>NC_059437.1:1433948-1781448 GCF_021028975.2 Sphaerodactylus townsendi | reverse complement strand
CTTAGTAAGCCCGAAGCGGGAGCATTCTGGAACAAAGAAGGGCCAGGAAATGGTGGAGGACTTCACAAATCTCCTGTCATATTTTGGTGAGAAAGAGTATACAGCTTGCAAACTCATGGAGACAGAGGACCAAGGGGGCCCAATTTGAAAAACACAGCCCTTCGGTGCGAGGAAGTTGTAATTCCAGCTGTTACTGTGGTGGTGGGCCTTCAGTGACGTCAAAGCAAAGCTTCAGTGGCAGCCAGACCCCTGTGGTATCTGAGTAGATCTGCCATTGTCCGGGCCAGGCAAAGGGGTAAGAATGAGGGTTCAGGGGAGCATCATTGTTCCGGTGAGGCTCAAACCTGCTGTCTGATTTGTTTTGCATGGAAAATACACAGCTGTACAATATGCATGTATGTCTGTGGTGAATATCAATATAAAGGTTGAAGATCCATTTTCCCCTTTCAACCCTTTTATTGTATGGAGACGCTGCAGGAGATGCAATAATCAGTAAATTGCTCTTTGAAACCAATATTTGACAAAATTGCAAACGGGTTAAATAGTCAACAATTATGTAAGCAGGATTTGATCTTGCTTGTGTCTGTTAAATCATCCTGTTTAGTGAATAAATCTGCTACGCACCAGTGCTTTGTTTCAGTTCTGGGAGGGAATACACTTAATGTGCACATTTTAAATCTGTCTTGATAGTATAAGAATTTTATAATCCAAACTCTATGTGTGTGTGTGTGTGTGTATCAGAAATGGGTGAGGGATTGGGCAAAGGAGAGATCAGAAGGTGATAAGGTGGATATTGTAATACAGGCACAAAAATGTGCTTAATTATTCACAGAAATAGTAATTTCCACTGATCTGTGTCTGGATTATTTGCTTTGTAAATGGCAGAGAGCCAAAGGAAGACACATATATTTTGGGCTCCTTGTTTGCACTGGCAGTTCCAGTGAATAATTATCCCCAAAGCCCTAGCTGAGGAAGTATCCCCCCCCCCCCTGCCAATTGCTGGTCAGAGCCATTGCGCAGTATGCTTCTGTGCATCTAACTGGAAATAAAGACAGAGTTCAAATTTACTCTGTGGAACCAAAATGAGACCGGAATAGAAAATCATCCTTGCTCCACTGTTGATTTCTTTGCATTCTCCAAAGATCTTTCCCTCTCGTGGCTCTTTGTGCTGTATGCCCCTTCATCATCTCTGCTGGGGCTTTAGAACATGGACAGAATTGTCTGTCTGTAAAGATTTGGTGCTGTATTTTGGTTTAACAGCTACAGATCAGGCTGAACAGAAGTGCAGGTGGATCTTTCCCCCAGAATAAAAGATTTGCTTTCAAATGTTGATTGTGTTGATTTGTTTTCAAATGTTGATTGTGATTTTGTAACATTCTTTTTTTTTTGCGTCAGTGCAAGCTGCATATATTTGACTCCACCCTTTCTTATAGAAATCCCCTGAAACACAATTTGGAATGGAGATGGTCATGAAAACTGAGATGGTCCTCATCTTCCTGGTAGAACGTACTTGTTTGCGTTTACTTGGGAAGATTCAGTGTCCAAAGACCTCTAGTTGTGAAATTCTTCTGAGGTGCCTTTCTCTGTTGCTCCCTTCCAAAGGCTGACTGGACACATCTTGTTCCAAAATATGTTGACCCCATATGTCCCGGGTCGACCTCTGCGCTCAGCAGAGGCCAATTTACTGGAGATCCCTAGCCCCTCAATGATGCGGCTGGTCTCCACTCGGGCCAGGGCCTTCACGGCTCTGGCCCCTGCCTGGTGGAACACTCTACCACTTGCTATCCGGGCCCTGTGGGACCTTGGAGAGTTCCGCAGGGCCTGTAAGACGGAGCTGTTCCACCGGGCCTTCGAAGAGACCAGCGGCTGAGGATGCCCCCGCCCCCGCTCTACAGGGGTCCCTACCAACATCAGGACCCACTACTTTGCTCCAGGGAGGGTTGCATATGGGTTTTGTGGGACATCGTTTTAGACTGTAACTGTTTTTAACCTATATGTATGCTTTTATATTTTATTGTTCACCGCCCTGAGCCCTTCGGGGATAGGGCGGTATATTAAATCAAATAATCAAATAAATAAAATAAAATAAATAAATATGCCTCAGACAGAATTTCTAGAATTGCAGAGAAGCAGAAGAATCAATATGTGTGTGGGTCCGTACAGTTCAGAGAGGGCCTTTCTAATGCTCACGCAGTTGATGTGCGAGTTTGGGTTTGCTCTTCAGGTGAGGGGGTGACAGCAGTGAATTCGAGTCTGCAGTGCAATCAGGGTGCCATTGCTGATCAGTAATTGCAATTTTCAGCCCATTTATGATTGTAGACAATATGACTGAAGCAGCAGTTGAGAAACAGTCCAATCCCTACGATACCTGTTTTCGTCGGGAAGGAAAAACTATATATGAGGTGCCAGAGACTGCAAAAAAAATATAAAATAAATAAAATCTTTCATCTTTCAGTGCAGCCAGATTTTCAAAAGGTGGTTTTCAGCTTGCTCTGAATGTGGAGCTTATTAGGGGATCTGGGATGATGCCACGGTGGGAGCTCTTAGTCTCTAAACATTTAAGATAGAAGCTTAATCCTACTTCGGTACACTGTAAAATCTCTGTGAACTTCTTCTCATGTCACCTTTGAAAAACCTTGGCATAAGGTCCTGCAAGTCATTCTCATTCCTGCCAAATATTCAAGCTTTATCCAAGAGAGCCTTTGCAAATGGTAACCCTTTGCTGAGTACAACACATGTAAGAAAAACTGTGTATCTCTGCAAACCTGTAACCCTTTCCTTTACATGCTAGGCTTCTACCTGCAGGCAGCTATACATGGGAGCATTTCACCTCCAGATTGAAGCCACACGGTGCTGAATTTTACCTGCTGATTTTGTGTAATATGTAAACTGGTTATTTGTTTCAGGCAGCATCTGTGTTTCAGAGCATGCTAAAAGCCTATGCAAAGTTATTGCCTTTGATGCTTGTGTGGTTCCCTCAGATGACGGGGGCTCTGTGTGCAGAGATTCTGGGGGTGATTTAAAGGTTGGACACTGGAAAGATCTTGGCACCCCTAGTGAGGATTTGCAGAAACTTGTGCTCAATTGTCTGTTGCTTTGGCTAGCAGTGTGAGCCAAGAAGGTCCCGGTTATGGCTTGCCTTTACCGCAGCCTTGCTAGGCAATGCTGCCTCTCATGTCCAGGTGCCGTGCAGCCTGACCTGTCTTACGAGACAGTTGTGAGGATTGAAGAAGAGGAGGAGTTGGATTTATATCCCCCCTTTCTCTCCCGTAAGGAGACTCAAAGGGGCTGACAGTCTCCTGTCCCCCCTCTCACAACAAACACCCTGTGAAGTAGGTGTGGCTGAGAGAGCTCAGAAGAACTGTGGCTAGCCCAAGCTGGCATATGTTAGAGCGCACAGGCTAATCTGAATTCCCCAGATAAACCTCCACAGCTCAAGTGGCAGAGGAGGGAATCAAACCTGGTTCCTCCAGGTTAGAGTACACCTGCTCTTAACCACTACACCATTGCTGCTCCTTCTTTTTTTGCTTGAGGTATTTTGTTTGCTTGAGGTTTGCTTGAGGTATTGTACATGAAGTGCTTTGTTCAAAATGCAGTGTCAAAACCAAGGGTTATTGTTCTGTGCTTGATCTCCAGAGTAGCCTCTTCACTGGGCCCGCTGAACCGCAGTGCCTGAAGTGGACACAAACCCTTCTCTGGAGAAGGACAGCTATGCCCCCACCAACTTCAGATCATGGCTTCTTGGGGGGTCTGGTCAGCCCTCTGTCCCCTTCCAAGGGCTAGTGGGGCTAATGTGGACTTGCTCAACAGAGAAGAGACTGGACACATTTTGCGGTGTGTGTGTGTGCGATCCCAATGGCCAGATGAGCATTTCTCCCATGTCTCATGGACCATTGTTAATGTGGCTCTGATATCAGAGCAGGTCACATGCATAGAGATGCCTAGTGAGCAGCAGTGGCGTAGGAGGTTAAGAGCTCGTGTATCTAATCTGGAGGAACCGGGTTTGATTCCCCGCTCTGCCGCCTGAGCTGTGGAGGCTTATCTGGGGAATTCAGATTAGCCTGCGCACTCCCACACACGCCAGCTGGGTGACCTTGGGCTAGTCACAGCTTCTCGGAGCTCTCTTAGCCCCACCTACCTCACAGGGTGTTTGTTGTGAGGGGGGAAGGGCAAGGAGATTGTAATCTCCTTTGAGTCTCCTGCAGGAGAGAAAGGGGGGATATAAATCCAAACTCTTCTTCTTCTTCTTTACCACTTTGGAATTCAGTGCTGGTGCCCGACCTGCAGGGCTGTTGATGAGGAAACGTTTACCCCATTCCCAGCTTGTCCTGCCCATTCCCCTCTTTTGCCAGCTTTCTCCTCAGTTTCTTGGGGATTATTTTCGAGAGATTCTACCCTTGCCTTTCTGTGGCCACACCTCCAAGTTAACGTATTGGCAGCATTGCCAGATCTTCCCCCAGAAGCTTATTTTGGACACCACAAGGCATGTGTGCGACTGCAGACCAAGCCTTGCCCACCTCGTGCCTTCACGTGAACCTCTTGCCCACTCTGTCTCGTAGTGTTGCCCTTGGGTAGGGGGAGAGGCTACATGGAGAGCTGGGATGGGAAGAACAAATGCCGTATTCTTATGGTGTGTCAGGGGTGATCAGGATTGATACCCTGTGTCTGGGAAAGGACAGAAACCTTAACTGAACCCCTACCCCAGGGGTGGGCAATTATTTTTTCCATAGGGCCGCATAAGAAACAGAAAATATTGTGGAGGGCCGGGCCAAAAGGCAGGGGGGTGAGGCGCCTTTGAAAGCCCCGCAGATGCCAGCAGCCAAGGCAACCGGCTTCTGCGGGGCTTTCAAAGGCGCCTCGCTCCCCAGCACGGCAGGGGGGCCAGTCAGGGTCATCTGGCGGGCCGGATGTGGCCCATGGGCCGTATAATGCCCAGGTCTGCCCTACCCTGTCTGCCCTGGGCAGGGAGAAAAATAGAGGAAATCTTATGCCATACACAGGCGTGAAACACTCATTGCTGATTCCTCCTCCTCAACTCTTTGGCCCCATCTGAAGCCTTTGTTCAGGACAGGACAGAATCCGCTCAGAAAGGATGCCCCCATGGCCTGTCTGCCAGCCGAGGTAATCTTTGAAGGCCTCCATCATTTGAATCGAGGGAGGGAAGAGTTGCAAGAGTTGCCTTCGCAATGGTGGCACCTTGGCTTTGGAGTCCCCCCCCTTCCCCCCGCCACTGAAGTCGCTATGCTTTTGGCATCAATTTTACACTCTGGCCAGAAAAAACGTCAAATTTGATGCTCTTGTGTTGATTTGTCTCCTCCTATCCCCTGTGAGTTTCGTTGTGCGATGTCTGACCCACTGCTTTTACTGTGCCCTTCTGTTTCATTAGTATTTGCTATTGTCCTTCGCTTTTAAGCAGTACTATGCGATTGGGTCCCATCCTTTGACTACTATATTTCCAGTTCTTGCAGTTAATTTCTTAGGCTGATTCCGCACGGGCCAAAAACAGTGGTGTGAAAATGGTGTGAAAACGGTATAAACCCTTTTACACCGTTTTAAACCCTTTTACACCATTTTCACACCGTTTTCACACTGCTGTTTTTGGCCTATGCGGAATCGGCCTTTCTTTCCCTTTGGGATTTCTATTCCATGCTTATGGTCTCTGCTGTTTTTAATATTTAGATATAACTACTTTTATTAATTTTCCTTTTTATTTGGAAGTTAAGCTCACACAGCAGATCTTAAGACCGCAGGATGCGTATGTATGCACGCACGCACGCACTCACTCACTCACTCACTCACTCACTCACTCACTCACTCACTCACTCACTCACTCACTCACTCACTCACTCACTCACTCACTCACTCATTTATTTATTTAAAAATCCCAATTCTCTGCCTTGGGGCAGGGAAACCACTGCGGCTTTTAAGACTGTGGCTAAACCAGCCAGTGGCCACACCATACAGACGTGGGTCAGTCTGATTGCTGCACCGAAGGCTTCCTTTGTGGTGTAGAAGGCCCTAGAGAGCCAGCATGGTGTAGTAGTTAAGAGCAGGTGCACTCTAATCTGGAGAACCAGGTTTGATTCCCCCACTCTGCCACTTGAGCTGTGGAGGCTTACCTGGGGAACCAGATTAGCTTGTGCACTCCAACACACGCCAGCTGGGTGACCTTAGGCCAGTGATAGCTAACCTTTTCGAGACCGAGTGCCCAAATTGCAACCCCAAACCCACTTATTTATCGCAAAGTGCCAACATGGTAATTTAACCTGAGTACTGAGGTTTTAGTTTAGAAAAAACTGTTGGCTCCGAGGCGTGCATTACTCGGGAGTAAGCTTGGTGGTAGTTGGTGGCTTTGCTTTGAAGCAACCGTGCAACTCTTCCAATGGGTAATCATGACCCTAGGAGGGTTTACTTAGAAGCAAGCACCACTACCAGCAACCGAGCTTACTCCCAGGTAAAGGATTGCGCTTTAGTTCTTCGCATGAAAATCACTGGGGTTTAACAGCGCTTAACAGGGTTACCTGTACTGCTTCCCCAAAACGAGGTCTTAAGTTTAATGCTAATAATCGAGCCCAGCGGCCCAGGCCAGCCTAGATGTGTGTGTGCGGGGGGGGGGGGGTGAGGACGACTCTGTTTGCACATGCCCATAGGTTCGCCTCCACTGCCTTAGGCTAATCACAGTTCTTTAGAGCTCTCTCAGCCCCCACCTACCTCACAGGGTGTTTGTTGTGAGGGGAGAAAGGAAAGGAGATTGTCAGCCCCTTTGAGTCTCCTTACAGGAGAGGAAGGGGGATATATATCCAAACTCTTCTTCGTTCTCTTCTAGGGAGCGATCAAGGCTTGGGCCACTGTTCCCGGAGACTGGGCCGGTGCCAGAACCCCAGACTTCTGGTGGGAGCCACCATGCCGTCCGGCCTCTGGCGCCCCCCACCCCAGCATGCTCTTCCACTGCCCACCTGCTTGCTCTCCAGCCTCCCTGCGACACATGTTGCTCTGTCCTTCTGGGAGAAGGGCGCGTGTGCGGCGCTCGTGGCTAGGAGTGCAGGTGGTTGGGAGGGCTTGCAAGCGAGTTGAGTTGCCAGCTTCCAGGTGGGGGCTGGAAGGCTCCCAGAATTGCAACTGATCTGCAGGCTTTAGAGCTCAGTTCCGCTGGATATAATGGCAACTTTGGAGGATGGACTGTGTGGCACAAGGACCCTGCTGAGGTTCCTTCGCTCCCCAAATTCCCCCCCTGTCTAGCTTCTACCCCCAAAACTCCAGGAACTTCCCAATCTGGAGCTGGCAGCCCTACAAGGAAGCAGGAAGGTGGGAGAAGGACCCACAGTTGAGCGGGGGGGGGGGGGATGTGTGTGGGTGTGGGATGGAGGCCCAGGAATTGCCTGCCTGCTCTCCCAAACCTCAGCTGGCCTTCATAGTGAGTGAGTTGTTCCGCCGGGCCTTTGGAGTGTCCAGTCGCTGAGGTGCGCCCCCCGCTTCTTTGCTTTGCTCCTTGGCTCCTTTGCTCCCTATTTTTTTATAATGTATTTTTGTATATTTATTGTTATTTTTAGGGAGGAGTCCGGCCACTCCCTCCTTTTTGGGGTGGTTTTAAAGGAATTGGGTTACGGGACACCATTATTATTGTTACTGTTTTTGACCGCTGTTTAAATGGTTTGGGGACAATCATAATGAAGATCATGTTTTATACACCGAAATGTTCATAAAAGCATTTTCTGAAAGGTTGTATAACGACAGTTGGTTTATAAAATCACTGGGTAGAAAGTACTAGCACTCAATTCTTTGATTTTTGTAAATGTCTTTTGGAAGAGCTCAACTTATTTTAGCTACAGTGCATTTTGAATTAGATGGAAATTTGAAGCATTTTGTGTTGATTTCAGACTTGAGATGTTTTCTTGTAGCTGGTTCTTATCTGTAGATTCATGAACCTTTTTTTATTTAATGATCTTCGATTTTCATGCAGAAAGAAAAGGGCAAACCGGACTGCCACCATAAAAAATGGTGGATGGAACTTCTAGGGCAGTGATGGCAAACCTTTTCGAGACCGAGTGCCCAAATTGCAACCCAAAACCCACTTATTTATCGCAAAGTGCCAATACAGCAATTTAACCTGATTCCTGAGGTTTTAGTTTAGAAAAAACAGTTGGCTCTGAGGGGTGCGTTACTTGGGAGTAAGCTTGGTGGTAGTCGGTGGCTTTGCTCTGAAGCAACCATGCAACTCTTCCAAGAGGTGAATCACGACTCAGAAGTAAACCCCATTGCCAGCAACCAAGCTTACTCCCAGGTAAAGGATTGCGCTTTAGTTCTTCGCATGAAAATCAGTGGGGTTTAACAGTGTTTAACAGGGTTACCTACACTGCTTCCCCAAAACCAGGTCTTAGGTTTAATGCTAATAATTGAGCCCAGAGGACCAGGCCAGCCTAGATGTGTGTGTGTGGGGGGGGGGGGGTTCACGTGCCCACAGAGAGGACCCTGAGTGCTATCTCTGGCACCCGTACCATAGGTTTGCCACCACTGTTCTAGGGTGACTTCTGATATTTAGTATCATAATTAATTCCTTGTTATAAGGAATATATATGTATTTCTTGCCATTGACTTGAGGTTAGGCTTCTTTTCCAAAGGCAAGTTCAGATGTGGTCTTATGTTGAGGTTGTGTTGGGGCTTTTCATCTGTGTTAACTAGCAGTTCCACTCTTCCTGGCTTTGAGGAGTTTTTGCAAGCGATCATGACTGTTCAGTGGCCATATTCCCTCTGCCAAAGTCGGACATTCATGTAGTTACCTCGGGGAGAGGCTTCCATGCTGGAAGTAATCCTGAAAGCTCGAGAAGGTCTTGTTGAACATGAAGAGTCCATAAGAGTGATCTTTGCTGGCGTTATGTTTCAGGGCCTCGGCTCCTCTTCCCTGGATGTTGGGGAGAGCTGGAGGATTCTTGCCTTCATCCATCCCTTCTGGTGGCAAGAACTTGGAAGCTAAAATGAGTGTTCTTGTGGCCTTAATTCTAAAGCTGCTCTTGCTTTCCTGATCAACTTTCTACCTTAAGAGAGTCATTTACTTATCTTTGAGATACCTGCACCAGATAACCGTGCCCAGGCTCCGTAGAGCAATGATGTTGGCCCGTTGCAATGCCCTTCCATCAGCCGTATCAACAGGGAGATTCACTAAAACCCCTTACCGCCAAAGGCTATGCATATGCAACGGGAATTGTGTTGACTCTATAGACCATATTTTACTTTATTGTCCACTTTACACAGGACCCAGAGTCAAATACTTGTCACCTCTGCTACTCAAAAAAGAGTATGCATCTGACTTTCAAAAGATTACCTTTCTGTTGGACAGCCCCAGTAGTGATGCAAACGATGCAGTCACCACATTTTTGGATTTGTACATAAAACATCACTTTAGGAGCAAATCCTGAACATCAGCCTTCTCTACCTGTACATTTATTTTAGTTTCCCTCTACTTGGTTAAGTGGATCTGTGTATATAATGTTGTTACACCAAGAAAGGTTCTTTGTTGTTGTACTTATCTTCCATGGAACCTCTGTGCATTACAAAGGGTTCACGGAAGGGCGGGGCTCTCCAACATCATACCCGTGGGTGCCATGATGCCTGTTAGTACTTCCCTTGGTCCCCACTGAGTTTTTCATTGTAAATCAGAGCTTGATAAGAGGAGCAGCAGTGGTGTAGTGGTTAAGAGCAGGTGTACTCTAATCTGGAGCAACTGGGTTTGATTCCCCGCTCTGCTGCCTGAGCTGTGGAGGCTTATCTGGGCAATTCAGATTAGCCTGTATGCTCCAAAACATGCCAGCTGGGTGGCCTTGGGCTAGTCACAGTTCTCTCTTAGCCCCACCTACCTCACAGGGTGTTTGTGTGAGGGGGGGAAGGGAAAGGAGTTTGTAAGCCCCTTTGAGTCTCCTAGAGGAGAGGAAGGGGGGATATAAATCTAACTCTTCTTCTTCTCCCCTCATTCAAATGAAAGGATTTTCTCCTGGGGGATGAGGAGAACTGGTAAGCACCTGGGCTTTCCTTGGTCCGTGTGTGATTCCATTCTACTTTCAGGATCATTTTCGTGATAGAAGGTATGAGGATGGAGGTATCCTGTTTGACTGTGCCTCTGGAGGCAGCCATTTTGGGTTGGTGCTCGCCACTCTCTCTCAACATTCCAAAGGTGTCCACAACCTCAGAAAGGTTGGACACTTTCTTCTAGAACCAGCCTAGACACATTGGCTGTGGTCCAGAAGAAGAAGAAGAGTTTGGGTTTATATCCCCCCTTTCTCTCCTGCAGGAGACTCAAAGGGGCTTACAATCTCCTTGCCCTTCCCCCCTCACAACAAACACCCTGTGAGGTGGGTGGGGCTGAGAGAGCTCCGAGAAGCTGTGACTAGCCCAAGGTCACCCAGCTGGCGTGTGTGGCAGTGCACAGGCTAATCCGAATTCCCCAGATAAGCCTCCACAGCTCAGGTGGCAGAGCGGGGAATCAAACCCAGTTCCTCCAGATTAGAATGCACCTGCTCTTAACCTCCTACACCACTGCTGTCAGAACACACTGACTCCTCACTGACACTGGCTGCCTGTTGCCCAAGTTTGGTAATGGTGTGCAAATGGCTTTTGCCACAGTACTAGAACTCAGTTTTGAGAACTGTAGCCTTAAGGTGACTAGCTGGGGCTGTATTGTATCACAGCCAAATAAAAATTGGTTTTCCTGGGAGAGCGTGGAGTACACCTGGCATTGTGAAGCAATGGATTCTTTTGCACTTCCAGGTACCAGAATTGGATCTTGCCTGAGAGAACCACTGTTTAGGATGTGCTGAGAGCACAAAACCACCTGCTAACACCTTCTAACAGCAGCAGTGGCGTAGGAGGTTAAGAGCTCATGTATCTAATCTGGAGGAACCGGGTTTGATTCCCAGCTCTGCCGCCTGAGCTGTGGAGGCTTATCTGGGGAATTCAGATTAGCCTGTACACTCCCACACATGCCAGCTGGGTGACCTTGGGCTAGTCACAGCTCTTCGGAGCTCTCTCAGCCCCACCTACCTCACAGGGTGTTTTTTGTGAGGGGGGAAGGGCAAGGAGATTGTAAGCCCCTTTGAGTCTCCTGCAGGAGAGAAAGGGGGGATATAAATCCAAACTCTTCTACTCTTCTTCTGCTGTCTTTCCTGATATTATACACGTTGGCCTCTTCTTGCCAGTTTTGTTTACTCAACCCCATGCCAGAATGAGTATCTCAGAGCCATACATTTGAGAAGAGTTTCTATATAGAGCCCTGTGTATGTCTCTTAGGATGCTGACCAGTGGTGGGATCCAAAAATTTTAGTAACAGGTTCCCATGGTGGTGGGATTCAAACTGTGGCATAGCACCAATGGTCACCCCCCCCCCCCCCCACCCCCCCCCCCCCCCACCCCCCCCCCCCCCCACCCCCCCCCCCCCCCACCCCCCCCCCCCCCCACCCCCCCCCCCCCCCACCCCCCCCCCCCCCCACCCCCCCCCCCCCCCACCCCCCCCCCCCCCCACCCCCCCCCCCCCCCACCCCCCCCCCCCCCCACCCCCCCCCCCCCCCACCCCCCCCCCCCCCCACCCCCCCCCCCCCCCACCCCCCCCCCCCCCCACCCCCCCCCCCCCCCACCCCCCCCCCCCCCCACCCCCCCCCCCCCCCACCCCCCCCCCCCCCCACCCCCCCCCCCCCCCACCCCCCCCCCCCCCCACCCCCCCCCCCCCCCACCCCCCCCCCCCCCCACCCCCCCCCCCCCCCACCCCCCCCCCCCCCCACCCCCCCCCCCCCCCACCCCCCCCCCCCCCCACCCCCCCCCCCCCCCACCCCCCCCCCCCCCCACCCCCCCCCCCCCCCACCCCCCCCCCCCCCCACCCCCCCCCCCCCCCACCCCCCCCCCCCCCCACCCCCCCCCCCCCCCACCCCCCCCCCCCCCCACCCCCCCCCCCCCCCACCCCCCCCCCCCCCCACCCCCCCCCCCCCCCACCCCCCCCCCCCCCCACCCCCCCCCCCCCCCACCCCCCCCCCCCCCCACCCCCCCCCCCCCCCACCCCCCCCCCCCCCCACCCCCCCCCCCCCCCACCCCCCCCCCCCCCCACCCCCCCCCCCCCCCACCCCCCCCCCCCCCCACCCCCCCCCCCCCCCACCCCCCCCCCCCCCCACCCCCCCCCCCCCCCACCCCCCCCCCCCCCCACCCCCCCCCCCCCCCACCCCCCCCCCCCCCCACCCCCCCCCCCCCCCACCCCCCCCCCCCCCCACCCCCCCCCCCCCCCACCCCCCCCCCCCCCCACCCCCCCCCCCCCCCACCCCCCCCCCCCCCCACCCCCCCCCCCCCCCACCCCCCCCCCCCCCCACCCCCCCCCCCCCCCACCCCCCCCCCCCCCCACCCCCCCCCCCCCCCACCCCCCCCCCCCCCCACCCCCCCCCCCCCCCACCCCCCCCCCCCCCCACCCCCCCCCCCCCCCACCCCCCCCCCCCCCCACCCCCCCCCCCCCCCACCCCCCCCCCCCCCCACCCCCCCCCCCCCCCACCCCCCCCCCCCCCCACCCCCCCCCCCCCCCACCCCCCCCCCCCCCCACCCCCCCCCCCCCCCACCCCCCCCCCCCCCCACCCCCCCCCCCCCCCACCCCCCCCCCCCCCCACCCCCCCCCCCCCCCACCCCCCCCCCCCCCCACCCCCCCCCCCCCCCACCCCCCCCCCCCCCCACCCCCCCCCCCCCCCACCCCCCCCCCCCCCCACCCCCCCCCCCCCCCACCCCCCCCCCCCCCCACCCCCCCCCCCCCCCACCCCCCCCCCCCCCCACCCCCCCCCCCCCCCACCCCCCCCCCCCCCCACCCCCCCCCCCCCCCACCCCCCCCCCCCCCCACCCCCCCCCCCCCCCACCCCCCCCCCCCCCCACCCCCCCCCCCCCCCACCCCCCCCCCCCCCCACCCCCCCCCCCCCCCACCCCCCCCCCCCCCCACCCCCCCCCCCCCCCACCCCCCCCCCCCCCCACCCCCCCCCCCCCCCACCCCCCCCCCCCCCCACCCCCCCCCCCCCCCACCCCCCCCCCCCCCCACCCCCCCCCCCCCCCACCCCCCCCCCCCCCCACCCCCCCCCCCCCCCACCCCCCCCCCCCCCCACCCCCCCCCCCCCCCACCCCCCCCCCCCCCCACCCCCCCCCCCCCCCACCCCCCCCCCCCCCCACCCCCCCCCCCCCCCACCCCCCCCCCCCCCCACCCCCCCCCCCCCCCACCCCCCCCCCCCCCCACCCCCCCCCCCCCCCACCCCCCCCCCCCCCCACCCCCCCCCCCCCCCACCCCCCCCCCCCCCCACCCCCCCCCCCCCCCACCCCCCCCCCCCCCCACCCCCCCCCCCCCCCACCCCCCCCCCCCCCCACCCCCCCCCCCCCCCACCCCCCCCCCCCCCCACCCCCCCCCCCCCCCACCCCCCCCCCCCCCCACCCCCCCCCCCCCCCACCCCCCCCCCCCCCCACCCCCCCCCCCCCCCACCCCCCCCCCCCCCCACCCCCCCCCCCCCCCACCCCCCCCCCCCCCCACCCCCCCCCCCCCCCACCCCCCCCCCCCCCCACCCCCCCCCCCCCCCACCCCCCCCCCCCCCCACCCCCCCCCCCCCCCACCCCCCCCCCCCCCCACCCCCCCCCCCCCCCACCCCCCCCCCCCCCCACCCCCCCCCCCCCCCACCCCCCCCCCCCCCCACCCCCCCCCCCCCCCACCCCCCCCCCCCCCCACCCCCCCCCCCCCCCACCCCCCCCCCCCCCCACCCCCCCCCCCCCCCACCCCCCCCCCCCCCCACCCCCCCCCCCCCCCACCCCCCCCCCCCCCCACCCCCCCCCCCCCCCACCCCCCCCCCCCCCCACCCCCCCCCCCCCCCACCCCCCCCCCCCCCCACCCCCCCCCCCCCCCACCCCCCCCCCCCCCCACCCCCCCCCCCCCCCACCCCCCCCCCCCCCCACCCCCCCCCCCCCCCACCCCCCCCCCCCCCCACCCCCCCCCCCCCCCACCCCCCCCCCCCCCCACCCCCCCCCCCCCCCACCCCCCCCCCCCCCCACCCCCCCCCCCCCCCACCCCCCCCCCCCCCCACCCCCCCCCCCCCCCACCCCCCCCCCCCCCCACCCCCCCCCCCCCCCACCCCCCCCCCCCCCCACCCCCCCCCCCCCCCACCCCCCCCCCCCCCCACCCCCCCCCCCCCCCACCCCCCCCCCCCCCCACCCCCCCCCCCCCCCACCCCCCCCCCCCCCCACCCCCCCCCCCCCCCACCCCCCCCCCCCCCCACCCCCCCCCCCCCCCACCCCCCCCCCCCCCCACCCCCCCCCCCCCCCACCCCCCCCCCCCCCCACCCCCCCCCCCCCCCACCCCCCCCCCCCCCCACCCCCCCCCCCCCCCACCCCCCCCCCCCCCCACCCCCCCCCCCCCCCACCCCCCCCCCCCCCCACCCCCCCCCCCCCCCACCCCCCCCCCCCCCCACCCCCCCCCCCCCCCACCCCCCCCCCCCCCCACCCCCCCCCCCCCCCACCCCCCCCCCCCCCCACCCCCCCCCCCCCCCACCCCCCCCCCCCCCCACCCCCCCCCCCCCCCACCCCCCCCCCCCCCCACCCCCCCCCCCCCCCACCCCCCCCCCCCCCCACCCCCCCCCCCCCCCACCCCCCCCCCCCCCCACCCCCCCCCCCCCCCACCCCCCCCCCCCCCCACCCCCCCCCCCCCCCACCCCCCCCCCCCCCCACCCCCCCCCCCCCCCACCCCCCCCCCCCCCCACCCCCCCCCCCCCCCACCCCCCCCCCCCCCCACCCCCCCCCCCCCCCACCCCCCCCCCCCCCCACCCCCCCCCCCCCCCACCCCCCCCCCCCCCCACCCCCCCCCCCCCCCACCCCCCCCCCCCCCCACCCCCCCCCCCCCCCACCCCCCCCCCCCCCCACCCCCCCCCCCCCCCACCCCCCCCCCCCCCCACCCCCCCCCCCCCCCACCCCCCCCCCCCCCCACCCCCCCCCCCCCCCACCCCCCCCCCCCCCCACCCCCCCCCCCCCCCACCCCCCCCCCCCCCCACCCCCCCCCCCCCCCACCCCCCCCCCCCCCCACCCCCCCCCCCCCCCACCCCCCCCCCCCCCCACCCCCCCCCCCCCCCACCCCCCCCCCCCCCCACCCCCCCCCCCCCCCACCCCCCCCCCCCCCCACCCCCCCCCCCCCCCACCCCCCCCCCCCCCCACCCCCCCCCCCCCCCACCCCCCCCCCCCCCCACCCCCCCCCCCCCCCACCCCCCCCCCCCCCCACCCCCCCCCCCCCCCACCCCCCCCCCCCCCCACCCCCCCCCCCCCCCACCCCCCCCCCCCCCCACCCCCCCCCCCCCCCACCCCCCCCCCCCCCCACCCCCCCCCCCCCCCACCCCCCCCCCCCCCCACCCCCCCCCCCCCCCACCCCCCCCCCCCCCCACCCCCCCCCCCCCCCACCCCCCCCCCCCCCCACCCCCCCCCCCCCCCACCCCCCCCCCCCCCCACCCCCCCCCCCCCCCACCCCCCCCCCCCCCCACCCCCCCCCCCCCCCACCCCCCCCCCCCCCCACCCCCCCCCCCCCCCACCCCCCCCCCCCCCCACCCCCCCCCCCCCCCACCCCCCCCCCCCCCCACCCCCCCCCCCCCCCACCCCCCCCCCCCCCCACCCCCCCCCCCCCCCACCCCCCCCCCCCCCCACCCCCCCCCCCCCCCACCCCCCCCCCCCCCCACCCCCCCCCCCCCCCACCCCCCCCCCCCCCCACCCCCCCCCCCCCCCACCCCCCCCCCCCCCCACCCCCCCCCCCCCCCACCCCCCCCCCCCCCCACCCCCCCCCCCCCCCACCCCCCCCCCCCCCCACCCCCCCCCCCCCCCACCCCCCCCCCCCCCCACCCCCCCCCCCCCCCACCCCCCCCCCCCCCCACCCCCCCCCCCCCCCACCCCCCCCCCCCCCCACCCCCCCCCCCCCCCACCCCCCCCCCCCCCCACCCCCCCCCCCCCCCACCCCCCCCCCCCCCCACCCCCCCCCCCCCCCACCCCCCCCCCCCCCCACCCCCCCCCCCCCCCACCCCCCCCCCCCCCCACCCCCCCCCCCCCCCACCCCCCCCCCCCCCCACCCCCCCCCCCCCCCACCCCCCCCCCCCCCCACCCCCCCCCCCCCCCACCCCCCCCCCCCCCCACCCCCCCCCCCCCCCACCCCCCCCCCCCCCCACCCCCCCCCCCCCCCACCCCCCCCCCCCCCCACCCCCCCCCCCCCCCACCCCCCCCCCCCCCCACCCCCCCCCCCCCCCACCCCCCCCCCCCCCCACCCCCCCCCCCCCCCACCCCCCCCCCCCCCCACCCCCCCCCCCCCCCACCCCCCCCCCCCCCCACCCCCCCCCCCCCCCACCCCCCCCCCCCCCCACCCCCCCCCCCCCCCACCCCCCCCCCCCCCCACCCCCCCCCCCCCCCACCCCCCCCCCCCCCCACCCCCCCCCCCCCCCACCCCCCCCCCCCCCCACCCCCCCCCCCCCCCACCCCCCCCCCCCCCCACCCCCCCCCCCCCCCACCCCCCCCCCCCCCCACCCCCCCCCCCCCCCACCCCCCCCCCCCCCCACCCCCCCCCCCCCCCACCCCCCCCCCCCCCCACCCCCCCCCCCCCCCACCCCCCCCCCCCCCCACCCCCCCCCCCCCCCACCCCCCCCCCCCCCCACCCCCCCCCCCCCCCACCCCCCCCCCCCCCCACCCCCCCCCCCCCCCACCCCCCCCCCCCCCCACCCCCCCCCCCCCCCACCCCCCCCCCCCCCCACCCCCCCCCCCCCCCACCCCCCCCCCCCCCCACCCCCCCCCCCCCCCACCCCCCCCCCCCCCCACCCCCCCCCCCCCCCACCCCCCCCCCCCCCCACCCCCCCCCCCCCCCACCCCCCCCCCCCCCCACCCCCCCCCCCCCCCACCCCCCCCCCCCCCCACCCCCCCCCCCCCCCACCCCCCCCCCCCCCCACCCCCCCCCCCCCCCACCCCCCCCCCCCCCCACCCCCCCCCCCCCCCACCCCCCCCCCCCCCCACCCCCCCCCCCCCCCACCCCCCCCCCCCCCCACCCCCCCCCCCCCCCACCCCCCCCCCCCCCCACCCCCCCCCCCCCCCACCCCCCCCCCCCCCCACCCCCCCCCCCCCCCACCCCCCCCCCCCCCCACCCCCCCCCCCCCCCACCCCCCCCCCCCCCCACCCCCCCCCCCCCCCACCCCCCCCCCCCCCCACCCCCCCCCCCCCCCACCCCCCCCCCCCCCCACCCCCCCCCCCCCCCACCCCCCCCCCCCCCCACCCCCCCCCCCCCCCACCCCCCCCCCCCCCCACCCCCCCCCCCCCCCACCCCCCCCCCCCCCCACCCCCCCCCCCCCCCACCCCCCCCCCCCCCCACCCCCCCCCCCCCCCACCCCCCCCCCCCCCCACCCCCCCCCCCCCCCACCCCCCCCCCCCCCCACCCCCCCCCCCCCCCACCCCCCCCCCCCCCCACCCCCCCCCCCCCCCACCCCCCCCCCCCCCCACCCCCCCCCCCCCCCACCCCCCCCCCCCCCCACCCCCCCCCCCCCCCACCCCCCCCCCCCCCCACCCCCCCCCCCCCCCACCCCCCCCCCCCCCCACCCCCCCCCCCCCCCACCCCCCCCCCCCCCCACCCCCCCCCCCCCCCACCCCCCCCCCCCCCCACCCCCCCCCCCCCCCACCCCCCCCCCCCCCCACCCCCCCCCCCCCCCACCCCCCCCCCCCCCCACCCCCCCCCCCCCCCACCCCCCCCCCCCCCCACCCCCCCCCCCCCCCACCCCCCCCCCCCCCCACCCCCCCCCCCCCCCACCCCCCCCCCCCCCCACCCCCCCCCCCCCCCACCCCCCCCCCCCCCCACCCCCCCCCCCCCCCACCCCCCCCCCCCCCCACCCCCCCCCCCCCCCACCCCCCCCCCCCCCCACCCCCCCCCCCCCCCACCCCCCCCCCCCCCCACCCCCCCCCCCCCCCACCCCCCCCCCCCCCCACCCCCCCCCCCCCCCACCCCCCCCCCCCCCCACCCCCCCCCCCCCCCACCCCCCCCCCCCCCCACCCCCCCCCCCCCCCACCCCCCCCCCCCCCCACCCCCCCCCCCCCCCACCCCCCCCCCCCCCCACCCCCCCCCCCCCCCACCCCCCCCCCCCCCCACCCCCCCCCCCCCCCACCCCCCCCCCCCCCCACCCCCCCCCCCCCCCACCCCCCCCCCCCCCCACCCCCCCCCCCCCCCACCCCCCCCCCCCCCCACCCCCCCCCCCCCCCACCCCCCCCCCCCCCCACCCCCCCCCCCCCCCACCCCCCCCCCCCCCCACCCCCCCCCCCCCCCACCCCCCCCCCCCCCCACCCCCCCCCCCCCCCACCCCCCCCCCCCCCCACCCCCCCCCCCCCCCACCCCCCCCCCCCCCCACCCCCCCCCCCCCCCACCCCCCCCCCCCCCCACCCCCCCCCCCCCCCACCCCCCCCCCCCCCCACCCCCCCCCCCCCCCACCCCCCCCCCCCCCCACCCCCCCCCCCCCCCACCCCCCCCCCCCCCCACCCCCCCCCCCCCCCACCCCCCCCCCCCCCCACCCCCCCCCCCCCCCACCCCCCCCCCCCCCCACCCCCCCCCCCCCCCACCCCCCCCCCCCCCCACCCCCCCCCCCCCCCACCCCCCCCCCCCCCCACCCCCCCCCCCCCCCACCCCCCCCCCCCCCCACCCCCCCCCCCCCCCACCCCCCCCCCCCCCCACCCCCCCCCCCCCCCACCCCCCCCCCCCCCCACCCCCCCCCCCCCCCACCCCCCCCCCCCCCCACCCCCCCCCCCCCCCACCCCCCCCCCCCCCCACCCCCCCCCCCCCCCACCCCCCCCCCCCCCCACCCCCCCCCCCCCCCACCCCCCCCCCCCCCCACCCCCCCCCCCCCCCACCCCCCCCCCCCCCCACCCCCCCCCCCCCCCACCCCCCCCCCCCCCCACCCCCCCCCCCCCCCACCCCCCCCCCCCCCCACCCCCCCCCCCCCCCACCCCCCCCCCCCCCCACCCCCCCCCCCCCCCACCCCCCCCCCCCCCCACCCCCCCCCCCCCCCACCCCCCCCCCCCCCCACCCCCCCCCCCCCCCACCCCCCCCCCCCCCCACCCCCCCCCCCCCCCACCCCCCCCCCCCCCCACCCCCCCCCCCCCCCACCCCCCCCCCCCCCCACCCCCCCCCCCCCCCACCCCCCCCCCCCCCCACCCCCCCCCCCCCCCACCCCCCCCCCCCCCCACCCCCCCCCCCCCCCACCCCCCCCCCCCCCCACCCCCCCCCCCCCCCACCCCCCCCCCCCCCCACCCCCCCCCCCCCCCACCCCCCCCCCCCCCCACCCCCCCCCCCCCCCACCCCCCCCCCCCCCCACCCCCCCCCCCCCCCACCCCCCCCCCCCCCCACCCCCCCCCCCCCCCACCCCCCCCCCCCCCCACCCCCCCCCCCCCCCACCCCCCCCCCCCCCCACCCCCCCCCCCCCCCACCCCCCCCCCCCCCCACCCCCCCCCCCCCCCACCCCCCCCCCCCCCCACCCCCCCCCCCCCCCACCCCCCCCCCCCCCCACCCCCCCCCCCCCCCACCCCCCCCCCCCCCCACCCCCCCCCCCCCCCACCCCCCCCCCCCCCCACCCCCCCCCCCCCCCACCCCCCCCCCCCCCCACCCCCCCCCCCCCCCACCCCCCCCCCCCCCCACCCCCCCCCCCCCCCACCCCCCCCCCCCCCCACCCCCCCCCCCCCCCACCCCCCCCCCCCCCCACCCCCCCCCCCCCCCACCCCCCCCCCCCCCCACCCCCCCCCCCCCCCACCCCCCCCCCCCCCCACCCCCCCCCCCCCCCACCCCCCCCCCCCCCCACCCCCCCCCCCCCCCACCCCCCCCCCCCCCCACCCCCCCCCCCCCCCACCCCCCCCCCCCCCCACCCCCCCCCCCCCCCACCCCCCCCCCCCCCCACCCCCCCCCCCCCCCACCCCCCCCCCCCCCCACCCCCCCCCCCCCCCACCCCCCCCCCCCCCCACCCCCCCCCCCCCCCACCCCCCCCCCCCCCCACCCCCCCCCCCCCCCACCCCCCCCCCCCCCCACCCCCCCCCCCCCCCACCCCCCCCCCCCCCCACCCCCCCCCCCCCCCACCCCCCCCCCCCCCCACCCCCCCCCCCCCCCACCCCCCCCCCCCCCCACCCCCCCCCCCCCCCACCCCCCCCCCCCCCCACCCCCCCCCCCCCCCACCCCCCCCCCCCCCCACCCCCCCCCCCCCCCACCCCCCCCCCCCCCCACCCCCCCCCCCCCCCACCCCCCCCCCCCCCCACCCCCCCCCCCCCCCACCCCCCCCCCCCCCCACCCCCCCCCCCCCCCACCCCCCCCCCCCCCCACCCCCCCCCCCCCCCACCCCCCCCCCCCCCCACCCCCCCCCCCCCCCACCCCCCCCCCCCCCCACCCCCCCCCCCCCCCACCCCCCCCCCCCCCCACCCCCCCCCCCCCCCACCCCCCCCCCCCCCCACCCCCCCCCCCCCCCACCCCCCCCCCCCCCCACCCCCCCCCCCCCCCACCCCCCCCCCCCCCCACCCCCCCCCCCCCCCACCCCCCCCCCCCCCCACCCCCCCCCCCCCCCACCCCCCCCCCCCCCCACCCCCCCCCCCCCCCACCCCCCCCCCCCCCCACCCCCCCCCCCCCCCACCCCCCCCCCCCCCCACCCCCCCCCCCCCCCACCCCCCCCCCCCCCCACCCCCCCCCCCCCCCACCCCCCCCCCCCCCCACCCCCCCCCCCCCCCACCCCCCCCCCCCCCCACCCCCCCCCCCCCCCACCCCCCCCCCCCCCCACCCCCCCCCCCCCCCACCCCCCCCCCCCCCCACCCCCCCCCCCCCCCACCCCCCCCCCCCCCCACCCCCCCCCCCCCCCACCCCCCCCCCCCCCCACCCCCCCCCCCCCCCACCCCCCCCCCCCCCCACCCCCCCCCCCCCCCACCCCCCCCCCCCCCCACCCCCCCCCCCCCCCACCCCCCCCCCCCCCCACCCCCCCCCCCCCCCACCCCCCCCCCCCCCCACCCCCCCCCCCCCCCACCCCCCCCCCCCCCCACCCCCCCCCCCCCCCACCCCCCCCCCCCCCCACCCCCCCCCCCCCCCACCCCCCCCCCCCCCCACCCCCCCCCCCCCCCACCCCCCCCCCCCCCCACCCCCCCCCCCCCCCACCCCCCCCCCCCCCCACCCCCCCCCCCCCCCACCCCCCCCCCCCCCCACCCCCCCCCCCCCCCACCCCCCCCCCCCCCCACCCCCCCCCCCCCCCACCCCCCCCCCCCCCCACCCCCCCCCCCCCCCACCCCCCCCCCCCCCCACCCCCCCCCCCCCCCACCCCCCCCCCCCCCCACCCCCCCCCCCCCCCACCCCCCCCCCCCCCCACCCCCCCCCCCCCCCACCCCCCCCCCCCCCCACCCCCCCCCCCCCCCACCCCCCCCCCCCCCCACCCCCCCCCCCCCCCACCCCCCCCCCCCCCCACCCCCCCCCCCCCCCACCCCCCCCCCCCCCCACCCCCCCCCCCCCCCACCCCCCCCCCCCCCCACCCCCCCCCCCCCCCACCCCCCCCCCCCCCCACCCCCCCCCCCCCCCACCCCCCCCCCCCCCCACCCCCCCCCCCCCCCACCCCCCCCCCCCCCCACCCCCCCCCCCCCCCACCCCCCCCCCCCCCCACCCCCCCCCCCCCCCACCCCCCCCCCCCCCCACCCCCCCCCCCCCCCACCCCCCCCCCCCCCCACCCCCCCCCCCCCCCACCCCCCCCCCCCCCCACCCCCCCCCCCCCCCACCCCCCCCCCCCCCCACCCCCCCCCCCCCCCACCCCCCCCCCCCCCCACCCCCCCCCCCCCCCACCCCCCCCCCCCCCCACCCCCCCCCCCCCCCACCCCCCCCCCCCCCCACCCCCCCCCCCCCCCACCCCCCCCCCCCCCCACCCCCCCCCCCCCCCACCCCCCCCCCCCCCCACCCCCCCCCCCCCCCACCCCCCCCCCCCCCCACCCCCCCCCCCCCCCACCCCCCCCCCCCCCCACCCCCCCCCCCCCCCACCCCCCCCCCCCCCCACCCCCCCCCCCCCCCACCCCCCCCCCCCCCCACCCCCCCCCCCCCCCACCCCCCCCCCCCCCCACCCCCCCCCCCCCCCACCCCCCCCCCCCCCCACCCCCCCCCCCCCCCACCCCCCCCCCCCCCCACCCCCCCCCCCCCCCACCCCCCCCCCCCCCCACCCCCCCCCCCCCCCACCCCCCCCCCCCCCCACCCCCCCCCCCCCCCACCCCCCCCCCCCCCCACCCCCCCCCCCCCCCACCCCCCCCCCCCCCCACCCCCCCCCCCCCCCACCCCCCCCCCCCCCCACCCCCCCCCCCCCCCACCCCCCCCCCCCCCCACCCCCCCCCCCCCCCACCCCCCCCCCCCCCCACCCCCCCCCCCCCCCACCCCCCCCCCCCCCCACCCCCCCCCCCCCCCACCCCCCCCCCCCCCCACCCCCCCCCCCCCCCACCCCCCCCCCCCCCCACCCCCCCCCCCCCCCACCCCCCCCCCCCCCCACCCCCCCCCCCCCCCACCCCCCCCCCCCCCCACCCCCCCCCCCCCCCACCCCCCCCCCCCCCCACCCCCCCCCCCCCCCACCCCCCCCCCCCCCCACCCCCCCCCCCCCCCACCCCCCCCCCCCCCCACCCCCCCCCCCCCCCACCCCCCCCCCCCCCCACCCCCCCCCCCCCCCACCCCCCCCCCCCCCCACCCCCCCCCCCCCCCACCCCCCCCCCCCCCCACCCCCCCCCCCCCCCACCCCCCCCCCCCCCCACCCCCCCCCCCCCCCACCCCCCCCCCCCCCCACCCCCCCCCCCCCCCACCCCCCCCCCCCCCCACCCCCCCCCCCCCCCACCCCCCCCCCCCCCCACCCCCCCCCCCCCCCACCCCCCCCCCCCCCCACCCCCCCCCCCCCCCACCCCCCCCCCCCCCCACCCCCCCCCCCCCCCACCCCCCCCCCCCCCCACCCCCCCCCCCCCCCACCCCCCCCCCCCCCCACCCCCCCCCCCCCCCACCCCCCCCCCCCCCCACCCCCCCCCCCCCCCACCCCCCCCCCCCCCCACCCCCCCCCCCCCCCACCCCCCCCCCCCCCCACCCCCCCCCCCCCCCACCCCCCCCCCCCCCCACCCCCCCCCCCCCCCACCCCCCCCCCCCCCCACCCCCCCCCCCCCCCACCCCCCCCCCCCCCCACCCCCCCCCCCCCCCACCCCCCCCCCCCCCCACCCCCCCCCCCCCCCACCCCCCCCCCCCCCCACCCCCCCCCCCCCCCACCCCCCCCCCCCCCCACCCCCCCCCCCCCCCACCCCCCCCCCCCCCCACCCCCCCCCCCCCCCACCCCCCCCCCCCCCCACCCCCCCCCCCCCCCACCCCCCCCCCCCCCCACCCCCCCCCCCCCCCACCCCCCCCCCCCCCCACCCCCCCCCCCCCCCACCCCCCCCCCCCCCCACCCCCCCCCCCCCCCACCCCCCCCCCCCCCCACCCCCCCCCCCCCCCACCCCCCCCCCCCCCCACCCCCCCCCCCCCCCACCCCCCCCCCCCCCCACCCCCCCCCCCCCCCACCCCCCCCCCCCCCCACCCCCCCCCCCCCCCACCCCCCCCCCCCCCCACCCCCCCCCCCCCCCACCCCCCCCCCCCCCCACCCCCCCCCCCCCCCACCCCCCCCCCCCCCCACCCCCCCCCCCCCCCACCCCCCCCCCCCCCCACCCCCCCCCCCCCCCACCCCCCCCCCCCCCCACCCCCCCCCCCCCCCACCCCCCCCCCCCCCCACCCCCCCCCCCCCCCACCCCCCCCCCCCCCCACCCCCCCCCCCCCCCACCCCCCCCCCCCCCCACCCCCCCCCCCCCCCACCCCCCCCCCCCCCCACCCCCCCCCCCCCCCACCCCCCCCCCCCCCCACCCCCCCCCCCCCCCACCCCCCCCCCCCCCCACCCCCCCCCCCCCCCACCCCCCCCCCCCCCCACCCCCCCCCCCCCCCACCCCCCCCCCCCCCCACCCCCCCCCCCCCCCACCCCCCCCCCCCCCCACCCCCCCCCCCCCCCACCCCCCCCCCCCCCCACCCCCCCCCCCCCCCACCCCCCCCCCCCCCCACCCCCCCCCCCCCCCACCCCCCCCCCCCCCCACCCCCCCCCCCCCCCACCCCCCCCCCCCCCCACCCCCCCCCCCCCCCACCCCCCCCCCCCCCCACCCCCCCCCCCCCCCACCCCCCCCCCCCCCCACCCCCCCCCCCCCCCACCCCCCCCCCCCCCCACCCCCCCCCCCCCCCACCCCCCCCCCCCCCCACCCCCCCCCCCCCCCACCCCCCCCCCCCCCCACCCCCCCCCCCCCCCACCCCCCCCCCCCCCCACCCCCCCCCCCCCCCACCCCCCCCCCCCCCCACCCCCCCCCCCCCCCACCCCCCCCCCCCCCCACCCCCCCCCCCCCCCACCCCCCCCCCCCCCCACCCCCCCCCCCCCCCACCCCCCCCCCCCCCCACCCCCCCCCCCCCCCACCCCCCCCCCCCCCCACCCCCCCCCCCCCCCACCCCCCCCCCCCCCCACCCCCCCCCCCCCCCACCCCCCCCCCCCCCCACCCCCCCCCCCCCCCACCCCCCCCCCCCCCCACCCCCCCCCCCCCCCACCCCCCCCCCCCCCCACCCCCCCCCCCCCCCACCCCCCCCCCCCCCCACCCCCCCCCCCCCCCACCCCCCCCCCCCCCCACCCCCCCCCCCCCCCACCCCCCCCCCCCCCCACCCCCCCCCCCCCCCACCCCCCCCCCCCCCCACCCCCCCCCCCCCCCACCCCCCCCCCCCCCCACCCCCCCCCCCCCCCACCCCCCCCCCCCCCCACCCCCCCCCCCCCCCACCCCCCCCCCCCCCCACCCCCCCCCCCCCCCACCCCCCCCCCCCCCCACCCCCCCCCCCCCCCACCCCCCCCCCCCCCCACCCCCCCCCCCCCCCACCCCCCCCCCCCCCCACCCCCCCCCCCCCCCACCCCCCCCCCCCCCCACCCCCCCCCCCCCCCACCCCCCCCCCCCCCCACCCCCCCCCCCCCCCACCCCCCCCCCCCCCCACCCCCCCCCCCCCCCACCCCCCCCCCCCCCCACCCCCCCCCCCCCCCACCCCCCCCCCCCCCCACCCCCCCCCCCCCCCACCCCCCCCCCCCCCCACCCCCCCCCCCCCCCACCCCCCCCCCCCCCCACCCCCCCCCCCCCCCACCCCCCCCCCCCCCCACCCCCCCCCCCCCCCACCCCCCCCCCCCCCCACCCCCCCCCCCCCCCACCCCCCCCCCCCCCCACCCCCCCCCCCCCCCACCCCCCCCCCCCCCCACCCCCCCCCCCCCCCACCCCCCCCCCCCCCCACCCCCCCCCCCCCCCACCCCCCCCCCCCCCCACCCCCCCCCCCCCCCACCCCCCCCCCCCCCCACCCCCCCCCCCCCCCACCCCCCCCCCCCCCCACCCCCCCCCCCCCCCACCCCCCCCCCCCCCCACCCCCCCCCCCCCCCACCCCCCCCCCCCCCCACCCCCCCCCCCCCCCACCCCCCCCCCCCCCCACCCCCCCCCCCCCCCACCCCCCCCCCCCCCCACCCCCCCCCCCCCCCACCCCCCCCCCCCCCCACCCCCCCCCCCCCCCACCCCCCCCCCCCCCCACCCCCCCCCCCCCCCACCCCCCCCCCCCCCCACCCCCCCCCCCCCCCACCCCCCCCCCCCCCCACCCCCCCCCCCCCCCACCCCCCCCCCCCCCCACCCCCCCCCCCCCCCACCCCCCCCCCCCCCCACCCCCCCCCCCCCCCACCCCCCCCCCCCCCCACCCCCCCCCCCCCCCACCCCCCCCCCCCCCCACCCCCCCCCCCCCCCACCCCCCCCCCCCCCCACCCCCCCCCCCCCCCACCCCCCCCCCCCCCCACCCCCCCCCCCCCCCACCCCCCCCCCCCCCCACCCCCCCCCCCCCCCACCCCCCCCCCCCCCCACCCCCCCCCCCCCCCACCCCCCCCCCCCCCCACCCCCCCCCCCCCCCACCCCCCCCCCCCCCCACCCCCCCCCCCCCCCACCCCCCCCCCCCCCCACCCCCCCCCCCCCCCACCCCCCCCCCCCCCCACCCCCCCCCCCCCCCACCCCCCCCCCCCCCCACCCCCCCCCCCCCCCACCCCCCCCCCCCCCCACCCCCCCCCCCCCCCACCCCCCCCCCCCCCCACCCCCCCCCCCCCCCACCCCCCCCCCCCCCCACCCCCCCCCCCCCCCACCCCCCCCCCCCCCCACCCCCCCCCCCCCCCACCCCCCCCCCCCCCCACCCCCCCCCCCCCCCACCCCCCCCCCCCCCCACCCCCCCCCCCCCCCACCCCCCCCCCCCCCCACCCCCCCCCCCCCCCACCCCCCCCCCCCCCCACCCCCCGAGTGCCCAAATTGCAACCCAAACCCCACTTATTTATCGCAAAGTGCCAACCCGGCAATTTAACCTGAATGCTGAGGTTTTAGTTTGGAAAAAAACGGTTGGCTCCCTCTTCCTCCGCCCCACCCGCTCGAGAAGAGGTCAGCCTGCCCTAGCCTCCAGCAAGTCCCGCGCGCACCGCTCTGTGCTTCTCTAGATCTCTGCCTCCTCTCCGCCCCCCCGCCCCCCCGGCAGCAGCCACCTGGAGCACAGGCACCAGGCCCGCCAGCCGAGTCCTCCCTGCTCACTGCGGTGCACGCACGTCATGCTCAGCCTAGATGTGTGTGTGTGTGTGTGTGTGTGTGTGATTTTCCGCCCCCCACATGATGAACTCTGTGTGTGCATGCCCACAGAGAGGGCTCCCAGCGCCACCTCTGGCACCCATGCCGTAGGTTGGCCATCACTGTTCTAGGTATTGACAATTCTATGGAGATGCAAATAGTGGGCTTGAGTTCCAAATCTGGCTGTGTAAAAGCCCGTGCCAGTTGTTGACCTCTGGTTCATACTGTTACCTGCTCGTTAAATGCAGGGAGAGAGGTTGCCCTGTTTCATTTGGAATTGTTATCGTTTTGCACACGTGCAACAAAACGTTTGGGGCTGGTTGGTTGATCTGGTCTCATGAGGCAGAATGTTCAGTAACTGCAGCTGTAGCGTTTATTTGATGTGACTAGTTGGTGGATGGTTCTTATCTAGCGTTAGGCCATACCCCATCAGCCCCTGCCAGCATGGCCAATTGGCAGTGATGGCGAACCTTTGTAGTCCACTCAACATGTTCTGGACTACAAGTGCCAAAGGCTGTCCACCATGGCCAATTGGCTGATAGATTGTAATCCACTGCTTCTGGGTAAGGATTATACTAACCTGTAGAAAAGGTGGTAAAAATAAATCAGGATACGGGAGCTGAGCAGCTGTGTTCTGTGCTACTATATGACCCTGGCACCTACAGACTGTCCCTTGACCATGATGACTTTCCCTGAGGATAAGGTTTATATAGCCTGCTATAACAAGAGGGAGGGTCACTGGTGTCCTTAAACCTGCCCACTGGCTTGTGCCCCGAGGAGATTTTTCCCTCCAAAGTTCTTACTGGGGCTTTCCCCACTACAGAAGGGAACTAAGGTCGACTCGGTTCCCTTCAGTGGACGAACCTAGGTAGAAACCAGTTCAACTCTGTCAGTGGGGAAAGCCCCACTGTCAGTTTGACTGAACCACCCTTTTGTTCGTCAGTATGCAATGCAGTAGCATGAATGTGGTAATTTAGACTCTACTTCGTGTTTCCCCCACTTTTATAAATTAAATTAAACAGTAAAAATGGTCTTTAGTTGTTCAACTGGGGTACTTCACAGACAGGAAGATTAACAGCTCTGTAGGGACAACCAAAACAATCTTTTCCTTTCTGTCAGAAAAAAATATAATAAAGTGGCATCAGAGACTTGTAAACTTTAAACGAAGAATCAAAGGTTTTTATTTACAAGAAGTAAATCAGGAAGTTTTTTTTGGGCACAGGATAAAATTGAAATTATATACAAGAAACTGGTTTCTGAGAGGTTGCTATTTTACAAATTGTTTCGGCATCTTTTTACAGTTGATACAAGGTTCACACAGGTGAATCTTTAGTGCCTTCAGGCTGTTACAAGTCATTTAAATTTTCCACAAACTAAGGACCCACCAGGACAGGTGTTCAGTTTTCTGTTTGACTCCCTAGGTATTGTGCTAACAAAACCTTAATTTCTACCCTCAGGTAAGAACAACCTACACCAGGGGTAGGGAACCTTTAGCACTCAAAGAGCCATTTGGACCCGTTTTCCACAGGAAAAGAAACACTTGGAGCCGCAAATAATTTTTGACATTTAAAATAAAGATAACACTGTATATAATGGGCTTTTTACCTTTTACTCCGCTCATTCTGAGAAGCGCATGGATGCGTCCGCCTTGCTGCCTGCAGGGCGGGCAAGGATGGGGCCAGCAGCTCGCCCTCGCCGGCCGCCGGGAAAGCGCCCACCCCGCTCGAACGGGGCGGGCGAGAGGAGAAGCCCACGGCGTGGCCCAGCCGGCCGTGGGCAATTGGTGCGCCCGCCCTGCTGCCTGCAGGGCAGGCAAGGATGAAGCCGGCGGCTCGGCCTCGCCAGCCACCGGGAAAGCGCCCGCCCCGCTCCAATGGGGCGGGCGAGAGGGGAAGCCCGTGGCGCAGCCCAGCCAACCTTGGGCAGTTGGTGCGCCTGCCCTGCTGCCTGCAGGGCGGGCAAGGATGGGGCCGGCGGCTTGGCTCGTGGAGCCGCAGTGCAAGGGCAGAAGAGCCGCATGCGGCTCTCGAACCGCAGGTTCCCTATCCCTGACCTACATAGTTCCTCAAACACTAATTCTAGGGCAGTCTCTCCTCTATCTCACACAGTGCTTATCAGAGAAGGACTTGTGGCTTTCCTACAGGAGACCCAATCCTTTACCAACAAAATGACCTTATGGAGCTTCACTACCCCGTACCTGGGTGGGTTCTCAGAGAAAATCAACCAAGCCACCAGTGTGATTAATCAGCGTAACTGTGTTAGTGTTAACGCCAGGCCCTTGGCACAGATTCCCTAACTTAAATCAATACATGAACAATGTTAACGGACAAGAAAGGGATCCCAAAATATGCACAAAAGATAATGAGTCTCTGTATTAATAATATCCCTTGTTGTTTGGCACAGAATCAAATTTTTAAATATCAAATATGATACATAAAACAAACGTAGAACTTCTTATAAAAGATAGGTATCTTCTCCAATCTGTCTAATATTCGGCACGGTAGGATACCTATTGCTGTATTATTTTGCTTTTAACTCGATAAACAGATCTATTTTTATTGCAATTTTATATTAGATTGTATTTTTACATTGATGTGTAGGGGTATTTACTGTCATTTGCTCTGGCTATTTCTTAAAAAAAAATCTGAAGTGATTTGAATCCCACGAAGTCAACCGTCAAGTTATGTGGACGATTTCCTTGCTACTGAACTATACTTGAGACTGCAGAGTGTGTCTGTTGTAAATCCTGATCTATCTATGCCTATTTAAGGTTAATAAAGATACAGATAAAAAAAATCCCTTCAGTGAAAAACTTACAGTTCAGTTGTGAAGCATCAAACAGACCTCCAGTAATCAAATCCACTGAAATGAAAAGAATGTCCTTCATCAAAACATTGGAATATCCAAATAGTCACCTGCTTGTTGCTCTAATAATAGAAGCTTGAAGTATTCCTGTTGCTAGATCTCACCTGGATACCATGTAAAGTGGTAAACTGGCCATGCATGAGCATGAATCAATATCAAAAGTTGGAAGTACTACACTTGCCAGATGTTCAACTGGATGACACATCAGGAGATCAATTGGCCACACATAAACATCAAATAGATATCAGTAGTGCTAAGCTGGGTAAGTTAAACACTTTCGACCTTAGTCTTCTTCAACCACAACAATTATATACAGAAGGTATCAAGGCATCTAACCCAAAAATATAGCTTTGGAAGATGAAGCATCAACATTCTCAAACCAAATGCATCTAAGCAGCCCCCTCACATTCCAACAGGTCACAGAGAAGTTTGGTCAGCCTTCTGTGGATGTATTTGCCTCAGCACTGAATTGAGAATTTCCATGATTCTTCTCCCGCTACCAGCACCCATCTCTTGACATTGCTGTGGCCATGGGAGCTGCTGTATTCCTTTCCACCCATTTCCCAAGGTCCTGCTGAAGATTAGAACAGAATGAGCAGCGGTGATCCCAGTAGCCCCCAACTGGCCATGTTGACCCTGATTTGCAGCCTTAGTAGAGCTCTCAATCAGAATCCTTGGGGGCTACCACTACATAAGAACATAAGAACGTAAGAATCATTACCTGCTGGATCAGACCAGAGTCCATCTAGTCCAGCATTCTGCTACTCGCAGTGGCCCACCAGGTGCCTTGGGGATACCATAATTTGGTTTCATCTGCAAACTTGGCCACCACACTACCCACCCCTACTTCCAGGTCATTTATGAATAAGTTAAAGAGCACTGGTCCCAATACGGATCCTTGGGGGACACCACTCCCTACACCTCTCCATTGTGAGAACTTCCCATTTATACCCACCCTTTGTTTCCTGTTCCTCAACCAGTTTTTAATCCATAGGAGGACTTCCCCTCTTATTCCTTCATTGCTGAGTTTTCTCAACAGTCTCTGGTGAGGAACTTTGTCAAAAGCCTCTTGGAAATCCAAGTAGACAATGTCCACTAGTTCCCCCTTATCCACATGTCTGTTTATATGGATATGCTCTGTCAAGGACTGTACGATAGCCAGACCCGTCCTGGTTGACCACCACGCTGTTGAAAGGCACAGGCTAGACTCCTTGGGTTACGAGCCAGCAGTAGTGAACAATGTTGCCTGCAGGAGAGTGTCCACTCAGTGCAACTACAACACATCCTGTAAGGCCTTCATCCAGTCATGCTGTTGGAAGAAGGTGAACCCCCTGGATCCAGGTTGGGGCCAGTTTCTTGGCTTCCTCCAAGTTGGTATCAGACAAAACCTCAAGGCTTCCCCTCTGCATCGACAGAAGGCAGCGATCTCCACAGTCATCTCCACTAGAGCTGGTTTGCCTACTCCCCATCACCCCCATATCATCGCCTATTTGAAGGCAGTCAGCAATAACCGCCCCCCACCCTGGTCTGTAGATTCCCTGCCTGGAAACTGCATGTGGTCATAAGAACATAAGAACAAGCCAGCTGGATCAGACCAGAGTCCATCTAGTCCAGCTCTCTGCTACTCGCAGTGGCCCACCAGGTGCCTTTGGGAGCTCACCTGCAGGATATGAAAGCAATGGCTTTCTGTGGCTGTTGCTCCCGATCACCTGGACTGTTAAGGCATTTGCAGTCTCAGATCAAGGAGGATCAAGATTGGTAGCCATAAATCGACTTCTTCATGCAACGTGTGATTGGTGTTTGGAATATGCTGCCACAGGAGGTGGTGATGGCCACTAACCTAGATAGCTTTCAAAGGGGCTTGGACAGATTTATGGAGGAGAAGTCCATTTAAGGCTACCAATCTTGATCCTCTTTGATCTGAGATTGCAAATGCCTTAGCAGACCAGGTGCTCGGGAGCAGCAGCAGCAGAAGGCCATTGCTTTCACCTCCTGCCTGTGAGCTCCCAAAGGCACCTGGTGGGCCACTGCGAGTAGCAGAGAGCTGGACTAGATGGACTCTGGTCTGATCCAGCTGGCTTGTTCTTATGTTCTTATGTTCTTAAGCATGCTGGCAACATCTGGAACAGGCAACATCTGTCATTCTCTGCTCCGCTTCTTAAACCCACTTCTTCCATCTCAATCATTACCTGCCTGCTTCCGGAGTACACCCCTTCCCTCCCTCCATTATAGGAGAATGTTTAAAACCTTGAGAAAATGTGGAACTTTATCACTGACAATCCAAGCAATGCCCTGAGGTGGAATTCCATGGCTCACCATCTCAAAACAGGTGAGCTGGAGGCATTAGTAGTTTATTTTTAAAAAACCTTCTGATGAGTTGTGATAGGGGATGCTGAGTGGGAAATGCCAAGTCTTTTGAACGGATTGAACTTTTTAAAAATTCAATCTTCAGCACAACACCAGCTTAAAAAGAAGTTATAAATATCTTCAACGCCATCCCTTAAAAGTTGCAAACTCTGCTCTAAAAATTTCATCCAAGGACTGCTTGTTATTTTCATTGTGCCCCTTGCCGATGGCACCCCTTTTCTAAGAGGGAAACAAAATATGATGCTTTGAACCAGTTAAGCACTGACCTCTTGGAGCGGCTCAAATGGAGGCTTGATGAGGGCCAACAGGGCCAACTCTTTAGTTTGGAGAGGAGACGTCTGAGAGGGGATAGGATTGAAGTCTATAAAATCATGCATGGGGTAGAAAATGTTGACAGAGAGAAATTTTTCTCTCTTTCTCACAATAGTAGAGTTAGGGGGCATTCATTGAAAATGCTGGGTGGAAGAATTAGGACTAATAAAAGGAAACACTTCTTCACACAATGTGTGATTGGTGTTTGGAATATGCTGCCTCAGGAGGTGGTGATGGCCACTAACCTGGATAGCTTTAACAGGGGCTTGGACAGATTTATGGAGGAGAAGTGTTTCCTTTTATTAGTCCTATTTCTTCCCCCCAGCATTTTCAATGAATGCCCCCTGGTTCTAGTATTGTGAGAAAGAGAGAAAAAAATTCTCTCTGTCACCATTTTCTACCCCGTGCATAATTTTATAGACTTCAATCATATCCCTCCTCAGACGTCTCCTCTCCAAACTAAAGAGTCCCAAACGCTGCAGCCTCTCCTCATAGGGAAGGTGCTCCAGTCCCTCAGTCATCCTCGTTGCCCTTCTCTGCACTTTTTCTATCTCCTCAATATCCTTTTTGAGATGTGGCGACCAGAATTGGACACTGGTTGCACCACTGCTTTATATAAGGGCATGATAATCTTTGCAGTTTTATTATCTATTCCTTTCCTAATGATCCCCAGCATAGAGTTTGCCTTTTTCACAGCTGATTACAGTTGGAGAAGTCTGAAGTAGCAAAGGCAAGGGTTTGGATGAGTGGAGAAAGTCTGTCACTCTGTCCAGTGATTTCAGATGTGGAGGGAGTCGTCTTTGAGATTGCTTTGCCCTGTCATAGCAGAGGGTGGAGAACAAAACCCAACTTATTCATCTCAGGATACCACCTTGCTACAGCTTCTCCCGGCATTACCATTTGGGGCCAAATTCTATTGGTGACATTTTTAGATCCAGTTACTAGGACTCTGCTTGCTGTTGGGGGATTTTGGGATGTTCTGCTTTGGAGAATTCTAGGAACTGTGTTGATGAACTGAGGTCAGAAATAGGATGGGAACTGATGTGATTTCCTCTGTATAGGCATAGTAAAAGCCCGTGACCTCCCACCAGGCAGAAGTCTGGTTGTGGCACCTAGACTAGCTGAAGGTTGAGTCCTTTTTAAAGGTAGCCCCGCGTGTAGCACATTACAGTTGTCTAATCTACAGTAATCAGGAGCAGCAGTGGCGTAGTGGCTAAGAGCAGGTGCACTCTGATCTGGAGGAACCGGGTTTGATTCCCAGCTCTGCCACTTGAGTTGTGGAGGCTTATCTGGGGAATTCAGATTAGCCTGCGCACTCCCACACACGCCAGCTGGGTGACCTTGGGCTAGTCACAGCTTCTCGGAGCTCTCTCAGCCTCACCCACCTCACAGGGTGTTTGTTGTGAGGGGGGAAGGGCAAGGAGATTGTCAGCCCCTTTATTTTATTTTATTTTATTTTATTAGATTTATAGGCCGCCTTATCCCCGAAGGGCTTTGAGTCTCCTACAGGAGAGAAAGGGGGGATATAAATCCAAACTCTTCTCTTCTTCTAATCAAGACATGGCTGGCCTTCCAGCAGAGTCTACAACTTGTGAATCGGCTGAAGATGTTGCTTTAGTTTCCTGGGAATCCAGGAGCAGCAAAGCATCTGGATAAGTTTTAATACCTAGTAATTTTCATACCCTGAAGATATTGTGTAATGACTGCAGTTGTCATATAATGTAAGCTGAGAGGCCTCATAAAACACTTAAGTGTTTTCTCTCGTGCAAAATGGCTGGCATGCAGAGACTATTTGAAATGCATTCTAGTCGCAACTGTCTTCTTGCCGCAGCTGACTATAGAATATCTTCACGGTGAGTCCCTGCATATTAATAGCTTGTGTTTTTTTGGAGTAAGTTGTCACGGGAAGCCGCTGAAAGTGACCCCCGCCTAACTGCTGTTTTATGTTTATGAACATCAAGGAAATGATTTTGAAGAGGATCCTGGCATTCGCATCTCTAGGCAAATATTTTTCCAGCCATTTTATTTCAGCTGGAAGCAGAAGGCTCAGAATCTGGCAGGAGCCGTTTTACTTTTTCAAAATTCAGTTTATTAAACTGAAGATGGCATGTCTTTGGGGATCAGAGATGTTGCAGAACCACATTTCTCCAAACGGCACAAGCGATTTTTAAGATTACTTTTTGAAATTAAAAGTTGTGTCTGATTAGTGGGAGTTGAGAGAGAATCCGCTATACTGGTTCTGCTCTAAAAACAAAGATTCACTGATGATGCCGCAGTTATTACTCTGATTGGTACTTTGTAGTGAGTTTTGATATATTGGTGATAATTGTGTAATTCGCATTCATAGAAAATCTTGGGAGTAACCTCAGTTTATTTAAATGTTTTTGTGGTGGTCTGCTGAGATGAGCTCAATTTTTTTAATGATGAGGAGCCCGCCGCAATGTAGTCATTAGAGCAGGGGTCCCCAAACTTTTTAAACAGGGGGCCAGTTCACTGTCCCTCAGACTGTTGGAGGGCCGGACTAAAAAAACCTATGAACAAATTCCTATGCACAAATGATTGTAAAATGTTTGATTTCACCTTTCAGCCTTTCTGTCATGGTCTATTTTTAGAACAGTGACCAAAGTATGTCAAGTACAGGGTGGGCTCCAAATATTGTTGGGGAGGCTGTGGAATACCTTCCCCTGTAAAAAAAAGCAGAACTTTCCCACTGAAGCATTCCATCTAACCCAGGATCAGGTATCTTCCTGGGTTCTTCCTCCCTAGCAGCCAGCGAGCGATTCGCCAGGCTGGCTGATGCCAATGGGAGTGAGGCGGAACAGAAAGCCTGAGAGCAACACATGGAGTAGCTGAGAGGGAAGGGCGGAGCAGGCGTTGCCACATGTAAGGTTTCCAACTCTGGGTCAGAAAATTCGTGGAGATTTGGGGGGGCCATCATGTAACTGCAATCAACAGCCGTTGGGGTCGGTTCCTCCTCTCCCTCGAGCCCCCACTGCACATGAATGGAGCCATCGCTGCCATGCCTGGCGGGCCGGATAAATGCCTTCAGGGGGCCACATTTGGCCCCCGGGCCGTAGTTTGGGGACCCCTGCATTAGAGGATCTGCCTGGGATCTAGGGGATCCCAGATTTGCATCCCCACTCAGCCATGGAAGCTCACTTAGGTGCCTTTGTGTCACACCTACACTCTTGGCCTACCCTACCTAACAGTGTTGTTGTGAGGGTAAAATGGAGAAGAACAGACTGTTATAAGCCACATTGCGTCCCCCCAAGGCAGTATGAAAAACACAAAACACCGTAGGAAGGGGAGAAAAGTTGCAAAAGACTGAAAATTCCTCACCTACTGATTCTTGATGGTGGGATTAGGTTATCGTTTCCCGTGCATGCAGTGTGAATTGGCCCTGACTGGTAAATATATACCTATTGTGCTGGGGTAAATTACTGCATGTCAGTTTAGATTCTGTTTTGTAAAATAGACGTTATCTCAAGAGTGGTTGCCACATTAGACTTTAAAGCTGTTTGCTCATTAAAGGTGCTAAATAAGGGAATAAAGTCTACACTGGCTTCAAATAGCAAGGCTATGATTCTTCAATATGTGTTCAAAAACGGCACTTCTCTTGCTTACTGTGGTATTTTTCTCTTAAGTTCAGCTCACACAGAATGCATGAATTGATTTGCTCACAATTTAAAATGAACTGTTTTTTCATGTGTGTTGGCATCAGTGCATGACTGGACACAACTGGTCGGTAACCTGTGATGGCCCCTTTTCAGAACTTCATGGGGTTCATAGAACTCTGACTTCCATGTCTGTTTTGGAGGTGGAAAAAATTGCAGTTCCCTTAATCCCTGGTGGGAAGTCATTCTTGGGGAAATTGGGAAGAGTAATTTGTCTCTTCCTGATGTTGAGAGTCTTCTGTGTTTAAAGAGTCACTCCGCCTTTTGAAAGGAAGGATTAGAAACTTAGGGAGGGAACGGATCTGTGTGAATATATGGTGGACTATAAATATTATCAATGTACATGTTTTTCCAGAGAGCATCATGTCAGACTCTCTCATATGATCATTTTTGTAGAGAAGTTTGCCAAAATGTCATCATGTCTGTTCAAGGGTAGAGGGTCATCCCCAGTGTCAAATATGCCAACTGTGGTATATGGTCAGCATTGAACCAACTAGATCTCTTTTCTCAAAGAGTAATATGGGATCTAAAAACTTGCAAAGGGACAACCTTACCCTCTGTTTCCCCAGAAGTAAGGGTCTTCCTAACCAGCTCCTGCTCCAACACCAAAGGTCTACATGGCCCGACCTTGGCTGTCCACCAAATACCCCATTTGGTGCTGGGTGAGCACAATTTGTTACAGATCAGTTTATTGTGGCATTGGAAAGTCCTAGATCCATGGTGACGAACCTATGGCACTCTTTTCCACTTACAGAGCTAGTTTACTGTTTGTCTTTGAAATAAATATTCAAAAACATTTAACCTACTGATGACTCAATTAATGTAATTTTATTGGTATCTATTTTTATTTTTGAAATTTACTAGTAGCTGCTGCATTTCCCACCCTCGACTTATATGTGAATCAATACGTTTTTCCAGTTTTTTGTGGTAAAATTAGGTGCCTCGACTTATATGCGGGTCAACTTATACACAAGTATATACGGTAAATAGCTTCAGTAAGGGCAATTGAAAGTAAGAACGTTAACTGATCAGTGGATTAGATATGAATATTGCTTGCTGCTCTGTGTTACCTGCTGTCCTTTGCATCCGTCACATCCTTAGGACTTATTTCCAAGAAAGCCTATTTAGAGGTGAGCTGTAAGGTAGATTTCAGTTTAATAAGCCAAAGACGTTGCCACTCATTGGAAGGACAGGTGGTATTAGAAGGGGAATGATTGCAGTAATGCAGTAGAACTAACTTAGTTTCAAAAATAAACAATTATATTCTTAACTGACAGCCCCACTGATGAAAATTGCTTTTTAATCTGCTAAAATCTACTTGATCTACAGATTTAAAGGTTGGAGACTTGTCTTAGAGAAGACCGTGGGTCATGAAGAGTTGTGCGAGGCAGTTTCAGTAAAGTGAGAAACTGACTTTCCCCCCCAACCTGTTCTATGTAGTCCAGAAGGCTGCATAGATGTTTAGCATCCCAGTCTGTTTAAAATTATTTAATGGTTTAAAATTGCTAAGTTGAATTCACAGTGGCTCATTCCGCACATGCAGAATAAAGCACTTTCAAACTGCTTTCAGTGCTCTTTGAAGCTATGAGGAATGGCAAAATCCACTTGCAAACAGTTGTGAAAGTGGTTTGAAAACGCATTATTTTGCGTGTGCGGAAGGGGCCAGTGAGTCTTTACCAAGTAGCTTTGACTTTGGTGTGTGGTTCAGATCGTTTGATGAGTCTTACTTGGATAAACTGTATTGTGGAGATTCTGATCAGAGGGGTTGAGGAGAGAAGGAATGTCAAATTATAGGTAGTCCAATCAAACAATTTTATGTATATCTGGGACACAAACCATGGTTGGGAGGATAAATTAACTGTGGTTGGGAGGATACAGTGATTGCCATGGTAGGTTGTTATATCTGAGCCATAGCTCAGTTGTCTTGCAACTTAATCTTTTGCTTGACAGAAGCTTAGATTTTTAAAAAGTCATACTCATGGTTGGAGATATAAGTATGGAAACTATATAAAACTGTAAACCAGGAAGTATGTACAAACACCCTCATTAATTTTGCTTTTAGTCATTTAAGTAAAAAAACTGAATTAAGTTATAAGAGAACTGAGAAATACTGTCCCTCCTCTCCTTCTTTTAAAAAAAAGTTGAACAAAAGCTTGCCCATGAAAATTGAGGAATCAACTCCAGATTAACTGTAGCTTTTGCTTGATAATCTCATGGCAAGTGGCATGCAGCCAAAATGTGCAAATGGACCTGCCGCCTTTCAGTTCAAGGTGTCTCTGAACTGTTGTGATGGCTAACATAGCTCCTGGGCATAGTAAAAATGCAAATCAAAAACACATGGCAAACAACATCCTCTAAAGTACATTACATCCAGGCATTACCAGGTTAAAACAACAAAGAACTCATCACAGTTTACTTAGTTTTTAGGCATTTTTTCATGACAGAATCAACCAATGCTTTTTCCCCTCCCCAGAGTATACTGACTCAGGCTCATTCCGCACATGCAGAATAATGCACTTTCAAACTGCTTTCAGTGCTCTTTAAAGCTGTGCGGAATAGCAAAATCCACTTGCAAACAGTTGTGAAAGTGGTTTGAAAATGCATTATTTTGCGTGTGCGGAAGGGGCCTGAGTCTCAAAGGTGAAAGCCTGTAAGGCCACTGCCCAGCACATTAGCTTCTGATTCTTAGGGTGCGATTTAAGCATGCAAAGAGTATAGTCTGTAGCTTAAAAATGTGGCCTCAAAGGAAGGACATAGCTTTTCTGTGACACAGATACTGGGAAGGTACTGCTCAGCTGTTTTTAAATTTCTCTGAGTAATTTGTTGTTGGGTTGATGTTTTAATTGGCTCGGTTGCTCTATTTATTGCTTCTATTGTGTTTATATTTGTATTCTATTTTTAGATGTTGTAAGCTATGCCGAGTACCATTTGAGGGGTATAAATTAATTAAATAAATAAGGTATTCCTTCTCTGCAGTGGAATAATGTCACTCCCTCAGTAACTGCTTCCTGCTCAGGAAATTTATGGGATGGGGTAACTTATCCCTCCCCACCTGCATCTGCACAGCTGTGAGCCTAGATCCGGCAGCCCCATGGCTGCAACCCTCTGGAGTTTTGGGGTGCCCAACCTGAGGATTAGACAGCATCCCAAATGTTGTGACATAACTTTTGGGTTATCCCCGAGAAGTGACATCACAGCACCCATAATGCTTTAGAAATTTCCCCAATTTCTATGGTTAAGACAATAGAAACCGGGGAAATCCTGGAGTGCTGTGGATGCGATGATATCACTTCCGGGTGATAACTTGGAATTGCATTTATTGGTATTTTTATTGTATTTGTATTTGTTGTATTTTTAAACATTGTAAGCGATGCCATGGAATATGCCACTGCATATTCTAGCATTTTTCCCCGCTGGTTGATAAGTTTGCTTGTTTGTTTCTTTGTTTAACTTATAGGCCACCCTTTCCCATATGGGCTCAGGGCAGCTCGCATCAATTTGATAACACAATAAAATAGTCCAATAAAACAATATTTTAGTGTGGATGATGGAGAATTGAGAATGGCAGGTTGCCTGCTGTGGTCAGGTGACGGGCATACCTATCAAAGCCCTCTTTCACATGCATCCATCCTGAGGACAAGAAGCCTTTGGAAGTCAGGTGCCTGCCTGCCTCTACAGTAAGGAAGTGATTTGCATGTATGTCAATGGGCCATGTCCAGTGGTGGGATCCAACATTTTTAGTAACAGGTTCCCATGGTGGTGGGATTCAAACTGTGGTGTACCGCCAATGGGGCTGGGTGGGGCACGACGGGGCATGACCGGGCATTCCTGGGGCGGGGCATTCCTGGGCGGGGCTGTGGCAAGGACACAGCCACTGTGCCGGTCCTTGGGCGGGAAACGAATGCATGCAGGCGCAGGCTGCCACGCACGCTGGTGCACCTCCTGCTAGACTGCTTCAAGTTCTGCGCACTACTGCTGAGAGGAGGGGTGTAACTAAGGCAAAAATCACGTGGCAAAATCACCAATTAGTAACCCCCTCTCGGCACACACAAATAATTAGTAACCTACTTTTCAGGAACCTGTGAGAACCTGCTGGATCCTACCTCTGGCCATGTCCCTTTGGGGGAGAGCGGGCAACAAATGTAAATAAGTAAATAAATGTGCATTATGCTTCCCAGTACCGGGAGTCTGCAGGACGCCTCTGTGTGAGAGATTTGCAGAGTGGCCACATGATCCTTGATATCTACCTTCACCAGGCGTTATAAGGTGGACAGGTACAGTGCAACAGATTTGGCCTTTGGCCACAGGGTCTTGCAGCACATGCTGGTTTCACAACCTGGCCCACCCATTTCAGGGACACTGCTTTAGAAGGTCCCACAGCCAGATGTCCCCCTGCTCAGGGGAGAATGGCCATTGGACACTTACCGTGAAGGGTCCTTCTCCTCTGAGCGAAGGAGGACAACTCATCTGCCCAACAAGCAGACCAAAGGGAAAAAAAGCAAGGGAAAAGAAGTCCAGTTGTTAGTTCCTTGTTTGTTCAGTTTCCTGTTAGTCAGTTAGTCAGGTTGCTGCCTGGTGAGGGAACCATTCCTCTTCCCTCAGCCCTGTGGTGGCGAACCTTTGGCACTCCAGATGTTATGGACTACAATTCCCATCAGCCCTTGCCAGCATGGCCAATTGGCCATGCTGGCGGGGGCTGATGGGAATTGTAGTCCATAACATCTGGAGTGCCAAAGGTTTGCCACCACTGCAGGCTCAGCCCCTTACTCTTTTTCCTTCCTGGTTCCTGTTGGGGTACTGAGGGGATGCTATCTTATCTGCGCTGCTCGTCGGAAGTATCCAAAACTGAGGAAGGAAGAGGGGTCTCCCCAGGGGAAACAGGAAGCTGAAGTTTACTTCCTGCCTCTCTGGCAAGCCGGTGGGAAACGCCCACAATAAGGAGATGTCCTCCTTTGCTCAGAGGAGAAGGACTCTTCACGGTAAGTGTCCAACGGTCGTTTTCTTTTTACTTTTAAAATGTTCTTCATGGACAAAGCGCCTGGAACAGATGGTCTAACCCCGTGGTGGTGAACCTTTGGCACTCCAGATGTTATGGACTACAATTCCCATCAGCCCCTTCCAGCATGGCCAATTGGCCATGCTGGAAGGGGCTGATGGGAATTGTAGTCCATAACATCTGGAGTGCCAAAGGTTCGCCACCATTGGTCTAACCAGTAACTTATCGTTTGAAGAAAATAGTGAATGAAATACAAGACAGAGAGAAATTACCACCTCTTGTCAAGAAGCGAATGTAACTTTAATATATAAAGAAGGGGATGACCCATTGTTACCACAATTGTACAGACCAATCTCATTACTGTAAGTGGATTTAAAAATCTTTATAACAATCATGGCTGAAAGGCTAAGAAAATGTATTCCAGGCTTAATTCATGAAGATGAAACAGGATTCATCCCTGGGAGATACATGACAGATAGTATTAGACCTATATTGAATGCTCAAATAGAAAAAAAAAGGGTTGGGAATCTCAGTAGTTTTGTTTTTGGATGCAGAGGAAGTTTTTTGACAACATACTGTAGTTACTTCTAGTGAAAATTTTACAAAATATGAACTGCAGAACGGAATCTTTAAACTGGATGCAAAATATTGGTACAAAACAGCAAATTAAAATGTTAATAAATGGATCTTTAATGGAAAAAATTGAAACAGCAAAAGGACTGCAACAAGAATGATCAATATCACTTTCTACAAAAATTATAAGGTTCTCTGGAATAGAAAAATATAAAGAAGAGTAAAATGAAAAGTAATGCAGATAATGTTCTAATATTAGTAATAAAACCAACTATCTCTTTGAAATATAATATGGAAGAAATAAATAATTTGGAGCTTGTTCTGGATACAGACTGAATAAAATGCAGACAAAGATAATGGTAACTAAAGCAGCAGAGCAAAAAAATAACAAAACGTGTTGTTACTAAAATTAATAAAATTAATATTAATTAATATAAAATTAATTAATAAAAAATTAATAAAAGTAATACAATGATAATCTCTACAATGACAATTGCCAAAATGTTTGGACAGATATCAAAGAAAATCTCCAGAGATGGGGAAAGTTAAGAATTTTGCGGCTATGATGAATTTCTGCTTTTAAAATGAATATAGTACCAAAGTTGATTTTTAAAATTCCAACTATTATCAATTTTTCATAGATTGAAAGACCTTTAAAGCATGGCAGAGAACAATAAATGATTTTATATGGAATGGAAAGAAGCCAAGAGTGAGATTCAAAGTATTGCAAGATGGGATAGTGAAAGCATATCTTCACAGGAAGCCGTAGCTGCAGGTTGGTCAACTATTGCACACAGAGACTGTCACAACTCACCAAGATCTTGTCCTGTTTTGGAGACAGTAACTCCATCGCATGTCAAACACACAAGTCAAAGTCAGGTCGAAAGACAGCGAAGAGAAGCTAGAGCACAGCAGCATCAGTGGCACAGGCACATAGGAGAGATGTTGCTAACACACAGCAGCTCTTTCCTTGGTCTCTTTTAAGCCAGATGTTCACCTGGCGGCCAGAGATGCTGTGCACCTGGCTTATGCATCAGACTGGCTCCTGCAAGCACTCTCCGTCATAGCTGAGGCCTGGCCAATGCTGAGAAGCCAAACAAGTCTTCTCTCATGTAAGTCACTGCACAGCTTTCTCTGGTGCGGCTCAAAGGGCTCAGAAGTCGGGGGTGGGGAGTGCCAGTCTGGGACCCACTGCAGTTGTTCTGGAGCTGGGGAGCTCCAGAACAAAGTGATGCACATCGGGGCAAAAAATCCAAACTTCACATACACGCTACAAGGGTCAGTGCTATCAGTCACAGACCAGGAAAGGGATTTGGGCGTCTTAGTTGATAGTTCCATGGGAATGTCAACTCAATGCATGGCAGCTGTGAAAAAGGCAAACTCTATGCTGGGGATAATTAGGAAAGGAATTGAGGAATAAAACTGCAAAGATTGTCATGCCCTTATATAAAAGCCACGTGGTGCTGAATTCCCAGCACTTGGAGTACTGTGAGAGTCCTGTGTTCAGTCTCCTGGTTTGCCACATGTCCAAAAGAAAGGATATCTTGAAGAATGATAGAAAAAGAGATGCAGAGAAGGAACCAAACAAAGGAGAGATTGAAGGGACTGGAGCACAACTTCTCCCTTATGAGGAGAGGGGCTGAGAGTTTAGAGAGGGAGACATCTGAGGGGGGGGGATATGATTGGAAGTCTATATAAAATTATGCATGGGGGGTAGAAAATGTTGACAGAGAGAAATTTTCTCTCTTTCTCACAACCTACTAGGAACCAGGGGGGGCATCCATTACTTAAAGAAAAATGCTGGGGGGGGAAGAATTAGGACTAATAGAAAGGACAACACTCTTCTTCCAACGCAACGTGTGATTTAGGTGCTGGAATAGCATGCTGCCACAGGAGGGTGGTGATGGCCACTAACCCAGAATAGCTTTAAAAGGGGCTTGGACAGATTTATGGAGAGGAGAAGTCGATCTATGGCTACTCAATATTGATCCCTCCTTTGATCTGAGAATTGCAAATGCCTTAACAGACCAGGGTGCTGGGGAGCAACAGTTGGCCGCATGAAAGGCCCTTGCTTTCTACACATCCCTGCATGTGAGCTCCCAAAGGCACCTGATGGAGCCACTCTGAGTAAAGCAGAGAGCTGGATCATAAGATGGACTCTGGTCTGATCCAGCTGGCTTGTTCTTATGTTCTTATGAGCTGAGGGGTTTCTGCGCTTGTGTTTCACTGAGCATCATCTGTGCCTGTGCCTGGCTGAGGCTGTGACTCTGGTCCTGCGTGGATTCTCTTGTCTTAATATGGCGCCTCTGCTGATGGCTGAGGGAAAGGTGTAACGCCGGTGTCTGATTTGTCATCTGAGGAGTCCTCCTCAGGGTCCCCTGAAACTGGAGGCCATGACATTGCACCTGCACTGAAGGAGGGGCCTTAAGCTTGGAACACCTGCTCATTTAGAGCACACGTACCACTTAAGTGAAGAGAGGTGGTTGTTCTCTCTGCCATATGTTGTCTAGTCGAGGGCAGGGGACATTCAGTCTTGTCCATCTTCTGCTTTCTCTACTCTTGAGTTTCTGAATGAAATATCCAATCCCCCAAAGTCTGCCGTCCAAATGCCATCTGCCTCTCATTAGTAGGCTGTTGAAGGCTGTTTGGGAAGAGGACTCTGATAGACTTCAGTGATCCAGACCTTTAGGGCCACACCCCGTTACCTGCTGCAACCTTCTTTGCCTAGAACCACCTTTGTGCTTCAGCTGAGCAGCAATTATATTATGCTGAAACGAATGTCATGTTTTGCTAGCAAATGGCTTTGGCAGTGACCTCATGAAAGGGATGGGAATGTCTGTGGGACAAGCCCTTGAGGACAAAATGCGTTGACTGTTACTGATGATTTGATCAGCTCGGGGTTTTTTTAGAAGTTTTTGTATGAATAGTTGCATGAGGCTATCCAAAATAATCTTCGTATTGCAAGCAAGATATGACACGAACTACTTGCCATGGTGTGTGTCTGTGCCTTGTGTATTTGCTGTGATTGAGAAGTGGTTGTTGTGTACATCTCCGGCTTGGTTTAATGCGTAAGGACATCAAGGGGAGTTGAGGCAGGCAGTCTTGGTCCGTGTACACTTGCTGTGTGTCTCTTGGCAAACGTGAGAATTGTGAAGGCGAAGGGCAATTCTGTAAACTAGAGTTCAGTGTTGTAGTGTGTACCACGGAGCCACAGTTAGCCGTGACGTCGTGTCACACTGTGTGATGTTGAAATGTTTGTCGCTTCACGCTTAACAGGCAAACACAGGCGAGCTGCTTGTTTCCTGCAGTGTTGTGCACACTGGGCTTTGTGTGATTTACAGGCTAGCTACCCTGTTTCCCCGAATATAAGACATCCCCTGAAAATAAGACGTAGTAGAGGTTTTGCTGAAGTGCGAAATATAAGGCATCCCCCGAAAGTAAGAAGTAGCAAAGTTTTTGTTTGGAAGCATGCCCAACGAACAGAACACAGGAAAATAAGACATCTCCTGAAAATAAGACATAGCGCATCTTTGGGAGCAAAAATTAATAAGAACATAAGAACATAAGAACAAGCCAGCTGGATCAGACCAGAGTCCATCTAGTCCAGCTCTCTGCTACTTGCAGTGGCCCACCAGGTGCCTTTGGGAGCTCACATGCAGGATGTGAAAGCAATGGCTCCTCTTCTCACGGCTGCTTTGCTGCTCCCACCGGATCACCTGGTCTGCTGAGGCATTTGCAATCTCAGATCAAAGAGGATCAAGATTGGTAGCCATAGATCGACTTCTCCTCCATCAATCTGTCCAAGCCCCTTTTAAAGCTATCCAGGTTAGTGGCCATCACCACCTCCTGTGGCAGCATATTCCAAACACCAATCACACGTTGCGTGAAGACGTGTTTCCTTTTATTAGTCCTAATTCTTCCCCCCAGCATTTTCAATGGATGCCCCCTGGTTCTAGTATTGTGAGAAAAAGAGAAAAATTTCTCTCTGTCAACATTTTCTACCCCATGCATAATTTTATAGACTTCAATCATAACCCCCCTCAGACGTCTCCTCTCCAAACTAAAGAGTCCCAAACGCTGCAGCCTCTCCTCATAATATAAGACACTGTCTTATTTTCGGGGAAACACGGTAGCTCTTGCTCTTGCTCTGAATCTCTGAGCACGCGGGAAGCCCAGCTGAGGGGAAAACCTTGCCGTCCTCTCCGTCGTGAGCCTCTCTGTGCCTTTCCTATCCCTATTTTATCTTCCTTGAGTTCTGATGACCAGATGTTTACTCTGGGTATGTTGTGGATTTAACTAGTGGCATGTCAGTACTTCATTTTCCTTCCTTTCACCAATGATTCCCAATTCTAGGTTTGCCTCTGTCACAGCACGCAGAGCGGATGCTTTCACAGAGCTTCCCACTGCAGTGGGAAGATGTATTTTCTACAGCTCTGTTCAGCCTCATTGGTGCTTCTGTGTCAAGTTCTTCAAAGTCCCCCCCCCCTTTTCTTAGGCCCTTACATCCGGGCCGTTTGTCATCTAATGGGGCTCGCCGCTCCTCCCTCTAGGGGAGGGGACTTTGGAAATTGAGTTGCTGGACGCCACCTATCTTTAAATCTGTATTTATTATATTAGTATACTTAGTTTTATTGTTATCGCTGCTTTTAAACGATTTAGTTATCTTATGACTGTACCATGCTATATGTTGTACGCCGCCCAGAGCCCTCCGGGGACAAGGCGGTATAAAAGTCTAAAGTATAAATATAAATAAATAAAGTTCCTGAACCCTGTTTTTGGAGGTCCAATTCAGGGCGTGAGGGGCTCATCCCCTTTCCCCAAACTTACCAATCCCAACCTTTGGAATCAGGGTTACTTCTTTCTTTTTGGTTTCCACAATGAGGCTTTCAATGTTTGAGTGGGACTAAATAATGTATTTGCACGTACTGCTCAGTCAGTCAAACGTTAGCAAAGAAAAGATTTCTATATATTCCTACCAAGACGGGAAAAATATCCGTAGTTATTGAGAAATCTTTTTCAGTACACTGATTGTTAAATGTAAATGAGACCCTGTCATTAAAATCCATAGATTCACAGTGGTAAATGACAAATCACATTTACAACTTCACTTAATGCACCATTCCTTTTATTATTTTTTTAAATATCTGGAGGGTTTGTTTCCGCACTGGAGTGCCTCAAGAGTTTCTCTGTGGTTTCAGCTGCGGGAAACCTGCTACCCATGTGGATCTCTGGTAAAATGTCGGTTGTTACTGTTGAAGCAGTGGATTTACTCGGAGTAGACCACCTTGCAGGACGCAATGTAGACAAGAACTGACAGACACACAGTCACCAGGGCAGTTCTATGTATTGCTCTCTACTGACAAAGTGCTTCGCCAGACCACAGGTGTTTTCAGGCACACGTCACTCTGCTGTCTGTGCTATCTCTATACAAATGTGGTACCCATCAGGTGCCCTTACCTTATCAGGTTTTGCACACGGTACATGTTGTGCACTCAGCCCTAATTTGCACACTGCACCTGCTAGAAGGAGGGTCCAGCTGTCATTTAGATTTTGCTCATCTAAACACATGTTCTGACAGTTACAGTCTGAAAAGGTCTCTGGGGAGAAAGAATGGTTCTGGATTTGTTTTGTATTTAGACGCTCCCCACTACTCCCAGTGCCTATCCTGTAGGCTGATTGGAGTGGAGCTGAAGCTTTTTCTTGGGTTTTAAAATTTAAAATTCAAGTTATTTCTTATGTAAACTTCATCAAGGATCATGGGTAAGTATTCGTTAGGCTTCGCTTTAGATTTCTTCATAAACATGGACGAAGCGCAAACAGTCAAACTTCTGTCGCTAAGGCTACTTGACGCCGAAAACCAACTGCTTTCTACTCAGCACATGAAGGGCATTTTACCGGAGGGCTCCTACCTTCCCCCCTTCAGTAAAGGGCTACCAAGGTATTTCTACAATATATCTTCGCCGTACCTCCGACGTACCTTAATGCTAGCCCGATTGAACGTCCTACCCTCAGCAGTCCTGAGTGGCAGATTTCTCCAGATCCCATACCAACAAAGAACATGTCCCTGCTCACAAAAAGCCATCGAAACAATCGAGCACATCCTCCTAGATTGCGAACTATATGCTTCATCTAGAAGACAATATGTAGACCCATATACTGAGAACTACGCCTACTCATCAGCAGGGGCGAATCTAGGCAAACTGGAGCCCGGGGACAAAATCTGAGTTTGGTGCCCCCCCCCCCGGTATGGACGACCACCCTCCCCCACAACGACCAAACAATGATTTTTTGTACCAGCTCACAAAACACCTCCCACCACCAGCAAAACATACATGGCTCTCCCCACCAACTCTCTTTCCTAATTTTGTCCTCACACCAACCCTATGAGGTAGGTTGTTAGCCTCAGAAACAGCTCCAAGCCAGTGCAAGTGGGAATTAACTTTTAAGCATGTAAATCTCTCACAAATCACCGCCCCCCATCAGAAGTTGGAACCTTCCCCCCAAAGGCAGTTTGAACAAAGAAAGAAAATCAGAGAGACAACTGTGAGTTGGCTGAAGTACCTTGGATAGCAGGCTTTCCCCATTTATCTTTGTGGATCTGATGTGGGGTAAATCTGCCACCTTGCAGTAGTGCCTCTACCTATACTCTACTCATTTTAAAACAAGTGTCAAGGTTCCAGTGTTCTTGTTACCAGACAAACCTGTAGTAGAAGGGGTGGGTGGGTATTTTTTAGAAACAGTGTTTATCATTCCTGCAAACTCCCCACGACATGCCCAGGTAGAGACGGCCTGGCAAAGATGCAGGGCCTTCTGAGTTAAGCATGGGGACTGGGCGGCCTGCCCCAAAGCCCCCAGAGTCTGGAGGGGGGGGCCATGGCTTCTGAGGCGCATGGGTGGCCCCCCCCGCTGACAGGGAAACCAAAAGGGGGGCTTGGGGGGGGGGGGGAAAACCAGGTCTTGCCCCCAGTGCTGGCTGGGCATGGGGCAGGGGTGGGGCAGGGGTGGAAAACTCTTGTCTTGCCCTGGGCATCATTTTCTGCCAGTGTGCCTCTTGAGTTTTTCACTTGACAGTATGCTGAGAATAGGGACTGCTGTAACTCACAAGGTCTGCTCAGGAGTTGGTCTGATGTATTTGGCTGGCTAATACTGGAAACTAATTGCTGGACTAGATGGAGATAGGTCCCCTCTTGAAGGCCAGAAAGAGTGGGCTCCACCACCACATGATGCAGAAGATCGAACCTCATGCTTTTGTCAAAAGCCAAAGCAGCTGAGGAAGGGGGGAAAACAAATGGATGTTTGACCAATTCCCCTAAATATTTTTTTGCACTACAAATTGACTTTCTATCAGAGCTTCTATTTTTTGGCACATTGACCAACCTGTCCCTCCAAAATTAAGCAACCCAGCCACTGCTCTGGGGAGGACCTGCTCCCAACACCGTGGCAACAATCTGTCCTAAAACAAACATCCAAAAGATCTTAAAGAGACCCTCATAATGATGTTATAGGTAATTTAGTGCTAGAATTATGCAGCAAAGATGAATGAATGTGCCCTTTTCAGCCTGGTGGCATCTAAGATGGAAAGCTGGGTTTGATTCCTTACTCCCTCCACATGAGTGGTGGACCCTTTATCTGATAGGAACTGGATTTTGTTTTCCCCTCCCTGCAGAAGCCTGATTGGTGACCTTGAACTAGTTCTCTTTGAACTCTCTCAGCCACACCTACTTTACAAGGTGTCTGTTGTGGAGAAAGGAAGGGAAAGGAGTTTGCAAGCTAACAAATGCCTTCCTTTCCTCTCCCCACTTTCTTCCTCTCCCTCTTTCCTGCCCTTGTAGAATTGTAGGTGGGAGCAGACAGGAGTGGGGCATCAAACTCAGCTCTGCAGATTACAGCCCAGCCCCACAGCAAAAGTTAAGAAGCCAGAGCATATTAAGGCTATTCACAATTGCAAACAAAATTTTAGGAATAGAAGAACAATTTGGATTCATACATTGCCTATAAGGAGTCTCCAAACAGCTAACAAACACCTCCCTTTCCTCTCCCCACAGCAAACACCTTGTGGGGCAGAGAAAGTGGGGCATCAAACTCAGCTCTGCAGATTACAGCCCAGCCCCACAGCAAAAGTTAAGAAGCCAGGCGCTCCATCCCCCCCCCTAATATTAAGGCTATTCACAATTGCAAACAAAATTTTAGGAATAGAAGAACAGTTTGGATTCATACATTGCCTATAAGGAGTCTCCAAACAGCTAACAAACACCCCCTCCCTTTCCTCTCCCCACAGCAAACACCTTGTGGGGCAGAGAAAGTGGGGCATCAAACTCAGCTCTGCAGATTACAGCCCAGCCCCACAGCAAAAGTTAAGAAGCCAGGTGCTCCCCCCCCCCCACACACCCAATCAAGGCCATTCACAATTGCAAACAAGATTTTATGGATAGAAGTGCAGTTTGGATTTGCACATTACCTTTAAGGAGTCTCCAAACAGTTCACAAACGCGCCCTCCCTTCCTCTCCCCACAACAAACACCTTGTGGGGCAGGGATTGCCTTCCTAGCCAGCCAATGGACTTCTCCTGTGCTGGCTGGCGCCCGTCTGCTGGGGAGAAGGCTTGAGAGCAACATCAAGGACTTCCTGGAGAATAAGGCACTGCACTCTGGGCGAGAGGGAGGGGAGGCGGAGCTCTCCAGTCCTCCTCCTGGAGGCACAATGGTATTTCTCCCCCGCCCTCTGGACACTCAGGGCCACCGTAGCGAGTGGGCGGGGCTATGTCAGGCTTCCTTAATTTTTTCAGCAGCCGCTTCCTGAATGCCGGGCTTGCTTGGGCTTCCAAAATCAGTCTGCGTGAGGGGATGTTTTGGCGCCCCCCACGTGACTGCAATGGATGCGCCCGGGGACAAGGGGTACCCCTTGTCCCTAGGCAAGTCCGCCAGTGCTCATCAGACAAGGTCAAAGCTTTCTGTCTGCTTTGCGATCAGTCTCCTCAGAGATCCCTAGACGTTGCCAAATTCTTGGCGCTGGCTCAACAGATTCGCCACAGATTTTAGTTTATTTATTTGTTGTTTTAACTGCTGGAAATGTCTGAACCTACTTATTTTAACTTGATTCTCCTCAACCTCTCTGTTGTATTTTAAACTCATGCCAATAAAAGGTTGTTGATGATGATGATCATGGGTAATATGTGTGCCCAGGACAATAGCAGATATGAGAAACACCTGCCCCCAACCGTCGGAAAAATTTAAAGAATACTTCCTTCCATAAGAGCATAAGAACAAGCCAGCTGGATCAGACCAGAGTCCATCTAGTCCAGCTCTCTGCTACTCGCAGTGGCCCACCAGGTGCCTTTGGGATCTTCCCTTTTGTTTCCAATGGAAAATGTTGGAAATGTTAAGGAGGACTGGAAAAAAACCTTGTGAAAGATTTTCTGTTTTAAGATAAGAATTTTGTACTTAAAAACATGTAATATCTCACTCATAATGTATGGCATGAAAAATTCAATTTTTCCAATGGAAAAATTAGGAAATTTAGGGCAACACTGAAAAAGAATCCTATTTTTTTTCTTTTGAAATGACTCAAAATGTGAGGAAATGTATGACATTTTTAATGTAAGACACTCTAAAGCAGGGGTAGGGAACCTGCGGCTCTCCAGATGTCCAGGAACTACAATTCCCATCAGCCTCTGTCAGCATGGCCAATTGTAGTTCCTGAACATCTGGAGAGCCGCAGGTTCCCTACCCCTGATCTAAAGCATTAGATGAAGATAGTTCCTATGTATACTGTAGACACAGGCCTCATTTTCAAGGGGTTTTCTTTGTTCAAATGCAAATAATTTAGCAATAGTTGATATATTGTGATTTGTTTGACAATAATGATATTAAACAGCTTTGTATTTTCAGTGGCATAAAATTTAACTGAATATCCAAATACACTGGTTGCTTGACTTATTATGACTGTGTGACTTTCTGTCCGAATAATATTTTCATTTTTTCACTATAGAATTTGTTTTCTACGCTCAATTTTTCTTTTTTTTCCTTACCACTCAGATGGCAAAAATTGCATACAGCCTGATTGGTTGCAACTATCTCTTAAGTACTGTATGCACAGTACAGAAAACAAAGGCATTTATCCTGTGAAATCATGTAAATATTCCATAAACAGTACAGTTTTATATTTTACGAAAGTTACACATGATGCATTTAATGTTGCTAAACCTGTAAAAGTAGTCAAGGTTTGATAGATGGCATCAAAATAATGCATGTTATGCTTGTTTTTAGGTTTATTGATATTTTATGACTTTTGTCTTATGTCGTAACCTGCCCATGTACAGGGCCGGTAAAAATAGTATAACTAAATAATAATAAATAGATTTCAATTTCCCATAAATTTTTGCGTCCCTATGAGAGAGAAACGTAATAACCTGCACTTGTATTCAAGGCCGTGTTCTGTTACTGTCTTTGAATGATATCAGGTGTGCTAGTGATACTAGCAACCGGACACCCATCTATGAAGTGAAGCTACCGCCTTTTCCTTCTCACCTCTTTCCCCTGTCCCCCAACTGTGCATTATGCCTGCCAGTATCATTCTCTTCTGCCTCTGAGTCTCACGTCTTTCCATCGCTTTCCTGTCAGAATCGGCACTGCTGTCGACATCCTGTAGCTTGGTACATTCACCCAGATCTGCGGTGTCCATAAACTGTCTGGGATGTCATAGCCGATGGCTCAGGTGGATAGGCAGGCAATATTAGGTGTATGTATGTTGTACATCTCTGTATTTAGATCATGTTGCAGTTTGGCGTTGTTGGTAATCTAAGGCCCCTTCCGCACCTGCAAAATAATGCATTTTCAAACCATTTTCACAACTGTTTGCAAGTGGATTTTGCTATTCCGCACAGCTTCAAAGAGCACTGAAAGCAGTTTGAAAGTGCATTATTCTGCATGTGCGGAATGAGCCTAAGATATGGAATTAAGGATCCAGTGTGTGGTCACAGCAACTTAAGTTCCCTTGAGGCTATTATTAAATTTTAATAACAAAATTTCCCTGACCTCAATTTCTGAAACCTATAGAGAACACGTCGCCTAGTTTCAGAAAGGCATAAATGGTCAGAATGAAATAGTTCAAGCCCTGAGAGGTGATGACCTAAAATTTAGACAGACAGCTATTCTTCAGTCTGACACAAATGCAGAAGAATACTACAAAGAAATAGTGTTAAACCTCAAACCACTTCTCATTAAAACTAGACCCCTAGAATTGTATCCATCTCTAGTGGCTGGTTCGAGCAAGAGTGTCGGGCTGTATGGAAAAAAATGAATCAAGAGTCTGAGACTTACTTGGGATAGCCGTGAGGAAAGCAGAGTCCTTCAAGTAACTGCCCTCAGGCCACAGTATAATACCCTGCTTGAATGGAAGAAAACTGATCATGCCAGATACTTATGGAAAAAATTGGCCCAGGCAACTGTTGAGAAAAAGGAGACCCATTTTGGGGAACTGGTCTCCTCTGGAGTGAGCTGCCAACTGCAACTATTAGATGCCCAAATACTTGGAGACACCTGGTATAAACATTCTGCAAAAAATTTTTGAACCTTCTTCATCTCCTCTTTTACCTTTAGAATTAAATAAAAGTGATACCCACGTAAACCTTCAAACTTAACCAGAGTGTCCACCAGTAAGTGAAACAGAGACTGAGAACTTAACTACGTCTCTCACCCCAGGTAAATCACCTGGGGAGGATCAGGTTCCATTGGATCTGTTTCAAGCATTTCCAACATGGCGGATACCAGTATTTGCCAAACTCTTTTTGCAAATCATTAACACGGGAAATTTCTCTAATGGCTAGAAAACCAACTTAGTGGTCCCAATATATAAAAAAGGGGACAAGTCAGAGCCAAATGATTGCCCCTTCATAAGTCTTTTAGACACAGTTTTTAAACTCTATGGGAAGTATTTATTTACTTATTATTTATGGGTTTTATATACCGCTCTACCCCCGGAGGGCTCTGAGCGGTGTACAACATAACTTCCTCTTACAAGTCATACAAACAAAACCCCATTAAAATTAAGTTAAAACACAGCGATAAGATTAACAAAGATGACCTCAGGCAATAACCCCAATTAAAACCCTCCCAGAGAGGGGGGAAGCGAAACCGAAAAGTGTGTCCCGTAGATGACAATGGGAACTCCGAACCGGAGGAATAAAAGGGGCACTTCACTCAGCGACTGGACACTCCTAAAGCCCGGCGGAACAACTCAGTCTTACAGGCCCTGCGGAATTCGCCAAGATCCTGCAGGGCCCGGACAGCTGGAGGGAGAGTGTTCCACCAGGCAGGGGCCAGGGCTGAAAAGGCCCTGGCCCGAGTGGAGGCCAGTCGCATCATTGAGGGGCCAGGAACCACCAGCAAATTGGCCTCTGCTGAGCGCAGAGGCCGAGTAGGGACATATGGGGTAATGCGGTCCCAAAGGTATGAGGGTCCCAGGCCACGTAAGGCCTTAAAGGTCAACACCCACACCTTGAAGATGATTCAGAACTCAACTGGAAGCCAATGCAGGTGGCGCAACACAGGTTGGATATGATTGCAGAAGGCGCCCCCTGTGAGCAACCGAGCCACCGCATGCTGGACCAGCTTTAACTTCCGGATCAAACGCAAGGGAAGGCCCGCGTAGAGCGAGTTACAATAGTCTAACCTGGAGGTGACCGTTGCATGGATCACAGTGGACAGATCTGTGTGGGAGAGGAAGGGAGCCAGCCGCCGGGCCTGACGAAGATGGAAAAACGCAACCCGGGTTATATGGGCCACCTGGGTCTCCATTGAAAGAGACGGATCCAGGTGGACCCCCAGGCTGCGAACGGAGGAGGTCGGCGCCAATGAGACCCCCTCCCAGACCGGCGGCTGGAAATTTCCTCCTAAAGCTTGAGGAATGGACTGCTGAAAATCAGGTTACACACCCACACCATGCAGGCTTCAGAAGGGGCCAATCTACAGTTGACCATTGTCAAGTTCTTCATCTGCTAGCTAATGCTGCCATAAGAGGACCCACAAAAGCTTTGCGCATGGTGTTTGTTGATTCAGCCACAGCATTTGATGCTATCACTAGAGAGCGACTTTGGAGGAAACGAGCAAGAACAAATATTGACAGATGTCTGCTGTCTCTTATATGGGAACTGTATTCAGACACATATGTCAGGGTCAGGGTGGGTACATCGACTCCCAAACCAAAGAAATTCCAACAAGGAAGGGAGTGAGGCAGGGGTGTGTGCTTTCCCCTCTACTTTTCAACTTATATATAGATGACATCCTACCAAGAATTTGTTGCTCCTACTCTTGGAGACCAGAAAATATCAATTCTGTTATATGCTGATGACATGGCCCTAATTTCTCTTACAAGAATTGGACTAAAAAGACTTCTGTTCAGTACTGCAGGGAGGAGACACTATCTATAAATTATACAAAAAACTACAATAATGGTCTTTAGGAAAAGGTCCCAAAAATTCCCGTGGAGAATTTGCAACATCCCTATTGAGCAACGCTGCTCCTTTAAATACCTAGGAGTCACGTTTAGTGAAGCCCTTAATTGGAGCAGATACCTAGCAACAGTTAAGACCTCAGCTTTAAGAACTATTCGTGCAATAATGGGATTCTTCTATGCCAGACGAGGATTCTTTGTTGACCCAGCATTAAAACTCTTACGTAAGCAAAGCAATTCCCAGGCTCCTCTATGCTGTTGATGTCTGGGAATGGAATGAGCAAATACTTTCCAACCTGGAAACCACTCAGAAACTCTTTTGCACGTGTGTCTTGTCATTACCAAGGGGGACCCCAACAGCCCTCCTTGGGACAGAACTTTGCCTGCCCACTTGGCCATCTTAAAATCACAGAAGAAAAAGACAGCAGCAAATGCGGACTTGCTTGGTAACTGAAGCTACCAGATACTGTTAACTAATACCAAGACCTGCACTGACTTTTTCAATAACATTCTTCTTTTTTATACCATCCTGGATGATTTAATGCATGTGTCGGCAAATAACTCTGACCTGCACGACTGGGTCTTCAAGGGTGATACCTTAACTGATAAAAAACATAATCACACAATCCAAATTCTCTTCCTGGTGTGGAGTAATAAAAAAAGATCACCCTAGGACATCTGATCTGGTGGATATCTCACAATATAACATCAGAAAGACACTAACATCATTACAATCTAAGACATAGTGAAGTAGATCTTTCACCGCTTTCACAGATACAGAGACGCTGTTCCAGTGGTTTTTGAGAATATAGAATCATAGAGTTGGAAGAGACCTCAAGGGCCATCAAGTCAAACCCCTGCCATGCAGGAACACACTATCAAAGTACTTCTGACAGATGGCTATAGAGCCTCTATTTAAACACCTCCAAAGAAGGAGACTCCACCACACTCTGAGGTAGTACATTCCACTGTCGAACAGCCCTTTCTGTCAGGAAGTTTTTCCTGATTTTTAGGTGGAATCTCTTTTTCTTTACCTTGTACCATTACTCCTGGTCCTAGTCTCTGGAGTAGCAGAAAACAAGCTTGCTCTCTCTTTGACATGACATCCCTTCAAATATTGAAACATGGCTATCATGTCACCTCTTAACCTTCTCTTCACCAAACTAAGTCTCTCCTCATAGGGCATGGATTCCAGACCTTTCACCATTTTGATTGCCCTCCTGGACCCATTCCAGCTTGTCAATATTCTTCTTGAATTTTGGTGCCCAGAACTGTATACAATATTCTAGGTGAGGTCTAACCAATGCAGAATAGAGAGATATAATTACATCCCTTGATCTTGACACTATACTCCTATTGATACAGCCCAGAATTGCATTGGCTTTCTTGGCCGCCGCATCACACTGCTGACTCATGTTCAATTTGTGGTCTGCTAAGACTCCCAGATCCCTTTCGCATGTAGTGTTGTCAAGCCAGGTGTCACCCATCCTATATCTGTGCATTAGTAACTTGGCCAGATGCTACACTAAAAAACCACTGGAAAAGCATCTCTGTATCTGTAAAAGAGCAGTGGAAGATCTAGCTCACTATGTCTTAGATTGTCCTCCATATGCAGAACCAAAGTTTAAATTTCTGTCCAGAATTTAAAATGGGATACAGTTTTATTCTGACTTCGATAAACTAAACTTCTTGCTGACTCCTTTGTATCCTATAGGATGGCCCTATTTACATGAGCAGCCACCAAGATCAGAGCCAAGGAGATATCAAAGAAAGCAGTCAGAATAACCTTGTTAACATGATCTTGCACTGTCAGAAAAGTTTTAACACAGTCTGTTCAACTACTGGGAAGAATTTTAAAGTGGGAATCTTGTGATTGTTGATTTTATACTTCTCTGAAACTTATATTGGGTTTTTAATTCAATTTTTATTTTTTAAATTTTATATACTCTATATCAGTGATGGTGAACCTTTTCGAGACCAAGTGCCCAAATTGCAACCCAAAACCCACTTATTTATCGCCAAGTGCCAACATGGCAATTTAACTTGAATACTGAGGTTTTAGTTTAGGAAAAACGGTTGGCTCCAAGGCACGCTTTACTCGGGAGTAAGCTTGGTGAGGCAACCATGCAATGCTTCAAATGGGTGAATCACGACCCTAAGAGGGTTTGCTCAGAAGAAAGTTCCATTGCCAGCAACCGAGCTTACTCCCAGGTAAAGGATTGTGCCCAGGCCAGCCTAGATGTGTCTGTGTGTGGGGGTGATTTTCTGCTCCCCCCACATGACGAACTCTGTGCATGTGTGCCCACAGAAAGGGCTCTGAGTGCCACCTCTGGCACCCGTGCCATAGGTTCGCCACCGCTGTTCTATATTGTAAAGGCCTGAGACCGTACAATAAAAACTTTGACAAATTGCACAGCGACTTAATGAAAGATTTTAAGAGAAATTCCAGGGTCATGATCTATAGTTCACGCAGGGGTTGTAACTCAGTGCTTGAGTGAGACGGTTCCAGATTCAGTCCCCAACGCTTTTAAAAAAGAACCAGGTAATAAGTGATGTAAATGACTTCCAGGTGAGCCCTGGATATCTTCTGCCTGTCAGGGGAGACAAGACTGAGCTTGTTAGGCCGATGTGTCCCTTGGGGGGGGGGGGGGCTTTTTCTTGGTTCCTTTTCATCATCACTTCGCAGTTGGTTGTGTGATGGTTGGCATCAAGTGAGATTGCCAGGTTTAATGTTATGCCTTCTGCCTTGTTACATGGCAGATTTAATAAGCAAGAAAAGGCTAAAAGATTGTGCCCATGTAACGATGGCTCAGCTGAATCTCTGGCCCACCAATTACTTCACTGTCTCAAATTCAAGGAAATCAGATCCAAGTATGTGAATCTTACCCCTTTACATTTACCCCATCTCCCCGATTTAATTACATTACACTACTTGTTGGACAACCCTGATCCTTCTCTCTGTATGATAGTGGCAGACTTTCTCCTGGAAATTACTAAATGCCAGTAGATTTCCTTCGTCCTAACATGTATATCCTGTATTGTATATGCTTTTTAATCTGTTTTTATTATTGTTGTACTGCTGTCTATGCCAATAAAGGCTTGCTTCTCACAAGTGAGATTGCCTCTCTTGCTTGATGCTGAATGTTTTGCTTAGTGCAGGGGTCCCCAACTTTTTGAGCACGTGGTTGGTTACCTTTGGAATTCTGGCCCACGATAGTGAAGCCGCACAGACAGAGAAAGTTGATATGCTTGGGGGAAGAGAAGTGATTTAATAAGTTGGGAAAGAGGACTGAGAGAGAATAAAACCTATACAGTGGTGGTAGCTGCCACCAAAATAACATGATTGTAATCTGTCCTGTCAGTCCGAAGCTCTTCTGGGCAAATGTCTCCTCTGGTCTCCTCCTCTTTCTAAAAACATTTGGTGAGCACCAGGAAAGGGGTCAGAGGAGTGCCGTGACATCCATGGGCACCACATTGGGACCCCTGAGTTAGTCATTGTATTAGTGCAGGGGTCTCCAAACGTGGCTCTCCAGATGTTCGTGGACTACAATTCCCAGCAGCCCCTGCCAACATGGCCAATGCGCAGCGCTGATGGTAATTGTGGTCCATGAACATCTGGAGAGCCATGTTTGCAGACCCCTGTATTAGTGTTTTCTGGAATAATTTCACTTGAATGATTAACGAATAAAATTTAACTAATTCCGCCAGAGGAAAACGAGCATGTTTAAGTTTTAGCTAAAAATGAGTAAGAGGAGACAGTTCTCCAGAAAGAAGAGGGGATGCTCAGCGTTGCGTGTCCTTGTCCATTCCTGTCTTCGGGTCTGCTGCATTCATGTTGGCAGCAGCTCTCAAAGTACCTTGCAGAGACCAGCTGGGCTGCCAGATTCTTCTTCGCATCCTGGAGTGCACCAGAAATGCAGTGAATCGGTTGCACAAACAGTTTGTCGTGAGCAAATAGTTATTTTGCATCCCACCGCCCAGCCCACATTAGGAAAATTTTGTCATGGAGTGTTGTGTTCATTCTCATGACTCATGACGCAGGTGAAGATTAGCCACAGGCAGGATGCAGGATAAGACAGAAGCAAGCAAGCACCTGGCCACATCCAGAGTGTTGGTGTCAACCAGTCTTAAAAAGCACCTCAGGGCGTTTCCCCACTTATCTTGGTCCAAAGGTCGCTGCGCGCAACTCCCAGCACGCACCATTTCTGGCGCGCGCCCAGGCTTCCCCACGACCCCACACTCTGTGCGGGGTCATCAAAAGGCGCCGTTTTCTCCAGCGCCAGGAATGACGCGCGCTGAGGGGGCGTGACAGCGGCACCGTCGGGGCGGCTGCTTTGTTGCTGCCCCTGTAGTGGGGAGTGCTGGGGGACCCGGCGCTACTTGAAGAGAGTCGCGCGCGGCTTAAGGTTAGTGGGAAAACGCCCTCAGTTGGCAAAAAAGTCCAGTTGGCAAACTTGAGGCAGAGTGGCATCCTCTGTATGACCTGTAAGTGCCAGAGTGGAACCCTCTTTCCTTTTCTCTTTGGCACCGATGGGCATTTCACATGTGAGGGAGACAAACCCAGACCTACCTACAAGTTGGCTCTCAACAGGAAGCCCTCACCGGTGTGCCAGAATGGGGCATGTTGTCAGGCAGGCAGGTGTGCTGCTGAGCGTGGGCCTCCACCCGTTGGTAAAAGGTGAATGGTGCATATCCAAATGGAATTTGAATCAGGTGAGGGGAAGCGAGACAGAACTGTTCAAGCTTTGCTTGGCAGGGGCGTACCTACTGGAAATGGCGCCCGGGGCAAGAACCAAAGTTGCACCACCCCCACCCCCCCGCACCCGGTGCTGACTCACCTCAAGCGGGCAAGCTGGCTGCAGGGGCCAGTGCAGGGGGTGGGAGAGGAGGCCGGCTCTGCTCAGAGCCCCAGGAGGCCGGCAAAGAGCAGCTGGAGAGCCGCTATGGCCCAGTGGTGGCGCACCTTTGGCACTCCAGATGTTATGGACTACAATTCCCATCAGCCCCTGCCAGCATGGCCAATTGGGGGATTCAGATTAGCCTGTACACTCCCACACACGCCAGCTGGGTGACCTTGGGCTAGTCACAGCTTCTCAGAGCTCTCTCAGCCCCACCTACCTCACAGGGTGTTTGTTGTGAGGGGGGGAAGGGCAAGGAGATTGTCAGCCCCTTTGAGTCTCCTGCAGGAGAGAAAGGGGGGGATATAAATCCAAACTCTTCTCTTCTTCTCTACTCTTCCATAACATCTGGAGTGCCAAAGGTTCGCCACCACGGTGCTATGCTGATTCTCAGCCAGGATCTTCTCTGTTCCCTTGCAGTTACCTGCATGAGGCTATGATTACCTTGTTTGTGAATTTAATGAGCAGGATACCTGAATACCCATCTCTTAGATGGCTCTGGGACGTGTAGGGACAATATTTGCAGATGTCTCTGAAGTTGGATGTATTGCTTACGATATATAAAGAGAGAATTAGCAGCCATGGGGAGAAGATTCTGATACTTTCTTTTGGAGAGGAAGAATAGGCCCTTAGGATGACCCTGCAGACGGCTAGGCCAAAGCCAGAGGAGACTGGATGATGAATACAGTGCGTAAACACCTCTTGCTGTTAGCCTGAGGCCAGAGCTCTAGTGCTGTTAGAGAAGGGAGACACACGCTCCCTTGGTCACATGGGGGAGTTCCTTCACTTTGGGGGCACTGCAACTGCACAGGTGCATTGGGTTGCAACTCACTCCGACAACTCTCTATGCAGTCATGTGCAAATCCGCATGAAAGACAAGGGTTGTGTGTCACTAAGCCAGGAATGGCGAACCTTTTCGAGACCGTGCCCAAACTGCAACCCAAAACCCACTTATTTATCACAAAATGCCAACGTGGCAATTTAACCTGAATGCTGAGGTTTTAGTTTAGAAAAAACGGTTGGCTCCGAGGCACGCGTTACTCAGGAGTAAGCTTGGTGATAGTCGGTGGCTTTGCTTTGAAGCAACCATGCACCTCTTCCAACGGGTGAATCACGACCCTAGGAGGATTTACTCAGAAGCAAGCTCCATTGCCAGCAACCGAGCTTACTCCCAGGTAAAGGATCACACTGTAGTTCTTCACATGAAAATCAGTGGGGTTTAACAGCGCTTAAAAGGGTTACCTACACTGCTTCCCCAAAACTAGGTCTTAGGTTTAATTCTAATAATCGAGCCCAGCGGCCCAGGCCAGCCTAGATGTGTTGGGGCACTCTGTTTGCGCGTGCCCACAGAGAGGGCTCTGAGTGCCACCTCTGGCACCCGTGCCATAGGTTTGCCATCACTGCTCTGTGCAGTCATGTGCAAACCCACATGAAAGACAAGGGCCGTGTGCCAATAAGCTGTGTGAATTGACCCCCTGTAATGCCCAGGTGCACAGTGGTAAGACGCAGGAGCTCAGCTTCACACGTTTGTCAGCAGCACTGGGTTTACCAGTGAATATCCAGTTGGTGGCCAGCCTCTGCCGATCCCATCACACTGAGAAGAGTACCTGTATGAAGTGCGTCTTTTAAAACACTGTCACTCACAGGCCATCTTAACATCTTTAGAGGGTCATTTAAAATACAAACACTTCAAGATGGCGGCCGGAGCAGTCTGCCGATTGCGGAGCTCCGTGACTCCCCTCCCCATTTGACTCAATTAAGGACGCTTGCCTGAGATAGGCCAGGTATTTTATTGTTTTCCTTAGTTTTCAGTTCTTAAGCTTTAGTTGTTTAAGAGTGAACTGGTATGAGGCTTTGCCATTCCTTGCCTCCTTTCATTCGTCCTGTTTGGGCTGCTAGAGAAGCTGCTACTGCTGGCATCTCCCGGTTGCTGAGCCAGAGAAGGGAGTAGTAGGGAGCCAGTGGCAAAGTGATGAACCTGTTCAGAGGGGGTTGGTGGCAGTGGCCTCCCCAGGCGGTGGTCCTCCACCCGGGCCAGGGCCTTCAGTCCGCTGGCCCCCGTCTGGTGGGATTCCCTACCATTGTCCATGCGGGCCCTGTGGGACCTTGACCAATTCCACAGGGCCTGTAAAACGGTTTTGTTCCACTGGGCTTTTGGGGGTGGGAGGGGGATAGCCACGGAAAGATGCCATCCACTATGCTTCTACTGATTACCATCTTGACCACCTCATAGCACGTAATGAAATCCCATCCTTGCCATCTGATTTCTTATATTTATATGTTAATCTGTAATATTGGGTTTTAAACTATAATTTGTATTTTGTAAATTGTTTTAGTTACATAGTTTTAACATGTGTTGCACGCTGCCCAGAGCCCTTCAGGGGTGGGCAATTTATCAAGTCTAAATAAGAACCTAAGAACATAAGAACAAGCCAGCTGGATCAGACCAGAGTCCATCTAGTCCAGCTCTCTGCTACGCGCAGTGGCCCACCAGGTGCCTTTGGGAGCTCACCTGCAGGAGGTGAAAGCAATGGCCTTCTGCGGCTGCTGCTCCCGTTCACCTGGTCTGTTAAGGCATTTGCAATCTCAGATCAAAGAGGATCAAGATTGGTAGCCATAAATCGACTTCTCCTCCTCCATAAATCTGTCCAAGCCCCTTTGAAAGCTATCCAGATGAGTGGCCATCACCACCTCCTGTGGCAGCATATTCCAAACACCAATCACACATTGCGTGAAGAAGTGTTTCCTTTTATTAGTCCTCATTCTTCCCCCCAGCATTTTCAATGTAGGTAGGTGTGGCGTAGGAGCAGCAGTGGCGTAGGAGGTTAAGAGCTCGTGTATCTAATCTGGAGGAACCGGGTTTGATTCCCAGCTCTGCCGCCTGAGCTGTGGAGGCTTATCTGGGGAATTCAGATTAGCCTGTGCACTCCCACACACGCCAGCTGGGCGACCTTGGGCTAGTCACAGCTTTTCGGAGCTCTCTCAGCCCCACCCACCTCACAGGGTGTTTGTTGTGAGGGGGGGAGGGCAAGGAGATTGTAAGCCCCTTTGAGTATCCTGCAGGAGAGAAAGGGGGGATATAAATCCAAACTCCTCCTCCTCCTCTCCTCCTCCTCGTCCTCCTCGTCCTCCTCGTCCTCTTCTTCTTCTTCTTCTTCTTCTTCTTCTTCTTCTTCTTCTTCTTCTTCTTCTTCTTCTTCTTCTTCTTCTTCTTCTAGGTAGAAAGGTAGGTAGGTAGGTAGGTAGGTAGGTAGGTAGGTAGGTAGGTAGGTAGGTAGGTAGGTAGGTGCATCCCTGGCCAAACTCAGTGTGAAGCAGCCCTCAGACTGGATGTCTATAGCTTGGGTTAGGCCAGGGGTAGGGAACCTGCGGCTCTCCAGATGTTCAGGAACTACAATTCCCATCAGCCCCTACCAGCATGGCCAATTGGCCATGCTGACAGAGGCTGATGGGAATTGTAGTTCCTGAACATCTGGAGAGCCGCAGGTTCCCTACCCCTGGGTTAGGCTAAGAACATGATGCTGTCAAGCGCTAAAAGCTGGACATGTGCTTGCAATGGTAAGAGGCTTGGCACTGCAGAAATACACAAATAGAGCAGTGCAGCAAAATGTAATCGGCTTAAATTACCCACTCTCAGAATCCAGAGTGTTGCCTTTGCGGCATTTCTTGGGTCCAGCATTGTTTATTGCAATTGAACCGCAATCTTTGTGCCTATTAAGCAATTTAGTTTGTGGTTTTTTCCCCCCCAATTCCCCTCCCGCACTAGCAAGCTGCGCATTTGCCGCTGAATGGTTCTTTGAGCTAAACATTGCGAACGTTGTTTGTGTCTGTATTTATCACAAAGGAGAGCAGAGAGAAGCTTAGCTGCGTCTGGATGGCTTGGCTTGCATCAAGGATGACTCTGGGAAAAGAAGAACCTTTCACTGAACAGCAGAAATTGCATAATGAAAAGCTTCTGGAAATAATTAGGGGGGAAAAAATCAAGATAAAATTATTTTGAAAGTATTTAAGTCTCTTTGTCCCTGGTGCATTTTAAATTGGCAACGAAATATAACAAGGACTGTTAGAAACAAACCTTTCCACCCACACAGGGTATATATAGAGATTGCAGTTACTTTGTTGTGCAGGCATCTACTGCAGGGCAGAATGTTAAAATGCGAACAAAACAGCAGCGCCGGATCTGCACGACTGGATGCCGCAGTGCTGTTATTGCCTGATAAACAGTGTTTGAGCCTCACGTGCTGCTCTGGGCATGCATTATCCTCCCTTTGTCACAGTTTGTGATCCAGTGTCTGTGGTCTCCTTGTGTTTTTATTAATTTGCCGGGCAAAAAATGTTCTCTGGCCAGTTCTTGCATTTTCAGGCTGTGTGGTGTTTTTTTAAAGCATTAAAAATCCTGAATGAATGGGCAGTGATTGCTGATAGGCAGCTCAGAGTGCCTCAAATCCTGAAATTCTGAAACTATGTTATTTTGCAGTAATGGCAGCAGCCACAAAAACTGCAGGTTAATTGGGGGCGGGTGCATGGGATGCCGTGCACGTTCAGCGGAGGTGGTTTTGTCTCACGTGTGCCAAAGGTGTGGAGAAAGCAGAGCTCTGCAGAACGCCCAAGGAAAGGGCAAGTGATTCCTCGTTACCCTCTTCATGCACAGAATTAATAATATGTCCAAAGTAAGGGAAAGCAGCATTGCGCAGACCAGTCTCTTCGGATCTCAGAAGCTAAGCAGGGTCAGAACTTGGAGGGGAGACCTCCAAGGAAGACTGCAGAGGAAGGCAGTTGACAAACCACCTCTGCTACTTGCTTGCCTCAAAAGCCCCTTGTTGGGGCTGCCGAAAGGCAATTATCACTTGACAGCCCTTTACACCCACAAGGATATTCCCTACTACAGTGATGGCGAACCTTTTCGAGAGCGAGTGCCCAAACTGCAACCCAAAACCCACTTATTTATCCCAAAGTGCCAACACAGTAATTTAACCTGAATACTGAGGTTTTTGTTTAGAAAAAACCGGTTGGCTCCAAGGTGTGCATTACTCAGGAGTAAGCTTGGTGGTAGTTGGTGGCTTTGCTTTGAAGCAACCGTGCAACTCTTCCAACGGGTGAATCACGACCCTAGGAGGGTTTACTCAGAAGTAAGCCCTATTGCCAGCAACCGAGCTTACTCCCAGGTAAAGGATTGCGCTTTAGTTTAACAGTGCTCAACAGGGTTACCTACTCTGCTTCCCCAAAACTAGGTCTTAGGTTTAATGCTAATAATCGAGCCCAGCAGCCCAGGCCAGCCTAGATGTGTGGAGGGGGCACTCTGTTTGCACGTGCCACAGAGAGGGCTCTGAGTGCCACCTCTGGCACCCGTGCCATAGGTTCGCCATCACTGCCCTACTATTTAGGCAAAGTGGGGCTCAATTTGGGAAAACTGCAATATTCTGTTTGTGATAATGAAGATTGGGGGAATTGTGCTGCTATTCCCCTTTGAAAAAAGTACTTGCTTAGATCTCGGGGTTCGGAGTATGTAAGGGTAAACAACGCAAAACATGAGCTGATGGAAGTTTGATCTGTTCACACATTCAGGGCACTGTGGTCGCTGAGTGGTCGTAGAACTTGCGTTCTCTCCGTCCTTCGCTTGCTGCACTGACTTTCTGTTTATGTGGAATTTTAACGCTCCAGTGAATCTCCACCTTCAGTTTGAAGTAGTCCATTTCTTTCTCCTGCATGTGTGGACCGGACCCAAGTCTGGCTGCTTTTCTCCATGTGAGAGACAGGTTCCTGGAATGCCGGGCCTGGTACATCTGCCTGCGAGAGGCTCCTCCAGAGGAAGCAGGTGAAATTGAAGTGATTCTGTCTGAAGAGTGAAACTAGAATGCCAGTGCCAAATTCTGTGCCGCTCAGGTTGTTAGAATGGCACATGAGGCCACAAAACTGCAGAAGTGGAAGGGAAAAGCTTGGTGATCTTGGGAGATGAGTGGAAAGGTTAGGCAAGACAGATGGCACCCTGTGCAAACAACGTGCAGACAAAATGAATCATAATGTAGGGGGCGGAGCAAGTCAGAGATGCCAGGAGAGGAACTGACCCCAGCACAGCAATCGCTATGTTTACAGCCCCATTCCTGGAAGATCTGGTGTTCAATGGCCAAGATAGTCTTGCGTTTTTGGCATTAGAATTAGGGTTTCCAACTCTGGCTTGGGAAGTTCCTTGGGTTGTGGGGGCTTTGCCTAGGAAGTTTTGGACGGTCAGGGATCTCCGCAGGGATGTGACCATTCTCCTAGATCAGTGGTGGCGAACCTTTGGCACTCCAGATGTTATGGACTACAATTCCCATCAGTCCCTGCCAGCATGGCCAATTGGTCATGCTGGCAGAGGCTGATGGGAATTGTAGTCCACAACATCTGGAGTGCCAAAGGTTCGCCACCACGGTCCTAGGGTGATCTTTTTTTATTACTCCACACCAGGAAGAGTATTTGGATTGGCCATGCTGGCAGGGGCTGATGGGAATTGTAGTCCATAACATCTGGAGTGCCAAAGGTTCGCCACCACAGTCCTAGATTCTATAGCAGTGTTTACCAACCTTTTCGATGTCCCGGTACCCTTGACCTCACTCTTCATATCTCACGGTACCCCTGCCATCCCCCCCACCTTCCCCTCCCATTGCCCCTGCTTGCACCACCCCCCACCTTCCCCTCCCAGGGTGAAGGGAAGAACTGGGGTGGGGGCAGGAAGTGGCTGTTGACCTTGTGGCAGGCCCTGCCCAATGGGCCAGCTCCATGTCCTTGCTGGCGCCGGCAGGAGACACCACAAAAGTGAGGGGAGGGGGTTAGCTTTGCCACGGTACCCCTGGGACATGCTCACGGTACCTCAGGGTACCACGGAACCCTGGTTGAAAAATCACTGTTCTATAGTATACTCTAGAGTCCTCTCTCTGAAGTTACCTTTAGGGTAACTGATCTGTGTAGTCTGGAGAGTAGTAGTAATTGTGGGAGAACTCCAGGCCTCAACTGGACACTGTACCCCTACTCAGCAAGCTTGGGGATGTGTGATATCTATGCAGCAGAAGCCACAGTCTCAAAGGTAGACATACAGACCAAATAACCACAAGTGTGTGACGATTGGAAGCTGGGGTGGAGAACATAGGGAAGATCCCGATCTTTTGCTGTGCCATCTTTCGGGCCTGATACTTTAGCTCTGCTGATTTTTTTTTCCTACCACAAATTAGCATCTGATCCCCACTTGCACGTTTCCCTTCTGCTCCCTCCATTCCATTGGGTATGAGGAATGTGGAGGAGGGTGACGTCATGCCACGGTGCCAAAGGAGGAAGAGACTCAGGTCCGCTGTTCTGGGCTGCAGCCGGGCATACGCATGGTCCAGAATGCCCACTTCTACCTCACAGTGGTCCTTATAACTTGCCCTGGGGTAGCTGCTTATGAAGGTGTAGAACAGTGATGGAGCAACCCTTTCAAAGCTTAGACTTGAATCCAGGTATTCTCAACAGAAATCAAACTTGGCATCAAAAGTACTGAAAGGCATCTATTGACCTTGATGAATTGATTTGGTTCATCAAGGTCAGTATTGTCTACTCAAACGGGCAGTGACGGTCTAGGGCAGTGACGGCGAACCTTTTCGAGACCGAGTGCCCAAATTGCAGCCCCAAACCCACTTATGTATTGCAAAGTGCCAACACGGCAATTTAACCTGAATACTGAGGTTTTAGTTTAGAAAATACGGTTGGCTCCGAGGTGCCCATTACTCAGGACTAAGCTTGGCGAAGCAACCGTTAAACACTTCAAATGGGTGAATCACGACCCTAGGAGGGTTTACTCAAAAGCAAGACCCATTGCCAGCAACCGAGCTTACTCCCAGGTAAAGGATCGTGCCTAGGTGTGTGTGTGGGGTGTGTGATTTTCCGCGCCCCCCCCCCCACATGATGAACTTTGGGTGCGCGTGCCCACAGAGAGGGCTCTGAGTGCCACCTCTGGCACCCGTACCATAGGTTCGCCATCACTGGTATAGAAGCTGAGACGGGCTCATTGAGGGGCATGTATAAAAGAGAGGGAGATGAACTGGTGTCTGCGAGCAGATGTACGGCTTGGAAGCCGAAATTGCGAGACAGCTGCCGACTCTGCGTTGGATTTAATTTTATAACATCAAAGCACATCTTAAATATACAAAAGCAAGATCTGAGGGTGGGATTCCATCCTCATCTCACCCTCTGCGTAGTGTTAGGAGGATTTGCAGAACATATGGTATGTAAGAATCACCCCCTCTTCATTGAGATCCCAACCAAATCTCGACGTAACAAGGTAAACTATGTTGGGTGATTGGCTTAACTTCTATTTCATTTGCTTAATGTTATATATGAGCACTGCACATCCATGCTGTTTATTCTCTCTCTCCTCTTGTTTCTGAGCATTATTTTAAGCCTGGGAACAGGGATTGAAGCCTTCATCGAAAGCTCATCTTAAATATCTGTGTTGCATTTTTCTTGTGCATAGCTTTTTGGGAAGTCATGATGCAATTCGGTCTTGTGATCATTGTGCTAACTTAAGATTGCTGATAGTGGGGCCCGTAAAGGAGAACTTAATTTGGTGTTTACCAAAGGCATATAAAGTTGAAGCAATCACGCATGCCACTGTAGGCTTCAACACAAGAGAGAAATGAAGGAATGCTGTATTTTATGTTCTCCTGGAGGCAATCTCGGGCATCCTGGATGGGTGATTTCCAACCTATACTCAGGGAGGCAGGACTAAATGATGTCACTTCCTGTGTTGGGTTGGTTCCTCTCTTGGATCCCCAGTATCCGATTGACGTAGCAGTGTAGCAGAACTTAGAATCTCGAAATTTAAACAGGAAGTAATGACCACAAGACAAGAGAAAACATATAACGTAAACACAATATATATATATGTGTAAGGAACTCCAAGACTAACCTAAGTATGAACTATAACTATAACCATCCAGGATGCCCTCATCGCCGTCCAGGAGAAGGCCTGTCTATGTAATATTATTTTGTTGTTCACTGCCCAGAGCCCTCAGGGGATGGAACGGTATATAAATATGATAATAAAATAAATTAAAATAAAATAAAGGCATGCATTTGGCCGGGTATGAATTGCTGGCAGTCAGTTGCCCGGAAAAGGTGCATTTTGAAGGCTCTTCTTTCACTCCAAAATGTGAAGGAAGTGGTGCGGGCAGGCCTGGAAAACTGGCATGAAGATTTCTCAGCCTCCTCTGAATCATGTGCAAGAGTGATATTTGCAGAAGCTTTGTTTCAGAAGCACGATAAAGAAAATAAATAACCAAAACTGACTTTCAGTTGTGACTCAGAGAGGATAGCATGCAACCTCTTGGCTCATCTGGCCACCAGACAGCTTACTTTGGCTGAGAATGTGTGGGGATAATACTGGGGTGGTAGAGCTAAGGAATTTGCATTTGCCCAGGGTTGCCCTGTTGCCATGCATTCGAATAAGAGCTTTCCGTATGGGCAGCATAGAGCAGGGTCAACCCGCAGTAGGACATGTTTGTGAGAGGCCAGTGGGCAAAAGCTGCTGTGTTGCCCGGCAGGAGCAAGATGAGCCCCAATGTCAATGGTGTTGTTAGGGTTGGATTCTCTAGGATTCTCTAGGAACTCTAGGATTCTCTCTGGAATTTCTCGAACCTCTTAACGAGGAATATATATTTAGATTGCTCAGCCAAAGACTGATTGATATGGAATTTCAGTCCTTTCACCCAGCACAATCTGCAGTATGTTCCCCAGATTTTCTAAACCTACCCATCCTACAGCCAGATTTTCTAAACCTACCCAACCTACCCGTGGATACAATACAGCATATCCTCCTAGAATGTCAGCTTCACTCTGCATTACGTAGTCACTATATAATCCCGATTATTAAAGCTAAAACAAATTTGCTTTCAGCTTATGTAGTGAAGTATTTACTTAGCGATGCATCTTCTGAGATAACCTTTAGGGTCGCTACATATCTAGCAGAAGTAATATCTCAAAGACGGTACTAAAATGTGTCCCTCGATGTATCAAACCATCTAAATTACATTGATTTAATGTCTGAGGCTCAAGTCATTGTAATAAACATGAGAAGAGATGTCCCCCACTGGCAGAGATGTCCCCCACTGGTAACTGCTTCCCATACCAGCTTGCACCTGGATTGGGCAGGTCTACGAGACAGTGCCAGCACACTGGTCCACATGTGACTCTCCAACCGGCTGCCCGGTCAGTGAGTTGGTTTCGGAGCAAAGAAACATCAGCTGTGGCCTGCTCAGGCTCTGAAAGGCTGTGTGTACCTGGATGTGTTTGGTGACCTGCTTAATCCCATGCTAAAAACCATGTCATCAGCTGGAGCAACCCTTTCAAAGCTTAGACTTGAATCCAGGTATTCTCAACAGAAATCAAACTTGGCATCAAAAGTACTGAAAGGCATCTATTGACCTTGATGAATTGATTTGGTTCATCAAGGTCAGTATTGTCTACTCAGACGGGCAGTGACTGTCTAGGGCACGCCAGATGTTATGGACTACAATTCTCATCAGCCCCTGCCAGTATGGCCAATTGGCCATAATGGCAGGGGCTGATGGGAATTGTAGTCCATAACATCTGGCGTGCCAAAGGTTCGCCACCACGGGTCTAGGGTTTTAGACTGACGTCTTTCACCTCACCTGGTCCTTTCGAACTGGAGATGCCAGATTGAACCTGATACCTTCTGCAAGCAAAGCAGATGATACGCTATTAATTCACCTCTGTTTTTGATCCCCACAGTAGAAGTGCTTCCATATCACACACACACCTTTCTTTCTTCACAGTCTCTTTATGCAGACCACTTTATTCGGCACTACTAGTATGTAACAACATTCCCTTTATGGCCTGGTGCTCTCAGCTAGAGAGCGGGCGAAGGTTTCAGGAGGAGGGGAGAAACAGTCGGCCATTTTTTGGCGGGAAGAGTCCCTGTTTTTAATTGGGAGTCTCCCAGAATTGGCTGAGGTTTTTTAGAGACAGACAAAGGGGAATAAAGACAGACAAGAAAGATAGGAGTTAGGTTCAGACACAGAGAATTAGTCTACAGAGAAAAAAAAACAGAAACCTTGCAGAGCCTGTTGCAGGTGCTGCTCTCCCTGTCAGGCAGGAAAGTAAACTGGATCTTACTGGATGTCCAACCAGTACACAGGAAGTGACGAAATTCTACATCCTGCCTCCCTGAGTACGGGTTGCAAACCACCCATCAAGATGTCCTTCCAACGTCCAGTAGAAGGCCCCTTCACGGTAAGTAACCAATGGACCGTTCCCTTTATATGTTTTGATCATACTCCTCTAAGCTTTGTTTCCATTTTGCAGAGAGGAAAGTGAGGCTGAGATCCAGCCGGTGGTGGACCTGGTCTTTCTGTCCTTATTACTGTTGAGTTAGTGTTCTCAAAGTGTGAATTTTAAACCTTCGGCCTCCTGTAAGACTAGCCTCGTTGCTCCAGAAAATGGCAGAACTAGCAAGAGTTCTGTACATTTGTAATTCAAGCATTAGGCACAAGATTCTGTATGGCAGCAAGGATCCCAGGATCATGTATGGGACCGTTAGTGGATGTGGTCGGTCTCTTCTTTCCCCACTCTGCCACCCTCTGCCACAAGAGGCTTGCCTATGGAAGCACTTCCGTGGGTTGAGTGGTGGCATGTTTAGTCCTCTCCTGGGCAGAAGACAAATTGCAGTTCATTTCAGTTCTGTGTGGGTCTATCAGTGCCAGATTCTAACTCTGATCTGTCAGCTCTGTGGTATAGTTCTAACTGGCGAATACAAATTAAGTTTTCCGTGGAGATGCTGTGCTGGGATTTTGTTATCCATCATGGCTGTGATAAGCAACATGCTTTGCATTGAAGGCTGCTTTTGAAAGACATCAGGAGCTGGAAGGGAACGATCATTTGCATAGTTTATGTGGTTAAAAATATGTGTATACAGTTTGTATATAATTTACAGGCATACAGCGGCTGCCTGGCTTGTAGCAGAGAGAAATGTCGCATGTGCCCTAGGATAATGTTTTTGCAATTTGAAGTGGCAGCTGAGCATGCTCATGCAACATAGAAAAATTTGTGCTTGTGAATTTCAATGGCTTCTCTGTGTAGTCTGATATAGTGGTTGTCAGAGTGGTCCAGAATTTCTGTGTTTTCAAATAATATTTTGTGTCCAGGTTGGTTTATCAAGTGTTCTGCTATTGCTGATTTTTCTGACTGAATTAGTCTGCAGTGCCTTTCATGTTCTTTGATTCATGTCTGAGCGCTGCATTTGGTGGTCCCTATGTAGACTTGTCCACAGCTACATGGTATGCGGTAGACTCCTGCAGTAGCTAGAGGATCCCTCTTATCCTTTGTTGAAAGTAGCATTTGTTGAATTTTCTTGGTGGGTCTGTAGATTGTTTGTAGGTTATGTTTCTTCATCAGTTTTCCTATGCGGTCAGTGGTTCCCTTGATGTATGGTAAGAACACTTTCCATCTAGACGGCTTTTTATCTTTGTTCATGTGGCTTGTTCTTGGTTTTGCAGCTCTTCTGACGTCTGTAGTAGAGTAACCATTAGCCTGTAGAGCCCAGTTTAGGTGATTCAATTCATCTTGAAGGAGGTGGGGTTCACAGATTCTATTTGCGCGATTGCCTCACTACTAGCTACTTCCAGTGGGATAATGAATTCTATGAACAGAAAGATGGGGTAGCCATGGGTAGCCCTCTTAGCCCTGTAATAGCAAAATTTTATATGGAACACTTTGAGGAACAAGCCCTGGAAACAGCACCAAAAAAGCCCCCCATATGGTTGCGTTATGTGGATGACACATTCACCATTTGGAGCCATGGAGAAGAAGAACTAAACAAGTTCCTGGACCATATCAACAAGATCCACCCAAACATCCAGTTTACTATGGAAAAAGAAAATGAAGGAAAACTGCCATTTCTAGATGTCTTAGTCATCCGCAAACCAAACCAACAATTGGGCCACACAGTATACAGAAAACCTACACACACGAATGGATATCTACACAAAAACTCCAATCATCATCCAGGACAAAAAAGGAGCACCATAAAAACTTTGGTAGATCGCGCAAACATGCTCAGCTTACAGCAGATTTTCCCAGGGGTCAAACCTTCTGCCTTGGTAACATTTTCTGTGACATCATCCCGCATACCTCCTTTCCCCCCTGTTATTTCGAGGCGGTGGTAGTTTTTCCCGTGTCGTTAGTTGCATTTATTCCATATGCAACTGCTGAAAAAATGTATTATTCCTGATGGTGGTGCGATGCAGAAGGACAAACCTCCCCCCTTTTTTTCTTTTGTGTGGGTCTCCTAGCATTACGTCACAGTAATGTTTTGAAGGTGCAGTCCGTTTCTGCTATTGAGATTTACCAATCCAAAAAGGAAACGATTGCTGTTAAAATGCTCAAGAACATAATGGTTCTAAAATGAAGGGAAAACATTTCCTGAACAAAATAGAGGGGGGAAAGTATGGAATTCAAAGAAAAAATGTTTTAGCATTTGGCAGCAAGATACGTTGTAAATAACTCACCTGGAAAAGTCTGAAATCATATCATGCGTGATTTCTAAATATGTAATGACATTATATCTTTGTATCTACACTACAGACTTATATGTGTTAATTAATCTTTCCCTGTTCCAAGAGGAAACCTCAGATCTATTGTTTTTTTAATTTACTTTACTATGTTAGAATTTTGTATATGCTCATTTACATTCAAAATAAATCATAGCCAGTTTACAAACTCATAATACATTAAACAATTTTCCGTTTTTCATCTTAACATACATTTAAAGAGCTTCCGCATTTACATACCAACTTCTCCACGATATTTGTTACTTTATTTAGTTATTTATAATTTTTTATACCTCTTTTATTTCTTATACTTCTTAAATTATATCCAAGATCACATATTTTTGTTTAGACTTATCTTCAATATATTTAATCCATAATAACCATAAATTCTTGAATTGTCCATTATTCTCCAATTTTTCATATCCTGAAAGTCTTGCAATCTTAACTTGGTCCATAACTTTATGTCTCCACTCTATTATTGAAGGAATTGTCTGTTGACGCCAGTATCTGGCTAACATAATCCTAGCCGCCGTTGATAAATATTGAAATAATATTTTATTTTCATTTATTTGCCTGTGGTCACACATTCCTAATAAATATGTTTCAGGGGTACATTTCATGTTTACCTTTAAGATTTTCTGAATTTCCTTATGTACATCACACCAAAATTTCTTAATCTTCTTACATTCCCATAACATATGATATAAACTTCCTTCTTGCACTTCCAGCATTTGTTTTCAGAACTTGGCCTGAAGTGGGAAAAAAGGTTAGATTTTGTCAACGTTCCGAGCACCATCATCAGACGTCAAATCTCAGCTAGGATTCTTTGGGGGGCCTGCTAAGCTAGTTAACATTGGTATTAAATTTGTTTTCAGTGTAGATATACATGTTGGGCCTTAGGATTTCGAGAAGGGTTCATGGTCTGTGGCAAAGAGATTCTGGATGTTGCTCTATTTATCATCATGCTCACAAATACCATTTGCTATAAGTAGGAAACATCAAATATTCATTTTTAATTCCTCTTCTCCAACATAAATAAATCTTGCCATCTGGCCTGTGGATTTGATCTTCTGTCTTCTAAATATGTCTCTAGAATTTACATATTCTTTTGGAAAAGGCATCTAAAATGCTATTCTTCCTCTGAGCTTGAGGACATATTTGGATGGTTTCCACTGCTTGCTAGGGAGGCAGGAAATAGAATTCTTCTCCTTCCTGTTTCCTTCCTCTTGCTCAGTTCTTTTGCTGCCTACAGGGACAGCAGACATCTTGTGCCTGTGCTGTCTTAATACCCTTGTTTTTACCTATTTCTATTGACTTTGTTAAAACTCTAAATCTTTCCTTTACTTGTTTACCTTCCTTTCCTGTTTTCCTGGAGAAAATAAAGTGGGGGGGAAGGAGGGAGGGAGGGAGAGAGAGAGAGAGAGAGAGAGAGAGAGAGAGAGAGAGAGCGCAGAATGGGGAAAACCTAAGGCCAATTGACAGCGCCCAAGTTTCATTAAAATGCTGTTCTCTATGCCACAATACGCTAACAGTATATTACAGATGCCACTGGTGGATGCACCCATAGCAACTCTACAGTCTTCAGGCCTAGTGACCTAGAATGGCAAAGATACCATTGATAGAAGGGCTGACCAAGGCTCCAGAAAGGTGCATGAAGCTGTTGCCATGATTATTAAAGCATCAGTGACTGCATCATTAGTATCCAGAGCATCCGTCGTGTGGGCAAGTGAGATGGTACAATTACTTGCTGATGGCAACCCTAGACTGCAGGAAGGAGCCAACCACCTTTACAGCCAATGCCAGGGCTCTGGCTTCCACAGTGGTCCCCAGATGCCTTTTATGGCTCAGGGCATGGCAGGTGGACTACCACTCAAAAACAGTTGTAGCAGCATACCCCTTTCAAGAAGATAAGCTATTTGGTAACACTGTTGACAAATACTCATGGAATCCAAAGGTAAATCCAAAGCGATGCCATGATATCTCAGGAGGACAGACAGGAGATTCCAGAGGAAGCAAATCAAGGTTATGGCTACAGCTGCAGTCATACATCACATCTTCTACCCTATTGACTTTGTCCAGTCTCATGGGGCTGCTGATATCAAACCTTGATGCTATACAATGCGGGAGACTATACTCAAGAAGACATCAACCTATCAGACCTTGTATCTCCAAGGGGGAGAATTTCGCCATCATGGTACCTGGTTAAGTGAAAGCCAGTTTAACTGGGTGGACCAATATGAAGAATGTGACACAGATTGTGAAACAGTCACCCACATTTATCAGACACTACAACATCAACACATATAGCTCTGCAGATGCAGCATGTGCTAGAGTCAAACAATGATGACCCACTCAATAAATAGGGACACAGCTATGGGAGGTTCCAAAGTTGTCCTCACGTACAGAGGGAGAACAACCGTGGGTTACTTGCCCATGAAAGGCCCTTCTGCTCTGAGCAAATTAGGCCATCTTGCCCCTACCCATGTCATCGTTATCAACAGGCACTATATCTTTATTCATTACACCTTCCTACTTATTCTATCTAACCCTCTTGTCAAATGTTTTACATGTTGTTGTTGTTAACACAGTTAGAAGTTTAAAGTTGAATTTTTTTTCTTACAAGTTACCTTAACCCATAACTGAGCGAGAGGAGGGAGATCTCCACAGGAAACAGGAAGGAGAAGTCTGGTTGTTGTGGTCTGGCAGATCTTGTTCCTAATGTTTTGCCTTCATCTGTGGCTGGTATCCTCAGAGGTGTATCACAGAGGGAAGTCTGTTACACGGTGTGTCCAGACTTCCCTCTGTGATACATCTCTGAAGATGCTAGCCACAGATGCAGGCGAAACGTTAGGAACAAGATTTACCAGACAGTGGCCACACAGCCCGGAAAACCCACCACAACCAGTTGAATCCGGCCGTGAAAGCCTTCAACAATACAAGGAAGGAGAAAAATTCTAGTTCCTGCCTCCCTAGCAAGCAGTGGAAATCACCCAAAGATGTCCTCATTCACTCAGAGGAGAAGGACCTTTCACAGGTGAGTAACCAACAGTTATTTTTCCTCCTCTCTCGTCTCAGATCTGAGGGTCTTTTTGGTGGTTACCCTGCATTGTGTCCCGAGGAGGTGCCGTCCTTTGTGGACTCCATCTGTTAGTCTTGTACTTTTGGTCTGTTTTTTTGAAACTGCAGTGTGGCCTCCAGTGTTGATAGAATAAATTGGTCGTATGGTTCCTCATTGGCCTATGGAAGGGGCTCGGTGTGTGTGTGTGTGTGTGTGTGTGTTTTATTTGTCATGTAGCAAAGAGATGTTCAGCTTTCGTTCTCCAGTCAACTTACCTTTGTTTGGTTTGAATAAAGGTGAAGTCATGGCAGACCTTCTGCATAATTTCAAAGTGTTGCCTGCCTTTGGAGGGCTCCTAGTTTAGTTAGAGAATGAGTAAACTCCCAGGATTAATTTCTACTTAAAAGGACTAACCTTTGCCCATGACATTGGAGAACCACTGTCAGTCGGGTTAGGCAGCACTAGACTAGAAGGATCCGTCCTCTGACTGTGGGGCTTTCCGCACTGACAGAGTTGTCCTTGTTTCTATCTAGGTTCACCTCAGTGTATCCACACTGCAACTGAGCTCAACGTTGTTTTGTCTCAGTTCCCCTCCCTCAGAACTGCGACATCCCTGTCGCAGTTATGAACTGCACCTTTCTGCTGGAATGTGGATGCATCGAAACGACACCTCATCCGTTCAACCAATCAGGAGCCGCTTTTGTGGCATGCGCAGAACGGGAGAGTCGTGGCAGGCATATAACTGTAAACTGTAAAAACTGTAAAAAAAAAAGAACACTCCCGTTTCCCATGGTAACACAAGCTCCAATCACGATCGAGGAGCAAAACAGGCACCAAGATGATCCCGCCCACTTAGCTCGGTTCCAGGGGGCCAAGTAAGTTGCTGTGCGGACAGCCTGGAATCGCCCCCCACTGAAGGGAATCGAGTCGACCTTTGCTCCCTTTTGTAGTGCGGAAAGCCCCTGTGTGAATGAAGGCTGGGCTTTCCCTCTTTCCTTCACCAAGTGCCTGAATTATTTAGAGTAAGTGGAGAGGATGTGCTTGGAGCCCTTCTGTTCTTCCTGCGGACGTGTCTTTTCACCCGCCCTTCCAAATGAAGGATCATGGTAGCTATTTAGTTCTGCCTTCTGCGTTGAAAGAGAGAAGCTGATGGACGTGGTCCTCTTGCTGGGGGCATCTGTAATAGCTGCTGCTGTTGACTTGCAGCTAAGTCTGTTGTTGGGTGTGCCACTAGAGGGCAAAGTTCACACTTGACTAGTCTTGTTAAAGCATGCTGTCAATTTGTTCTTTTTCATCTTGCATTAAAAAAAAATCCTCGAGATCACAGTTCGCTAATTTAACATCTCCAATATATAGAAAACCACCACAAAACAAAGAATATTTAGTTTTAGTTCTATCAATATTATCTACAGAAAAATGAGTGCATGCATTGAATATTCACAAAAGGAATGTGTTCAGCCGTCTTTTGAAGCAGGTAATATTGAACGCCGTAAGGCTACCTTTAACAGGGAGTTCCAGCGGAGGGAACATAATCCCAGAGGCCCCGATCCAGTGCTCTAGCCCGGACTGGTTCCAAAGACTGCTTGTAGGTAAGGATGCTTTGTAAAACACAGTGAATACTTAGTGGCTGTTCCCATTCATGGTGTCTGAAGTAGCCATGGGTAAGTCAGGCTATAAGTGCCAGGAATCTTGAGGTTCCCCAGGCATGGACAAAGAAGGGTAGCAGGGGCTGGGAAATCCCGTCCACTTTACCCCATTTTGTTTCTCTCTCCAGCAGTGGCGTAGGAGGTTAAGAGCTCATGTATCTAATCTGGAGGATCCGGGTTTGATTCCCAGCTCTGCCGGCTGAGCTGTGGAGGCTTATCAGGGGAATTCAGACTCCCACACATGCCAGCTGGGTGACCTTGGGCTAGTCACAGCTCTTCTGAGCTCTCTCAGCCCACCCACCTCACAGGGTGTTTATTGTGAGGGGGGGAAGGGCAAGGAGATTGTCAGCCCCTTTGAGTCTCCTGCAGGAGAGAAAGGGGGGATATAAATCCAAACTCCTCCTCCTCCTCCTCTTCCTCTTCTTCTTCTTCCTCTTCTTCCTCTTCCTCTTCTTAGCCCTCCTCTTTGCTTTGGCTGGTCAGCCTTAGAATCAGCCACTAAAAGACAGTCGGATAAGTGCCCATGGGGAAAGGCAGAGGCTTCCGCATTCCTCAGTGTCTGCATGGGATCCCTTTCCTTCTTGTTTCTGGGGACGCTTCAGATTTCTCAGCAGACAGCAGCTGGTGTACCTGGGGCCACTTTCCAGTGTGATGAGTGTCACATGTTGCCAGTCTCTTATGTATAGGATGGCAGACTAGTTACAACCTGCTGCCATATAACAACAATAACAACAACAACTAAAATTTGTGAATTCAGACTGGATTCACATGTGCAAGAAAATGAGATACCCCTTCAGAGTGTGGGGGGATCACCATGAAAAGGAGATATTCCTTCAGAGTGTGGGGGGATCACCATGAAAAGGAGATACCCCTTCAGAGTGTGGGGGGATCACCATGAAAAGGAGATACCCCTTCAGAGTGTGGGGGGATCACCATGAAAAGGAGATACCCCTTCAGAGTGTGGGGGGATCACCATGAAAAGGAGATACCCCTTCAGAGTGTGGGGGGATCACCATGAAAACGAGATACCCCTTCAGAGTGTGGGGGGATCACCATGAAAATGAGATACCCCTTCAGAGTGTGGGGGGATCCCCATGAAAAGGAGATACCCCTTCAGAGTGTGGAGGGATCACCATGAAAACGAGATACCCCTTCAGAGTGTGGGGGGATCCCCATGAAAAGGAGATACCCCTTCAGAGTGTGGGGGGATCCCCATGAAAACGAGATACCCCTTCAGAGTGTGGGGGGATCCCCATGAAAAGGAGATACCCCTTCAGAGTGTGGGGGGATCACCATGAAAAGGAGATACCCCTTCAGAGTGTGGGGGGATCACCATGAAAACGAGATACCCCTTCAGAGTGTGGGGGGATCCCCATGAAAACGAGATACCCCTTCAGAGTGTGGGGGGATCCCCATGAAAACGAGATACCCCTTCAGAGTGTGGGGGGATCACCATGAAAACGAGATACCCCTTCAGAGTGTGGAGGGATCACCATGAAAACGAGATATCCCTTCAGAGTGTGGGGGGATCCCCATGAAAATGAGATACCCCTTCAGAGTGTGGGGGGATCCCCATGAAAACGAGATACCCCTTCAGAGTGTGGGGGGATCACCATGAAAACGAGATACCCCTTCAGAGTGTGGAGGGATCACCATGAAAACGAGATATCCCTTCAGAGTGTGGAGGGATCACCATGAAAACGAGATACCCCTTCAGAGTGTGGAGGGATCACCATGAAAATGAGATATCCCTTCAGAGTGTGGAGGGATCACCATGAAAATGAGATACCCCTTCAGAGTGTGGGGGGATCCCCATGAAAACGAGATATTCCTTCAGAGTGTGGGGGATCACCATGAAAACGAGATACCCCTTCAGAGTGTGGGGGATCACCATGAAAACGAGATACCCCTTCAGAGTGTGGAGGGATCACCATGAAAACGAGATACCCCTTCAGAGTGTGGAGGGATCACCATGAAAACGAGATACCCCTTCAGAGTGTGGGGGGATCCCCATGAAAATGAGATACCCCTTCAGAGTGTGGGGGGATCCCCATGAAAATGAGATACCCCTTCAGAGTGTGGGGGGATCCCCATGAAAACAAGATACCCCTTCAGAGTGTGGGGGATCACCATGAAAACGAGATACCCCTTCAGAGTGTGGGGGATCACCATGAAAACGAGATATCCCTTCAGAGTGTGGAGGGATCACCATGAAAACGAGATACCCCTTCAGAGTGTGGAGGGTCACGTAAAAACTAAACTAGTATGGCAAGCGATACGAGAAGTTCTGTCTCTTGCCTTTCCTGAGCTGTCTATTGCAGAGCTTCCCCCCCCCCCTTTTAATGCAATGGGGCATTCAAAGTGGGAACTCACCATTTTTCTTCTGTTGGCACAGTACATTGTGCAACCTCTGGGCTCTGTGTCTTCACTGCAGTCACAGTCTGCAGAATGTACAAACCAAGCCTTGTCGGAGCGTTTCTTTAGCATGTTGGTAAAGCAGAAAGGCTTCATCAGGCCTAGGGCAGAGGGGTTTGTAAGGGATTCTCTAAATGAACGTGGAGGAGTTACGATGGATTTGAAGTGGGGTGAACTCTCCCCCTTCCCTACACAAGCACTCCCATGTGTAGTCCTTTAGTCAGTAAAACAGGAATATGGAGCAGCTGCTGGTTTTCTTTTAACTGTTAAATATCATGTGAACAATGGGAAGTGAAGTACTTCACGCCTGATGTTAATGCGGGGGTAGATTGCTGCTGTTTGGAACAAGCAAGTGCAGATATCACAAATATAGTGAGAAGGGATGCCGTTGGAGGAATTTCCTGCACAACTGGTAATGCTGGGGCAAAGGGAAGCAGATCTACATGCAACGACAAATGGAGAGCTTCTAGTTTGCTCGGTCAAGCAAGTAAGGGCTCTATTCCTCCACTGGTCATCTCTATTTCCTCTCTGATCAGAACTCGCTGGTGGTGGAGCACAGGCCAAATCCCTGTCTCGGGGGGCTCCCATGACCCCGTCTACCCTGTTGGGGCAAGAAGTCTTGCTCACCTTCTCATCTGCATTACTTATTTGGTCAAGTCCTCACTGGTGGTGGAGTCCAGCCCAAATCTTTAACTGCAGTCCCATGTCTGGACCAATCACGGGCTGAAATCCGAACAGATGCTTCGCGTTGTGTATCTACTACCCAGCTCCCTTGGCAAATATCTTAGAGATCATCACAGACTGTTGGGACATTTGCTTTGCCTCCTTTTGGAAAATGGCACAAGCAGGATCTCTTAGTTCCCAGCGTGGGCTTTGGTCCAGGTTTGACTCATGGCCTCCCCAATTTTGTGCTTTTTCTGCGCAGTCCCCACTTCATGAGGTACGTTTGGTATTTTCTAATCTTTCCACACTGCAATGATTGTATTTCAAGCTGCATTCAATTATAAATGCGAGGAGCCCTGCTTAGGGACGCGATGCCTTGGAAGGAATTCATGCTGCCATCTGGTGAATGTAAATGATGCCCAGGCGCTTCTCTCGCTCTCTTTCTCTCTCTCTCTCTCTCCCGTTCTCCTCCTCCTCCTCCTCTTTCCAAATCTAATCCCTGCGCTGCCTTCCGTATTCAAGTGACAAACTCAGACTCTCTCAATTTTCACTGACGACTAATAATGGTGATTAACCTTTTCAAGTTTGACATTATAGATAATAAATCAGGCCTATTGGTTGGTATTCTGTGTGCAGCGGTGCAGGCTTCTTCTTTTTTTTTAAAAAAAGAGAGATTTCAAAAACAAGGGCTAAAAATACATCCCTGATGATCTTCAGTGGAAGTCTTGGCACATCCTGCGAATCAGTGGTAATTGCCATGAAATTCAGATAATTTTTCAGAACTGGCATTAGAAGCTTTCTTATGTCATATCAGCACCGGCCTGGGAGCGAAAACAAGGAAACCGAATACACACAGCTCCCCGGCTGGTAATCAGATCCCCGGGAATGGTTGTTGCATGCTGAGCATCAGGTTTTCTTCTTTTTCACAGCAGCGGTGTGTTGGTTCTCTCTCTCCTCTCTCTCTTCTCTCTCTCTCTTCTCTCTCTTCTCTCTCTCTTCTCTCTCTCTCTTCTCTCTCTTTTCTCTCCTCTCTCTCTTCTCTCTCTCTCTCTCTCTCTCTCTCTCTCTCTCTCTCTCTCTCTCTCTCTCTCTCACTTTGTCTTTTTAAACAGAAGCGGGATCCTTTCAGATCAGAGAAGGTTATTGAGAGGCAGGGTGAAAGAAAACCAGAGTGGTGAAAGGAAGAAGCACCTCTCCAGCCTCTCTTCAGCCCATCCTCCCCCCCCCCCCAAAAAAAAACCCCCGCAATCCTGTCGGAGGGAGTTTCTAGAGATGTGTTCTGGTGCCTGTTTCTATTTCCAATGTTGTCAATTGGAAAGGGCGCATGTTTCCCTCCTACTAAGGGACACACTTGTTCCAAGGTCTGCAGCAAAATACTTTTCCTTCGAAATCAGGTGTTGGCTTCTAAATTGTGGCCTACCGCGATCAGCGTTTTGGAAGGGCTTTGCTTTCCTAGCATGGCAACTGGCTCCCAAGTAGAACAGATGGATGAGAGCAGACAGCCACTCCCTGCGGGGCTGGCATCCTTGCGTCTCTGTCCTGCAACGTCCTGAGTTTGCCCTCTGAAAGTGCTGCCCCATCCCAGCACGGAGTGTGCTCCTGGGGTCTTGCTCAGCTTAATGTCTCGCCCCGTATCAGAGCACCAGCGCATGAGAGCAGACAGTTAACAGCAGTTCTCATTCTTGGGAAATAGTGTTAATTAAATTTTTTATGAAGGAGCGGAGGCACCCCAGCCGCGATCTCCTTTCAGGAAGAAACGTAGCAGGCAGCCCCCAAAGAGACCCCCTCTGCTCTCATCTCTATGGAAATCAATTAGTGTGCTGAATGTGTGATGAATTCTTTTTAAAAATTAGCTGTCGTGATGGAGAAGGCTTGGCACTGTCAAACTATAAAGAAAAGTAGGTGTCTTTTCCCACTCAGTCCTGCTACCATGATCTATTTGGTTGCTGACAAGGCTACACATATGGTTATTGGAGGTCACGGCCCTGAAGGGAGGGACAAGCCGCCCACCTGCTTTTGCCCACTGTACCCTGTTTCCCCGAATATAAGACATCCCCTAAAAATAAGACATAGTAGAGGTTTTGCTGAAGTGCGAAATATAAGGTATCCCCCAAAAGTAAGACATAGCAAAGTTTTTGTTTGGAAGCATGCCCGACGAACAGAACACCAGAGTATGCAGCTGTGGAGCAGAAAAAATAAGACATCCCCTGAAAATAAGACATAGCGCATCTTTGGGAGCAAAAATTAATATAAGACACTGTCTTATATTCGGGGAAACACGGTACCTGTTCACATCCGTCTGTCTGCAATCATTGCTGGTGACATTTAAAATTTATGCACAAAAGTTTGGGGTCAGCCACGGCACGCTAAAGCTGCCCTCTGTGAGGCCTGCCACTCCCCTATTACTATCTTAAACTCTAAACCAGTGATTCTCAACCAGGGTTCCGTGGTTATGGACTACAATTCCCATCAGCCCCTGCCAGCATGGCCAATTGTTACAGGGCAACACATCTGGACTCAACCTCGATTGGAAAAGGCGATACTGAACCTGATGTACCCTCTAGAGACACTTGTGTTATGCTTAGTAGCCATCATCTTGACCATGTTTATCCCATTACTGTATGTTGCTTGTGATGGCCACCAAGGTGGTGGAAATGCTCTCTCAAACCTCTTCAGGTTGTTAGAGAATAATATTGGACCCCGTCTTCCTCTTACACGGCCATTTGTGGCAGTGCTCAGAAGCATTCTACATCAGCTTTGGGTTGGTTTGCCAATTATACCCCTTCCTGAAAAAGGAGTGTACTTTCCTTGGTTCTCCACCCAATTGGACTGCTATACTGTTCTGTGTGTTGGATTTCCCTTGAGGGTTGTTGGAAGCTGCCTTTGGGCCAGAGTGTGGCAGCCAAATTTAATCCTGGGGTTAATTGCTGGGAGAAGTTAACACCAGTTTTGTGTGGGTGCTACTGATCATCAGTACATGGGCTGAATTCAGTGTGCTGGTCCTTTCCTTTGCATTTTGTTCCATTCTGTTAAAGAGGAACCTGGGCCTAGGAAACTTATGGAAGGCCATGTTCTCTAATTTTATTTATTTATTTATTTATTTATTTATTTATTTATTTATTTATTTTATTTAATATACCGTCCCATCCCCGAAGGGCTCTGGGCGGTGTACAACATAAAATCACAGATAAATCATCATATAATACTTCCAAAATTACAATAAAACAACGGTTGTCCTAAGATGGCCTCCCACCTAAAACCTAATCCTCCTAGGAGGGGGAGGGAGAGATAGCGGGTCCTGATAGTATTAAGGATCCATATATTCCAGTAACGGGTCCCGATGATATAGGGGAGGGGGCTTTCCTTCTCTTTAAGAGAAGACTGTTGGTGATCCCATATCTATCAGGCTGGAGATTATAGCCTCACAGGATGGAATCGGTGACCCGAACCGGTTGGCTTTTTGAGGACGCTTCCATAGGCTTGGTGACTAATGTGTTCTGGTTGTAAGTTGGTTTTAGCTGTGGGGTGTTGCTGCTTTGTTTCCTTCTGTCTTTTTGTTCAGTTTGAATTGATTTAATATTGTATTTTGCTTAAGGTGCTCTTCCTCACTCGGAGACCTTGTTGTTGGAAAGTAGCTCATTAATGCTTTGATACATAAATCTTGGTTTCCCCCCCAGCCCCAAGAGACATGAAATGTGCAGTTAACATAGGTATCAAACCAGTGATTTGGGAATGGGTTTCCTGCCATGGGGACGCACAGACCGTTGCTTCAGAGGAAAAGGTGTATCACTTCTGAAATCCTGCCTTTCCACTTTCTCTCACAATACTAGAACCAGGGGGCATCCATTGAAAATGCTGGGGGGAAGAATTAGGACTAATAAAAGGAAACACTTCTTCACGCAACGTGTGATTGGTGTTTGGAATATGCTGCCACAGGGGGTGGTGATGGCCACTAACCTGGATAGCTTTGGACAGATTTATGGAGGAGAAGTCGATCTATGGCTACCAATCTTGATCCTCCTTGATCTGAGATTGCAAATGCCTTAACAGTCCAGGTGCTCGGGAGCAGCAGCAGCAGCAGAAGGCCATTGCTTTCACCTCCTGCATGTGAGCTCCCAAAGGCACCTGGTGGGCCACTGCGAGTAGCAGAGAGCTGGACTAGATGGACTCTGGTCTGATCCAACTGTATGTTCTTAAGCATCTTTGCAGGGCAACAGGGAGCTGGTGCAAAGAGCACTTGCTGTTTATCTCCGTGACATTTGAGAAAGAAACAGAGCTGTATATTAAGAGACATTAAATCTTCTGCTTTTTACAGCGTACATGTTTGATCGCTCTGCTGGTTTACACACAGTATAATTTTCCCAGCATGACAGTATTGCTCAAGAATGAATGAATTCACCAGTCAAAAAAAACACTGACAGTTCTAGTACCTTTTTGTCGTTGAAGGCTTCATTCCTTTCTCGCTGTCCTGCTCCTTTGCCACAGGTGTGCAAGGGCTCAGCAGCCTGCATATTTACCTGTTGGGAATCTTCTGAATTGGACTTGTTTGGTAAAATTAAGGTTGAATCTCTAATAAGACTAAAAAATAAATTTAAAAGAGTTGTAAAGCTACAGTGCCTTTCCTGGGGCGTTAAAGGGTTTGTTTTGCCTGTGTGGGGGCATGCAAGGGAAGACTGGCCCTTTAACTTCCGAGTTGCATGCCTGGTAGAGGGCAACTGACAGCCAGAAGCAAGCTGAATTGTGTAGACCTTTCAGTTGTAATTCTGTTTAGCTCAGAACAATGGCTGGCATAAGGCTGCCCAGTTCCAGGTAGGGCATGGAGTTCTCCTGGAATTACAGCTGATCTTGAAGAAGCAAGCCTTTATTGGCATAGACAACAGTACAACAGTAATAAAAACAGTTTAAAAAGCATATACAATACAGGTCGAAGGAAATCTACTGGCGTTTAGTAATTTCCAGGAGAAAGTCTGCCACTATCGTACAGAGAGAAGGATCAGGGTTGTCCAACAAGTAGTGTAATCTAATTAAATCGGGGAGATGGGGTAAATGTAAAGGAGTAAGATTCACATACTTGGATCTGATTTCCTTGAATCTGAGACAGTGTAGTAATTGGTGGGCCAGAGATTCAACTGAGCCATCGTTACATGGGCACAATCTTTTAGCCTTTTCTTGCTTATTAAATCTGCCATGTTACAAGGCTGATCTGCTGATTAAAGAAATCAGTTCCCCTGAAAAAAAGGGTCAACTTCAGAGCATGGAGTATATGACATCCCAAACCCACTCAGCTCCCTCCCTAAACTCATCTCCGCCTCTCCAGCAGTTTCTCAGCTCAGAGTAGACAACCCTTTGATGGCAACTGTTGTATGTTTGCTGTAACCCAGTGATGGCGAACCTATGGCACGGGTGCCAGAGGTGGCACTCGGAGCCCTCTCTGTGGGCACGCGCACACAGGGTTTGTCATGTGGGGGGCGGAAAATCACCCCCCCACACACACACACACACCTAGGGTGGCCTGGGCCACTGAGTACGACATGCGTGTACCGTGGTGACCAGGGAGGATTCAGCTGACGGGCCTGTTGCCTGTGCTCTGGTTGACTGCTGCCCGGGGGAGGGGGGTGCAGAGGAGGCAGAAATGCTAGAGAGGCACATAGCGGTGCATGCAGGACTTGCTAGAGGCTAGAGCAGGCTGGCGTCTGCTCAAGCAGGTGGGGTGGAGGAAGAGGGAACCAACCGTTTTTTTCTAAACCAAAACCTCAGCATTCAGGTTAAATTGCTGGGTTGGCACTTTGCGATAAATAAGTGGGGTTTGGGTTGCAATTTGGGCACTCGGTCTCAAAAAGGTTCGCCATCACTGCTGTAACCCAAGCTGAGCGGACATGGAAGTGTGGCCAGTCCCCATATGGGCAGAGGTGTAAAACTTCCAGAAATGTTGAAACTACAAGGGGGGGGGGGTGCTTTTCCCTGTTGTTGTTTTTTTGAAAGGGAGGGGGAAATGAAATTTGGGATAAGATTGAAATCGATGTCATAATTTCCTATCAAATGATTTAACAACATAAAATGCATCATATGTGACTTAGCATATGCAGCTCTATTAATTGGCATATTCATGAAATTTAAGATTGTGAATATCTTCATTTTCTACAAGAAAATTGCATGTATGTACTTAAGAGTTACACGCTGCTAGGAGGCTGAAGTTGGTTCCTACTTCATAGTTTGTTCCCAGTTTCCAGATCCTGAATCCAGCCACAAATACTGAGGAAAAATTTTAAAAACTCTGCACCCCAGAATAAAGTTTGGACACCACACATCGCACAAGCCATACATTCAGGGGATTCTGCCCTGCAGGCGGACATATGCTGGTTCCTGGTCTCTTGCCCAAAGTGGGGTATTCCTAGGGCAGTGATGGCGAACCTTTTTGAGACCGAGTGCCCAAATTGCAACCCAAACCCCAGTTATTTATCGCAAAGTGCCAACCTGGCAATTGAACCTCAATGCTGAGGTTTTAGTTTAGAAAAAGTTTAGAAAAAACTGGTTGGCTCCCTCTTCCTCCACCCCACCCACATGAGCAGGGGCCAGCCTGCTCTAGTCCCACATGCACCGCTCTGTGCCTCTCTAGCATCTCTGCCTCCTCTGCACCGCCCCCCCCTCGGGCAGAAGCCACCTGGAGCACAGGCACCAGGCCCGTCAGCTGAATCCTCCCTGGTCACCATGGTACACGCATGTCGTGCTCAGTGGCCCAGGCCAGCCTAGATGTGTGTGTGGGGGGGCGGTGTGTGATTTTCCACCCCCACATGACGAACTCTGTTTGCGCGTGCCCACAGAGAGGGCTCCGAGTGCCACCTCTGGCACCCGTGCCATAGGTTCGCCATCACTGTCCTAGGGCAAATGCACCTGCAGACACTGGAGCCCAGCAGTACCCAAAAACAAAGCAGCAATTAATCTCTGATGAGCTGTAATTCTGGGAGACTTCCAGCTCCCACCTGGAGGTTGGTAACTCTGTGCCTACATGATGCCACTAACAATCTCCAAATGAGATGAGAATGGCCTGTGTAATTGGCTGCCTTAATTCCCTATCAAGTTGGAAGGGAAAAGAAACAAATGATCACTCTAGGCAGCAAGAGAAGGCATTCTAGCTTGCAAGAGAAAACTGTTTGGGTATGTGCTGATTAGAGACCAGATGTTCACATGCTTACGGTAGGTCACAAGGGCAATTAGCAAGATTGAGAGAATGGGATGGAAGGATTCCCCCCCCCCCCCATCAAGTAAAGCTCTGATGTACAGTTCCTGGGTTGTGCACTTGAAAGCCAAAATGCTGTGCCTGTGCAATGGACAACCATTTAATAGATCTGGGTGTCTGTGCTTCAGGAGCAGCAGTGGCGTAGGAGGTTAAGAGCTCGTGTATCTAATCTGGAGGAACCGGGTTTGATTCCCAGCTCTGCCACCTGAGCTGTGGAGGCTTATCTGGGGAATTCACATTAGCCTGTGCACTCCCACACACGCCAGCTGGGTGACCTTGGGCTAGTCACAGCTTCTCGGAGCTCTCTCAGCCCCACCCACCTCACAGGGTGTTTGTTGTGAGGGGGGAAGGGCAAGGAGATTGTCAGCCCCTTTGAGTCTCCTGCAGGAGAGAAAGGGGGGATATACATCCAAACTCCTCCTCCTCCTCCTCTTCTTCGTCTTCTTCGTCTTCTTCTTCGTCTCCTCCTCCTCCTCCTCCTCCTCCTCCTCCTCCTCCTCCTCCTCCTCCTCCTCCTCCTCCTCCTCCTCCTCCTCCTCTTTGTGGGGAGATTTAAGGGAGGTTGGGAATTGAAACCCCCTTTCCCCAGCCGATTTCTGGAGATCGTATTTCCTTTTCCTCCCTAGCAGTGCTAAAGACGGTGCTGCATGATGCTAACCCCAATGATCATAGTTTCTTCCTGAATGTGAAATTCTATTTGTTTAATTACTTAATCTTCTACCTTTCCTTCCATAGGAGAATCAAAGCAGCTCACATCAGTCTTCCTCCATCGTGTTTTGATTTTGGTAGATAAGGTGAAACATCTGTGAATTGTTAAGGGCCTCATGGACGATTCATGTGTGAACCCTGTCGTTCCTTTGAGGATCTCTGGATCCCTGTATGTAGGTGTAGGAGAGACTTCACCAGTGTCTGTTCCTCTTTGCGGAGGGAACAAGGAAGTTGCTAGGTCACCTCAAGGTCTCTGGCTATTAGACTCCAAAGGGGCTCCTCTGCCTCCAGCACTCGCCACCCTCAGCAGACCACTTCTCAGGGGGGTTGTCCGGCCTGAGGGTCTGTCTTCTGTCTCATAAAAGACCCTAACACCACAGTGGTGTCTCCCTCTCTCTCTCCAGATTGCTAGAGGGGTCAGTCTGCAAGCATGCAAGGCTCAACAGCCGGCCACCCCACGGGTCACATTTCTGGTAAGTGTAGGCCAAATTGTTGGTAACTTAATGTTGATAAGAACATAAGAACAAGCCAGCTGGATCAGACCAGAGTCCATCTAGTCCAGCTCTCTGCTACTCGCAGTGGCCCACCAGGTGCCTTTGAGAGCTCACAGGCAGGAGGTGAAAGCAATGGCCTTCTGCTGCTGCTGCTGCTCCCGAGCACCTGGACTGTTAAGGCATTTGCAATCTCAGATCAAAGAGGATCAAGATTGGTAGCCATAAATGGACTTCTCCTCCATAAATCCATCCAAGCCCCTTTTAAAGCTATCCAGGTTAGTGGCCAATGTTGGTAATGTTGGTAACAGCAACAGAAGAAATACGATTACAGAAAAAAAGAAATTTAAGCTCAAAGCATAAAAACAAATAGCAGATGCACAACTAAATATAGTTGAACAACAAACAATTTCTAAATATTCAATATTCAAGAAAAGTCAAATATGCCAAAATTTGCCCTTTTCCTCATTCTGGACTTATCTCTGTGATGCTGAGGAGAGAGACAGAAACACCTTTATGGGCTTTATGTTCAATTTGGAATTAATCTTCCAGAACAGCTCAAGCATATCTGCTCTGAACCGGACTTCAGAGACTGACTCAGAGGGTGCCTTTCCCTTGAATGTCTCTTAAAGGATTGCTGTGTAGTGGCTCCAGAACCCCCTAAAACAGGGGTGGGCAATTATTTTTTCCATGGGGCTGCATAAGAAACAGAAAATATTGTGGAGGGCTGGGCCAAAAGGCAGGGGGGCGAGGCGCTTTTGACTGGAAAGCCCCGCAGAAGCCGGTTGCCTTGGCTGCCGGCTTCTGCGGGGCTTTCAAAGGCACCTTTCTCCCCAACATGGCAGGGGGGCCAGTCAGGGTCATCCAGCAGGCCGGATGTGGCCTGCGGGCCGTATAATGCCCAGGTCTGCCCTAAACTAATGGCTGACCCCTTCTTTTAGAGGCAGTCCTTCTTCCTACATGTCTTCAGCCACCTCTGTGATTTCACCAAGGAAGGAAAAGGGAAACTTAAAACGACTTGATCACTTGGAGGCCAAAGGGCCCAAGGCCTCAATTTCTTCTGCTGGCTGTGCTATTTTACTTTCTCCAGTTGTCTCATTACCAGGCTAACTGCTTTATTGTCCATTATTCCTGCTTGAAAAGTAGAAGGAATAGTGGAAGGAGAGAACTAGCTTTTCTTTTAATGAGACCACTTTCCTGTTAGAGCTGATCCATTCAGAAAGAATAGACTCAGCATTTACTGAGCAAAATGGAGGTTTCTTCTAATACCATATGGATTAGCTTATTTCATCTTTGCTGCAACCCTGCGGGGGAGGGAGCGCTGAGCAGGATGAATGGCCTGTGGTCATTCATTGAGTCTCATGCTTTGGGGGGGGGGGGGACACAGTTGACCCTACCCACTGCACTATACAGCCTCTGTGTGACCTGCCATGAATACAATCACCAACAAAATATTGAAATATTGCAGGACATGGATGGGAAATGGCAATGACTCTTCAGAATATTCAAGGAATGCTTGGCGGGGGATTGAAGACAAGAGGAGGAAGAGGGAGGAGTAGTAGTAGTTTGGATTTATATCCCCCCCTTTCTCTCCTGCAGGAGACTCAAAGGGGCTGACAATCTCCTTGCCCTTCCCCCCTCACAACAAACACCCTGTGAGGTGGGTGGGGCTGAGAGAGCTCCGAGAAGCGGTGACTAGCCCAAGGTCACCCAGCTGGCGTGTGTGGGAGTGTACAGGCTAGGCTGAATTCCCCAGAGAAGCCTCCACAGCTCAGGCGGCAGAGCTGGGAATCAAACCCGGTTCCTCCAGATTAGATACACAAGGTCTTAACCTCCTACGCCACTGCTGCTCCTGGAGATTAGTACTAATCTGGAAGGTCCCCAGGTCCCATCTGGAGGTTGGCAACCCTGCCTTAGTGTGTGAGAAGAGGTAACCTGGGCTCTCTTTAGAGGAGCTTCTCCCGAAAGGATGTCACTTTTCCAGGGGTCCAGGCCAGTATGTCTTCCTCTGGCCCATGGGTCTTCAAACTGTGCCCCTCCAGATGTTCATAGACTACAAAACCCATGAGCCCTACCACTTGGCCATGCTGGCAGGGGCTGATGGGAATTGTAGTCCATGAACATCTGGAGGGCCACAGTTTGAAGACTCCTGCTCTGGCCAAACCCAACCTGTAAAAGATGAGTCATTTTTTACTTTTTATGTGAAAGCAGTCTCTGGCTTCCAGGGCTGTTTGCTGAGCTGTTTGCTTGGAAGTGTGTGTGTGTGTGTGTGTGTGTGTGTGTGTGTGTGTGTGTGTGTGTGTGTGTGTGTGTGTGTGTGTGTGTGTGTGTGTTAGGAGCAAGTAACTAGTAGAGAATCATGATGATTCTACCAGCCAAAAAGAAATCCAGGTAACATATGAAAATACTTGAACACTGAAATAACAACAGGAAGTCAATTAATCAGATCAATTATTAGTTTCCTGACTTGATTTGTGTACGTTTGGGGCAATTAGTTGATGGGGAGAGAACTGCAGGCCGTTGGCAAAAAGTCTATCTGTCGAGAAAGCTCTGGACGTCCACCAGTTATAATTTTGGCTCATGCTGTAGGTTTCCGGTGTGTGATAAGCAACCTGCTAATTATATGTCTGTAAAATGTGCAAAAATAATCGTTCCTCTCTTTCACCCTGGCCTTCCATTGTGTATCCTGTGCTCTCTGAGCCAGTTGTCTAACTTTGCTGTAGAGCTGCAACGTGCCTAAAACCACAATTCACTGCGAATGTCCAAAGGAGTTGGTTAAGATTTCTGCCAAATCTTCAAACCTATTATCAGCTGCCAAAGGAACTGAAATTCTGTCACATTTTGTCACAGAATTTTGGGTGATTGTTCGTGTTCAGACCATTTTTTCATGGAGGGCCAAAGAAGGATTGTTTGGCAGAATTTTGGCCTCATTTCCTTTGCCTGGCGGAGCCTTATAACACATGGAACACATGGAAAAGTGGACTTTGATGTCATTTACATTTGTACGAAAGGTCACGTTGTTTAAGAAACCAGGTCTTGGAACTCCTAAATTTTCCTGCAAAGGAGTTTTTCCTTTTTCACAGCAGATTTTAATTGCCCCCATAGACTCCAATGGGAATTGTGTGGCTAAGTTCTCTCCCCCCCGCCCCGCCACTCACTCAGGCTGAAGGTCTTTTGAGCATATGGAGGCTAATGTTCAGACAGAGCACATACTTTAGAAACAGGAAAGAGAAATCAGATGCAAATTGCAGTGAATGGTTAATTATTTCTGTTTAGGGGGAAAATCTTAGTGTTTTGCTGGAGAGAGCTAAATTGTTTTGGGCTTGCCTGCAGTTGTGTGTGAAGGGAAGGCATTGTTTTTAAAAGGCATCAAGCACGGACCCTTCTGTTGTATTAAATATTGTGTTAGAGAGAATGGGGGAGGGGAGCTGTCAATCAGCTATGATGGGAGGGGACAGATCAATGGTCTCAGATGACTTTTCTGATGAAGAAGAAGAAGAGTTTGGATTTATCTCCCCCCTTTCTCTCCTGCAAGAGACTTAAAGGGGCTTACAATCTCCTTGCCCTTCCCCCCTCACAATAAACACCCTGTGAGGTGGGTGGGGCTGAGAGAGCTCAGAAGAGCTGTGACTCTCCCAAGGTCACCCGGCTGGCGTGTGTGGGAGTGCACAGGCTAATCTGAATTCCCCAGATAAGCCCCCACAGCTCAGGCGGCAGAGCTGGGAATCAAACCCAGTTCCTCCAGAATAGATACATGAGCTCTTAACCTCCTACGCCACTGCTGCTCCAAGGAATTGCTGGGGTTGAAAGTTGAAATGTTTAGAGAAGCAGCCCGTTGCAATGCTTATTCTTAGGACAGAGGCTTCTTTCCTTGTTTCCTTGCCAACTTTACATATCTGCGTATTGGCTTTGGAGCGATCTCTTAGATTGCTGTTGTAAGAAGCATCCTCTTTGTGCAAAACGAACGTCTTCTTGGTATAGCTTGCTAAATAAGGTCCTTCTTACTTGGAAGTTTTTTTTTTGGCTGGGGATTGTTGCTACCTGCCTGGATGGTTTTTGGTGCCAAAGAAACATTTGGAAATGGCAGAGAAGAAATAAACCTGCATTTAGAGGCCGTCTAGTATAGGGCTGCCCACTGTAGGTTGGGAAATTCTTGGAGATTTGCGGGGAGGAGGGAGACTGGGGAAGATGGGGCTTGGGCAAAGAAGGGGTCTCAGAAGGGTCTGAGGCCATAAAGCCCACCCTCAAAGCAGCCATTTTCTCCAGGGGAACTGATCTCCATAGGCTGGAGATCACTTGTAATTCTGAGAGTTTATGTGTGTGGCAAAGTTAGTTTTTTATTATTATTATTATTATTATTATTATTATTATTATTATTATTATTATTATTATTAACAACAACAACAACAACAACAACAACAACAATTTAATTTAATATACTGCCCTATCCCCGAAGGGCTCAGGGCGGTGTACAAATAAAACATCATCAAAAACATAAGTGTGGTTTAAAACAACAGTCATATCCTAAAATAGCGTCCCACAAAACCCTTACAAAACCCTCCTACAGCAAAATAATGGGTCCTGATGGTGTTAGGGGACCCATCGGGGTAAAGGGGAGGGGGCTAGGGGCTAGGTTTAGCATCATGAAGGGAGCCTTTGGAAGCTCTAGGGCAGGGGTCTGCAACCTGCAGCTCTCCAGATGTTCGTGGACTACAAATCCCATCAGCCCCTGCCAGCATGGCCAATGCGCAGCCTAGTGTGGTGGATCCATCGACCCAATTTGACCAGAGGGAGTGTATATCTGCACCAGACTCGTATGCAAATATTCACAGACACCAGCCTACAGAGATGGGGCACCACCCCACGGGACCAGTTCTTCCAGGGACAGTGGTCGACGGAACAAACAATGCTGCCCATCAATCTCTTCGAGATCAAAGCCATTCATCTAGCGCTAAGACACTTCAAGACCTTGTTACATCAGCAACACATGTTGGTGCAGACCGACAACGTCGCTGCAAAGATGTATTTGAACAACCAAGGAGGGTCGAGATCGTCTCGACTGCATCGCTAAGCGATCAACATCCTCATGTGGGCAGAAAGCAATCTCTCATCTCTATCAGCAGAACATATCCAAGGTAGACTCAACACCACCACGGACTGGTTGAATCGACAAACGGTGGAGGAAGCCGAATGTCAACTGAATCCCTCGATCTTCCAAATGATAACCCGAGAGTTCGGACGTCCGATTATGGACGTGTTCGCAACCATCGACAACAGCCAAACTCAGTCTTTCATGTCAAGATACCACCATCCCCGCACCTACGATGTAGACGCGCTTGTGGCACCTTGGCCAAAGGGTCTTTTATATGCCTTCCCACAGTTACCGGTCATACCAAAACTTCTGAGAAAAATATTGGCAGAACAGGCGAGCATCATTCTGGTGGCTCCCTGGTGGCCCAGACAGCCCTGGTTCTCATCAATTTAGCAACTGTCAACCTCTCCGCCTCTACATCTCCCAACACCCCCAGACATGCTGTTACAGGGTCCCGTATGGCACCCGAACCCACAATGGTTTTGCTTGACCACATGGAAATTGAACAGGAGCTGTCGAGGAACACAGGTTATTCTGATTAGGTCACCAACATCCTCCTGGCGTCTCATAAGCCTTCAACAAATGGCATATACAATGCTTCTTGGTGATCCTTCGTACTGGGCCCGAAAACATCGGGTCGAACCAAAGAATCCGTCACTTCCACAGATTCAGCAGTTCTTACCATCAGGGCTCGAAGGGGGTCTTCATAGTGTCATGCTCAGAAGACAGGTGGCGGCCCTCACTACGGTGTGGCTCTTACAACAAGACTTGCCAGCATCTAGACATCCGGATGTTGTGAGGTTCCTAAAAGGGGTCAGTCAAGTGCAACCCCCAACAGTCCATCATTTTCCATTCTGGAGACTACACGTCGTTCTGTCCACCCTCACTAAACCTCCTTTCGAACCCGTCCAAACCATACAACTCAGATGGTTACGGTTGAAACTGTTGTTCCTGGTAGCCATCACCTCTGCCAGAAGAATCTCTGAGTTGAGGGCACTCTCCATCAACACTAACCTGTGTACATTTCATAAGGACAGAGTTGTGCTGAGACTGGATCCCACATTCAAACCGAAAGTAGGGTCAAATTTTCACTTAAAACAGGAGGTGATTTTACCAACCTACTGTCCAGCAGCGTCCCATCCAAAAGAGGTCCTTTGGCATAAGCTAAACGTTAGGAGGGCCCTGAAGGCATTTATCATTAGAACTGAACCAATCAGGAAGACTGAAAGAATTAATGTGTCCCCTCCTAACCTAGGGTCCCAAATGTAAAAAGCTTTTATCCGTAATGCCATAAAACAATGCATAGTTGAGGCGTATAAGGCCTCACCCCTATACCTCCAGGGATCACAACCCATTCCACGCGTAGTGCAACTACAAATGCGGCATTTAGAAGGCTAGTCCCTGTGGAGGAGATCTGCCGGGCTGCCACTTGGGCATCTGATTCACTATTCACTAGGCGTTATAAGCTTCACTCTGTGTTTGGTCGAGACCACCTTGGGCAAGAGAGTACTGGAGCATATCTTTGACACTGCTCAGGGAGGCCCCAGCAAGATGTCCCCCGCCACCAGGAGAACGGTCCATTGGTTACTTACCGAGAAGGGTCCTCCTGGTACGCAGGGGGACATCTTGCCCCCCCCCCCCGGTTGCATCAGTCATCAAGGATTATATCCAGGCAATCTAAATCAGTTCAGGTCATATCAATATATCTCCATAGTCAGATTTAGGACAATAGCTTCTTAACCTAGTCGGAGTCCCTGTCCTGCTGAATTTCTAGTTATTGTTGTACTCCTGTTACTGTTTACTGTTATCGTCCCTGTCATTTCCCAGTATCCTATTGTGAGAAAATATTCGGTACTGCTGTGTCAATTGTTTACTAGAGGGCAAGATGGCTACCCAAGTATACCACAGGAAGTGACAGAATTCAAGTTCCTGCCTTGGGATGGGTTGGGAAACCACCCAACAAGATGTCCCCCTGCCTACCAGAAGAAGGACCCTTCTTGGTAAGTAACCAGTGGACATTCTCATGTGGGAGTGGGGTAGTATGGGTTTTAGCAATTGCTTGGCGCCTTTTCACCATAATGGTCTTTTCCCTGTTCTCTGAAGTCTGCCAATAAAATCCTTGAACCAACTGAGTGTTTATTGGGTCTTGATCTAGGGCTGCCTTCTGAATCTGACATATGTGAATTTTGTCAATTTGAAGATCTTTCAAGTGCTGTCCCAGTGTTTTCAGAATGGTGCCTAGTTATTATTATTACTTTAAGAACATACAAGTAGATTATGACAAAAAATCAAACAAAAAATACAATAAATAAATTAAAAATACCAAAAAAGACTTTAAAAGAGGCTTCCAATTTCATCTGCACCAAATAATAACACACTAACTTTATAGTAATAAAGTTAATTAGTTATTCTTATTAATAAGGTTCATACATTTCTTCACTATATCTGTTTACTTGTTCTACTCCTCATAACCACAAACCATCAGAGTTGCATCATTGTTTTGAGGGAATAAGTGTTGATTTAAAGATTAGAACGGATACTCTGGTTGCTTGCCTGTTTCCCCAAACTCGCTGTAAATAAGTAGATTTTTTAGAAATGCAAGAGGTGTCCAGTGCTGCTTCCATATAGATTTCTGTTGCTCTGGGCAGTGGGAACATACCACAGAGAAATATTGACATTTGTAAAGCATTAAATCAATATTAAACGATTTTCACATATAGCGTCAATTCAGTCCTGAAACGAAGGCGGATTCCACATGGGCCCAAAATAGCAGTGTGAAAACGATGCAAAATGGTTTATACCATTTCCACACCATTTCCACACATTTGTTTTTAGCCCATGTGGAATCCGCCTCAGCCATGGTGAAGAAAGTGTGGAGTGTGAATTGATCGTACGTGGTTTGTAACTGGATTATCAACTTGAACCAGAACCCACAGCTAGGAATGGGTCTGACTAATGTGGTTTATACTACCTCTGCCTTGCTGGAAAGCTGTCCCTTTCCACTTCTCTCTCTCCAAATAATTTTGGTAATACATTCATTTTTATGATGAAGATGCCATGAAATTTTAGTTTTCACCATCTCTTATATCTTCACCTTATATCCTCTTATCCTCTCATATCTTCATCAACATTGTTTTATAATTGTCGTTAGATAATTTATCTTTTTTTCCCAGTCAGGTTTATTTCCAAATATTTAGCTGTGGTCCTACTAATATCTTAACCTTCCTGCTTTGTTAACATTTTAAAAATTATTTTCATTTCAGCCGCTGATAGGGTGCCTAGAAACAACTAAAGCCCGCTGTTCCCTTATGTAGAGATTTTAATAGCCGGATGCCATCCTTATTTTAATTGATATAGAAACTGAATGCTGCTTTTAAATTGTTTTAATTCTTAATATCCACTGTCCTGCCTAATGTTGTGAACCGCCCTGAGCCCTTCGGGGGAGGGCGGTATAAAAGTGGAATAATAAAAATAAATAAATTTTTTTTGCTGATTTTATAACTTTAAAAGATCATTTTTTTCAGTTTGTTCTGTTATTTATTTTATTGACAGATGGGGGTTTGAGAATCATATCATGAGCATAGCTTTTCATTTTAAACCTTTCTCCATCTACATTCAATCCTCTAATTCTAGAGTCTTCTCTGATCTTAGTAGCAGGTGCTTCTACCACAACAATAATTGGAAATGGCACTTCACATGCCCGTTATTGATTTGAATCTGTCAGTTAACACTCCATTTATTAAAATATTTGCATATTGTTTTGTACAAATACTCTGTATCCCATTCATGAATCTTGAGCCTCAATTTAAACTTCCAAGTGTTTTCAATAAAAAGGCCAAGCTACATTGTCAAATGCTTTTTCAACATCTGAGAACATAAAAGCTGCTTTCTTTTTCCCCAAAAATTATGTTGTATTAATCATAAAGTGTGCATTGTCTTTCATTACTCTGTTTGAATGAATTTTGTTATACATTTCTTTAGTCTCTCTGACGCTATTGAGATAAAAAGTTTATAGCCCACATTCAACAGTGAGATGGGTCTGTAAGATTGTGGTAGTGTTGCCTTTATGTATTAATGTTATGTTAGCTTCTTTGTCTTGATGATGGCAATATTTTGGTGATTTGGGGATTGGGCAATATTTTGTTTTCTTATTTCATTCATAAGTTTCTCAGGTTTGTCTTCATATCATATAAATCTTTCACTGAGGTGGTAATTTTAATTTTTCTTCCAAATACTTATACTACATTGCTATAAGTCCATCTGGGCCTGAGAATTTGGGGGGTGGGGTGAAAAAGGGATATGTAATATTAGCTTTTTCAGGTTTTTGAAAATATCTAAATCTGTCAAACCTTGACTATGTTGATCACTCATATAATAATCTGCTTTTTTAAAAAAAGTAACACATAACCAAGTTATTCAGAAGATCCCTTGAGATACTCATCAATGAAATCAGAGAGGACAACTATTACTTCTTTCCACAATTTTTCAATATTATCAAAATGCTACCGCATGTTTGAAGCATTTAACTGCAAAAGACACAGTTTTTTTTCTGCTCATGTGACAGTTTGCTATGTTGGTTCAAATGCCAGCAAAGGCATGCACTAATCCCCACTTATCTAAAGACCCGCTCCTCAAATTCTCAGGTTATTAAACCCAAAACCAAGAAATATGCCTGCCTTTGAACTCCACATGGGTCTCAGAGGGAAGCTTAGAGTTGAACGCTGACCCTAACCAGGCAGTGATCTGCCTTCCCAAACAGGATGGAAAGTGTATATTTAAAAACTCTTATGGCCACATTCTGGTACGACTCAAAGGGAACTACTTTACTATACCACTTTGCTTAGATGTTGCTGCTAGAAAAAGTGATTCTTTTTTTTGTTTAATTTTGAAATGCTTTACAAGATGACCATGACAGTGTCACATAACCAAGAGGGTTTTGTTTGACTAACAGGTATATTTTTTCCTGGCTTCTCTGCATTGCTGGTCAAATCACTGTTTGAATGAGTTCTCAATGATGTACAATGGGGAGGGAGAGCTGATCATGAGTCAACAGAAGGTCTAGAGCAGTGATTTTCAACCAGGGTTCCGTGGTACCCTGGGGTACCGTGAGCATGTCCCAGGGGTACCGTGGCAATGCTACCCCCCTCACTTTTGTGGTGTCTCCTGCCGGCGCCAGCAAGAACATGGAGCTGGCTCGGGGCAGGGCCTGCCACAAGGTCAGCAGCCACTCCCCCCCCCCAGTTCTTCCCTTCACCCTGGGAGGGGAAGGTGGGGGGTGGTGCAAGCAGGGGCACTGGGAGGGGAAGGTGGGGGGGATGGCAGGGGTACCGTGAGATATGAAGAGTGAGGTCAAGGGTACCGTGACATTGAAAAGGTTGGTGAACATTGGTCTAGAGCATTCGGCAAGATCATGCTAAGATTGCGAAACATTTGTGTTCACCTTCAACACTTCTGATGTACAGACTTAAGAATACCATTCTTGAGTTTCTAAGCTTCTAGTTGGCAGAGGGTGATTCACCCCAGACCTGGAAGGCTTGGTGAGGGCAGCCTTAGGATTGGTTGAAAGGGGTCACCAGACTTTGACCTGTTTTTTTGTCATAGAGTCTCCACTGTAATAGTTAATCATCCGTTTATACTTTCCCTTCTTTGTTGCTTCCAGGGAGAACTTTTCTTATGATTTGCAATCTAAGGCCTTGTATGAGCCGGGCTCTTTGCTCTGGCTTCCGTACACTCTTGCAAACCAGCTAGCAGATAGGCTTCAAGCTCCTTCAAAAGGCTCTCCCTTTCTCTTCTCCCAAGAACAACAATGGCATGTAAGACTTCAGTGTATATTTAGAGCGTCAGCTTTGTTGTTTTCTGTGTACCTGTTATTGCCAAGCTGCAATTCCATTTGATTTTAAACTTCTTAATTTTCTCAATAAAGCTCGATTTTGCTTTTTAAACAGTGGCCCTTTCCGCACACACAAAATAATGCATTTTCAAACCACTTTCACAACTGTTTGCAAGTGGATTTTGCTATTCTGCACAGCTTCAAAGAGCACTGAAAGCAGTTTGATAGTGCATTATTCTGCATGTGCGGAATGAGCCAGTATGAGTTTACTGACCAAATCTCTGGTACTTGGTTATGTTACTGACAGTGGCTGGGCTTTTGCTACTACAGTTCCATGGTTCTGGGAGAACCAAGTTATCCTATTTGCACTACTGGCATACAAGTTAAAAGAGATTATTTTATCTCCCTACATCTGGGCATGTGCTATATGAGTGTTGGGGAGAGGCAGAAAGAGAGAGCTCGGGTAGGTGGCCAGAAAGAGAGACTGAAAGCTGGGGTAGGTTGGCAGAAAGGGTAGTGGGGCAGAAAGAGAGAGCTGGGGTAGCAGGGGAGAAAGTAAAAAACAGAGGTGGGGTAGAAAGAGAGGGTTGGGGTAGGGGCCCAGAAATAGAGTTGGTGTAGTGGGGCAAAATTAGAGAAGGTTAAGAGAGCTGGTGGCAGGTTAGAGAGTGAGGGGCAGAGAAGAAAGCGGAGAACAGAATTAAAAAGTTGAGAATAATGTCCTCCGGAATCCCCACTTGCAGGCTGCCATTTGCTAGGGCCTGTTGCATTTTTTCACACAATGGGCTCCCCATCTTCATAGGCATCCCCCCCCCCCCACACTAGAATCCAATTCTGCAAATGCGGGGACGTGATGCCCATGAAGATGGGGAGAACTTCCCCCTTGCAAAGCCAGAATCCAGTATTACAAACGTGGGAGGGGGTACCTATGAAGATGAGAAGAGTTTTCTCCATCCTGTTACTCCTCCTTGGCAAAACTGAGGGGTTTTTTTTGGGGGGGGGGGAATGTAATTTTAGTGTTTGTGCTAGGATTGAGGCCCTCCCAGAATCTGATAAAGTAATTCTTCTTTTAAACTGTAGTGATTTTAATGGTTGTCTCACAGTGGCAAAGTTCCTGACCGAGGTCTGTAAATTGAACTCTTGATCAATGTGAAGTTATCTTTACTATTTTAATTGTATTTTAAATTAGTCTGCTTTGTATGCCAATAAAGGCTTTCGAATCGATTATGCCAGGATTGTGCTAGGTACTATTTGCCTAGTGATTTTCCCCAAATCTAGGCCATTGATGCTTGTACCACACTCAAGTCTTCATATTACAAAGAGAGAGCAGTTTAAGTGAGGAAAATCTTGTCTTGAGCAGGCATTTAACTCCCTCCAGATATTTATAGGATTTTTTCCAATGTTTTCACAAATTCCTAATTTTTCAATTGGAAAATTTAGGGGGGAACACTCCTGTCCTTTAGGGGGGAAAAGAATATTCCCAAATGTTTATTATTGTTTTTCATGGACTCCACATTACAGTGGATGGGTAAAGTGCCTCTTTTTTTTAATGAACAATATGTCTTAGTCTTGTTTAGAATTCAAATTCTCCCATAAGGTCAGAGAAAACTAGGTTTCCGATTATGGTCTTTCAGAAAGAATAAATAATTGAGTAAAAATGAACAACTCTGATGTAGACTTTTCTATTTCATAAAGATAGTGGTAAAGGTCAAACTTATTCTTTTTGTGCTTTTCTGTTTAATATTTTCGGGAGCTTTTCTGTCAAGGTATTAATTGAATGACACTCAAAGGCACTCCACTCTCCCTTACACTTGGGTGACTTTACCTCTCTTGCTTTCCGTCAAATTCACAAATTTTCGAGACTAAAAAGAGACTTGGTAAAGCTTTATAGCTCAGTGCCTGGATGTGGAACTTTTTAAACCGGGCTTTTAATTAACTTGAAATGTGTGCCACTGCACATTTGTTCCTGTTATTTCACAGAAAAATGTCAAGGGGACGCTGGGACCTCAAATGCCCCTGTGTAACATTTTCCTGTAGCTATACGATTTAGATGAGTTTATTTTTCATTAGCAATGTACCCTTTCTGTAAAGAGTTTGCTCCCTGCTCCAAGATGTAAACAGGCAGAGGACTGTTTTAGTATGTGGTCGTTCATTGAGAGTGCCGCATATGAATGCTGTTCCAGAGAGCAAATGAGAACACATGTGGTATTGCGTAAGTGAGATTGGAACTGAGAATATGGCAGTCTTAGCCTAGGTCAGTGGTGGCGAACCTTTGGCACTCCAGATGTTATGGACTACAATTCCCATCAGCCCCTGCCAGCATGGCCAATTGGTCTACAACATTGGTCTACAACATTGTAGACCATAACATCTGGAGTGCCAAAGGTTTGCCACCATGGGGCTAGGTCTTCAGGGAACTCAGAATGGCTTACAAAGTTGTCCTGTCTTCTTTTTTGTCTTCATCACAACATTGCAAAAGAGATTAGAGGAGAGAGAAAGTGACTGGCCCGTGGTCTGCCAGTGTCCCTAGCAGACTGGGGATGTAAAGAAGAAGAAGAAGAAGAGTTTGGATTTATATCCCCCCTTTCTCTCCTGTAGGAGACTCAAAGGGGCTGACAATCTCCTTGCCCTTCCCCCCTCACAACAAACACCCTGTGAGGTGGGTGGGGCTGAGAGAGCTCAGAAGAGCTGTGACTAGCCCAAGGTCACCCAGCTGGCGTGTGTGGGAGTGCACAGGCTAATCTGAATTCCCCAGATAAGCCTCCACAGCTCAGGCGGCAGAGCTGGGAATCAAACCCGGTTCCTCCAGATCAGAGTACACCTGCTCTTAGCCACTGCTCTTAGCCACTACGCCACTATGCACTGCTTGCCAGGTTCTGGTTCAGTACCCTATACCACACTGACCAATCTTCATAACCTTGATACCAGAGTTCTCTGACATTTTTTCAGCCTGTGGGTGCCTTTGGAATAGTAACGTAGCATGGTGGGCGCAATCACAGAATGGCTGTTACAAAATGGCTGCCACAGAAGGTACAGCCAGCTACAAAATGGTTGCCTCAGCTTACCAAAATAATAAAGACAACACTGACCGTAAATCAAAATATCATGGCTACAAAGGATCCAGCACTCATGAGTGACACTCACAGAGCCACAGATGCGAAAGTGCAGTATATTAGTGTATGCAACAATGCAAAATACATCAAAGAAGGCAGCAATCCTTTGAAAAATATACTCCAAACATCAACATAAATAGTTTGGATAGTCCAAGGACGAACCCGTTGGTTCCGTGCCTGTTTTGTGGAGGTTATATAATGAATCCACTTCCTCAGCGTTGATGTTTACAACATGCTCACATTCTCTTGGGATCACAACACTCTTCAATCTATTAAAGTACAAGCCATATGCTTACAACAATATACATGAACAACTAGCATTTAAAATATATTTTAAAAATATCATTTGTATTATGTAAATACTCACAAATAATATATAAATTATTTTAAAATAAATGAGCCTATGCAGTATGAAAATAAGCCATAGTAGGTGTTTTTTTTACATCATACTGACTGAAGGCGTGCTTTTTGTATTTATGCAGCACAAAGAATTTAAATCACTTTCCGTGTGTCCTTTGTCCATGAAATGATGTACTAGTGGAGCTTCTGGGTGTGTTTTGTTAAATATTTAACCTGTGTTCAATCATTTTTGCGTGTATGCTCCTAGAAGACATTCTTGCGTATAAAAGCTCACAAGGCGCTTTATTACATCGACACCTTTTTTGGTTTGATATGTGATCACCTGTCTGCATTCCCATTTAAAATTTATTGAAGGATATATAAATTCTTTACTACTTAATGAGATATTACAGACAGTGCAGTGACCATGTTTGAAGTGTCCCATGATTGTTTTGGCACTAGGTTAAGGTGACCAGATGGTCACCTTTGTGAACCGATGGAATTGAAACGTAGGCAGGAAGGCCACAAGCATGCGCATATACGCGCAGTCAGCAGGGAGTCTGCACGGCCTTCTGGGCAGCGGCAGCGCCCCAGAAGGCCATGCTCCTGCGGCTGCGCGCGGGAGGCTGGTGCACTGCCTTGCTCCCCTGAAGGCAGTGCGGCAGCCTTCCAAAAATTGGGACAATTGAAATAACCCGCGGGACAAATTGTTTGAAGGCGGGACTGTCCTGCCAAAAGCGGGACGTCTGGTCAGCCTACACTAGGTTGTTTACGTGAAAAATCCAACTTGATGAGGGATTGTCTGAAACTAAGTCTGAAACTGTTGTCTCAAACTAAGCAGTGAATGATGTCGTTCAGCATCCCGCTTATGGAAGAGTTCTGTAAAACGTTACTAATGTGTGAGCCTGAGCTTGTTGGGACTTACCTCTACATAAACTTGCTTAGGATTGCACTGTAGATTTCATAGGAGCATTTATTTATTAATATGCATTGTTATCCTGCCTTGTGCCCTGACCTGGATTGCTCAGGCCACCTTGTCTCATCCAAATCAGTTCTGTTCTCTTTCTAAAGCCTCCTAAGAGCCAAATTGCCCTGACCTGCACATTCCAGATCTTGGAAGCTAAGGAGGGAGTCACCTTAGTGCCAGGTGGAAATTGGCCGAACTCATATGGCATCTACAGATGCTATGGACTACTAATTCCCATCAGCCCCCAAAGCCAGCATGACTCCATGGGGACCTCAGAACCACTAACATCTTGAGATGCCAAAGGTCTGCCACCACTGCCCTCCCAGTGGAATTGGGAATTTGGATGGGGGAACACCAAGGAAGACCAGAGTTGCCATATAGAGGCAAGCAATGGCTACTTCTGAAAATCTGTTGTCTTGAAAGCTCTAAGGGTTGCCAGGATTTGCCTCTATGTGAAATTTAGGTTGTTTTTTCCACGGTGCATCATAATTGGTCGTTTTTCCTTATTAATTTCATTTATATTGCACTTTTCTTACATCATGCAACTCAAGATTATGTGTGTGGTATTCTCCAAAGGTTTCTCATTCAGGCACTGACTTGATCAATACTTGCTTAGCTTTAGGTAGAGTGCTGAGTCACGTGCCTCCAGATGATATGAACACTTGTTAAAAATAAACTTGCAACACTTATCCAAGTGATACTAGGTTTGCAAACAACTTTTCAAATATTCAAGCAAAATTCCTTGACAGTGTGTTGCCACACTTCCTTGTTTCTCTGTTGCTTCCTCAGAAGTCTGTTGCTTTCAGTCACCCAGGAGAATCTTAACTACTTCCACGGAAGTCTTTCAGATTCTTAACCCTGCTTTTCTGTGTATCACAATTGAAAGACTTGATTGTTTGGAGACTTTGTATGTTAGTTCATGGAGTTAACGGATAAGTATGTTTATTTAAAATACTGTTGTATATTTGAATACTGTATGGCAACTTTAGTAAAAGATTTTATTGTATACAGACTTCACATATTTAACCATGAAGTTAATGATTAAACATTTTTATTTGTGAGATATCTATAGATATAAGAGTAACAAGTCTTTATTGGCATAAAATAAACATACAAAATAAGCATACAAAATTTGCCTGTTATTGCTCACAGTTATAGACACTGGTACTAAAATATATACATGGTCCTTCTGTAACTATCGCGGGAGAACCTTTCCTTCCAACCTGGGCTGGTTCTACCTAAACTACATCAGGATAACTTTTCAGAAGCTAGAAAATTGCTGTTGGCTATATGTGGTCATAATACATAGACACATTGATCATCGAGTATCCATCTTAGATTCCACGCCGCCTATTATCTTTAGTAGAAATGTTAAGGCCACATTCTCACACACACTGTGGGATCCATGTTGTTCAAAGCATAGGTATCTTAAAAGAGCATCGGGTTAGATTGTTATACAGAAATGGAATAAGTGCAGATTAATATACATTCTGGTTTTGCAAACCCACACAGTGAAAAAGTGGCAATAGGATCGGAGGCTCCCACCCGACCCATATTGTGATGGACATAGCCCTCCTCCTGGTTTATCAATTTGTTGATATTCGCCATAGAGGCAGCATAAGAAGGTATTAGATTGAATCTGGACAGTGTTAACGCTCTTCTTAGTTTTAGGGTTGGTATCTATAGACAGGCAAACAGTTTAGATTCTTGTAGAAGAGGTATCTTGCTTATTATTTCCATAGCCTTACCACCAATGCCTCCTATATTTATATTATTTTACATTCTTTACAGAATCAGCATTGCTGACAGATGGCCATCCAGCCTTTGCTTAAAAATCCCCACCTCCCGAGGATGCCTGTTCCATTGAGAAACTGCTTTAACTGTCAGGGAGCTCTTCCTGAAGTTTACCCCAAAACTCTTTTGATTTAGTTTCAACTCACTGATTTACTTTCAATCCATATATAGAAGATATGGAGCTCTGCCATTCGAGATACTCTGCTCCATATTCTATACTTATTGACAGCTCAATCGAATGCCAAGAAGAGATGATTCCTACGCCGCCTATTATCTTTAGTAGAAATGTTTGCGCCACATTCTCACACACTGTGACATACATGTTGTTCAAAAGCATAGTTATCTTAAAAGAGCATCCGGTTAGATTGTTATACAGAAATGGGAATAAGTGCAGATTAAGCACATTCTGGTTTTTGCAAACCTTACACAGTGAAAAAGGGTATGATCGAGTGTTCCACCTGACCCATATTGCATGGACATAGCCTCCTCTGTTTATCAATTTGTTGATATCTGCCATAGAGCAGCATAGAAGGCATTAGATTGAATCTGGCCAGTGTTAAGGCTCTTCTTAGTTTAGGGTTGGTATCTATAGATATATAAACAGTTTAGATTTTGTGAAGAGGTATCTTGCTTATTATTTCCATAGCCTTTAATACCACGCCTCCTTTATATTATTTACATTCACAGAATCAGCATTGCTGACAGATGGCCATCCAGCCTTTGCTTAAAAATCCCCACCTCCCGAGGATGCCTGTTCCATTGAGAAACTGCTTTAACTGTCAGGGAGCTCTTCCTGAAGTTTACCCCAAAACTCTTTTGATTTAGTTTCAACTCACTGATTTAATTTCAATCCATATAGAAGATGGAGCTCTGCCATTCAGATACTCTGCTCCATATTCTATATTTATTGACAGCTCATTCAGATATGCCTGAAGGTTTGAGTCGTTGTCAGAGGGATGACCTTTGTATTCTCCAGAGTAGTGTGGTGAACCTATGGCCTCTCTTATCAGATCTTCTTCCAGCAGGACTACAATTCCCATCTGGCCCTTCCATGCATGGCGCCAGGGGCCATGATGGCGAAATGATGAAATGTAGTCCATAACATCTGGAGTGCCAAAGGTTCGCCACCACTGGCCTATCGTATCCCCTCTCAATTGTCTGCTGTCCAGGTTAAGGATATTGAGCTCCTTCAACGTTTCCTCATAGGATGTGGTCTCAGACCCCTCACCACCTTCTGGATATGTTTCAGCTGATAAACATTCTTCTTAAATTGTAACCCATTATGGATGGAATGCTTACATCGGAGTTCTTCTCTGCACATCAGGCTCGTAGTGGAGTCTCCTCACGTTTCTCTGTTTACATGTGAGGAAGCCCTCACTCCTTGCCAGAGCTTTTCTGCGGAGAACTCTCCCAGGCCTGGTCCTCTTAACTCCGCCAATCAACAAATTCTTAAGGGCACAGATCTCATTACACCTGGTAGTGAAGATTATTTTTGGAACAATGGAGTTTGGAATAAAGTGGAGTTTAAAGGGCTGACATAGCCCTTTAAATTCCACTTATATTGATATGACTGTTCAAAAAATAACACCACCCCCTGAAAGAGGCAAAGCCGTTTCCTGGACCACCTACTGCTAAAGAAGAGGACCATGTTCTAGTGCTGATATTTTCTCCCCCCACACACACACACACTGCTGCTTCTGCTGCCAGAGGACAGAAAGGCTTGTTACTTCTAAGCACTCTCTGTTATTATTATATTGATATCTCGATATATTAGTATGAGAATGGAGAGGTCAGTGTGTTTTGGCTAAGCCTGTATGAGTGAGTGTCTTTTCTTTGACTTGAAGGAGCCAGCAACGTGGAAGCAAGGATGAGAGGCAAGGCATGGATTCAGTGAGAGAGAATGGGAACAGTGAAGCTAGGTAGGCTGGCTTTGGGTGGAGGGAAGATGTCGAGCAAAACTGTGCCCACTGGCAAATCTGTCCCACTCTAACAGCAAATTAAAATTGTGCTAGAAGTGAACCTGCTTGCCGCAGAGAGAATGGAAAATGAAAGTGGGGCTTGAGGAAATGCATCCATACAAGAAATCTTGCTGCAATTGATATTCACCCCCATCATGCAGCAGACACCTTGCGCATAATTGGCCTGTGGTATCAGACACTAAATACAGTACTCAAAGTGAGGTCAAACCTTAGCAGAGATCACTTTTCGTGATCTGGACACAGCAGTGGCATAGGAGGTTAAGAGCTCGTGTATCTAATCTGGAGGAACCGGGTTTGATTCCCAGCTCTGCCGCCTGAGCTGTGGAGGCTTATCTGGGGAATTCAGATTAGCCTGTACACTCCCACACACGCCAGCTGGGTGACCTTCGGCTAGTCACAGTTCTTCAGAGGTCTCTCAGCCCCACCCACCTCACAGGGTGTTTGTTGTGAAGGGGGAAAGGCAAGGAGATTGTAAGCCCCTTTGAGTCTCCTTGCAGGAGAGAAAGGGGGGATATAAATCCAAACTCCTCCTCCTGCTGCTCCTGCTGCTCCTGCTCCTCCTGCTCCTCCTCTTCTTCTTCTTCTTCTTCTTCTTCTTCTTCTTCTTCTTCTTCTTCTTCTTCTTCTTCTTCTTCTTCTTCTTCTTCTTCTTCTTCTTCTTCTTCTTCTTCTTCTTCTTCTTCTTCTTCTTCTTCTTCTTCTTCTTCTTCTATTCTTCTTCTTCTTCTATTCTTCTGTTGATGCAACTCAAAATCATATTTTACTATTTAGCTGCCACATCACACTGCTGACCAGTGTTTTGTGTATGATTCTAGATCCTTTTCTCACATACTATTGAATAATAGAATCATAGAGTTGGAAGAGACCACAAGGGCCATCAAGTCCAACCCCCTGCAATGCAGGAACACACAAAACACTCCTGACAGATGGCCATCGAGCCTCTCTTTTAAAAAACAAGTCTCCCCCATCCTATAATTATGCATTTGATTTTTCCTACCTAAATGCAGAACTTTACACTTATCTCTGTTGAAATTCCTTCTGCTGGTTTTCGCCCAGTTTTCCAGCCTGTCAAGATAATCCTGAATCTTGATTCTATCATCTACTGTGTTTGCTACTGCTCCCAATGAATATCATTTGCAATTAATGTGCATTCTCTCTATTCATTCAAGTCAGTTATGAAGGTATCGAACCACTCAGGGCCCAGGACAGATCCCTGGGGCACTCCACTTGTCACTTCTCTGCAAGAGGATGAGAAACCCTTCACAAGCATGCTTGGGTGTGATATGTCACCAGTTGCAAATCCCCCAAACAGCAATAGAATCCAAACCACGTTTTACAAACTTGTTGACAAGAATATGATGTGAAGTGAAACTTTATCAGAAGGCTTACTGAAATCACGGTAAACTATGTCCACAGCAGTCCCCTAATCCAACAAATTAGCAACAGGTTTCTCATGAACAAAACAAGAAGAAGAAGAAGAAGAAGAAGAAGAAGAAGAAGAGGAGGAAGAGGAGGAAGAGGAGGAGGAGGAGGAGGAGGAGGAGGAGGAGGAGGAGGAGTTTGGATTTATATCCCCCCTTTCTCTCCTGTAGGAGACTCAAAGGGGCTGACAATCTCCTTGCCCTTCCCCCCTCACAACAAACACCCTGTGAGGTAGGTGGGGCTGAGAGAGCTCAGAAGAGCTGTGACTAGCCCAAGGTCACCCAGCTGGCGTGTGTGGGAGTGTACAGGCTAATCTGAATTCCCCAGATAAGCCTCCACAGCTCAGGCAGCAGAGCGGGGAATCAAACCCAGTTCCTTCAGATCAGAATGCACCTGCTCTTAGCCACTGCTCTTAGCCACTATGCCACTGCTGCAAGTTAGTCTGATACAAGTTACAAGATACAAGTTAGTCTGATACAAGATATAAGTTAGTCTGACATGATTTGTTCATGAGAAACTTGTGCTGGCTTTTAGTTATCACAGCCGTCTTTTCTAAACGCTCAAGGACTGACTGACTGATTTGTTCTGAAACATTACCAGGTATGAATGTCAAGCTTATAGCCTCCTCCAATCTGTTCTTCAAGAACTCTCAAAAATGATGAACAGAGTTTTTAAAATTACATCAGCAAGTTATTTTTTAAAAAATATTTATACCCTGCCCTACCCCCCAAGGGCCTCAGGGCAGCTTACAGTGGCATAGAGCCAAAAATTATATATACAATTCATACAAAGCCTATAAACAATCAATAAAAACAAATCGTGAAATCATTTGAAATACTCTTGGATTCAATTCATCTGGTCCTGAGGACTTGAGTTCATTTAAAGAATCTCAGTATTTATGTACCACCTCACATCCCTGTCCTGGACTGTCCTCAGCTCCAGGTAAAGGAAAGAGTCTTAGGTTGATTCCGCACTTGTGTTATCGACCTAAGTTCGAGCTGCGTTCGACCTAAGTGCTCCGCACAACGACTGGGATCGACGTGATTTTGTACCAGCTTCGCCCCGTGTAACGGTCAAATTTCCGACTCCAGAACTACTACTTTTTCAGGGAACCACGCTCGAACTCAGCTCGATTCCAGTAAAGTGCGGATTCTCTGGTGCCAGGAGTCCCCATTCAGCCAATCACAGCTGAGTGTTTCGCATCGCGTTACCAGCTGGAGAACCACCGCAGCTTAAAAATGCGCTGCCTAATTTTTTCCTCCCCTCTTCTTTCTTTAGCGTCCAAGCGGTGGTTACAGTGCGCGACAAACGGGCGCACAATTACCCTCCGCGTACCTGCCAATGTAAGTGGCCAATCAAAAAACGCCACCTTTGTCCCTCCATTCCTGTGGCAGTTTTTTAAAATAGATGGAACATGGCCGTAGAACAGTAGCCAATCGGAACGGAGCGGCGAAGAGGCACGGGATGATCCCGCCCTCCGAGCTGGGATCAAGCTGGTTGCAGTGGGGAACAACAATGGCTTCGACCTAGGTTAGTACCCTTCTCAGGGAACTGGATTGAACCTATTTTACTCATGTGCGGAATCGCCCTTAATCCACCTGCTTTGCATGCAAGCTTTCTAGCATGTTGACAAATCCCCCTCCCCCTCCTGCCCAGTCAGTGGTGGGCACAGGGCAATTGCTCCTTTTGCCTCTTGGCCTTGTGTTTTGCATGCCTGAATGCTGCTTTTCCTGTGTGAACTGGCACTGGGAGAGGGCAGTTTGCAGAGGAGAAGAAGGAGACATAATGTGGCTTAACCGTTCCGCCCAAGCTTGCATTAGAAACCTCGGGGTTGGTCATTTGATGCAACCGTTCCTCCTCCTCCTCCACTTCTTGGCTGTACAGCCTCCTTCCAGTGAAGAGAAATCACTCGCAGGGTTTCAAGAACCAAATCACATCCTGCCCTTCAGAGGTGAAAGGGAGACTTCAGCAGGAGACGTGGCAATTCTGAAGGCTATGATCAAGGAAATAAATCTGGAGGCATTGTTTTAATGTATTAGCAGTTTATCTAGCCACAGGAAACCACTGTGCTTTCCAGCTAATGAAATGAGACAGTTAATTTAGAACAAGGAGGCCGTCTTCACTCTTCGGTAATCTCTTGGTCCAGATCAGCAACATGCAATATTTCAAGCATTTTGCCCTTTGCAATAATTTTACAGCAGGGGATGATTTAAAAAAAAAAACCCACCCCAAAACAAATTTGTTAGTCTGACAATCTGTTAAAATTGTTCCTCATGCAAATGTGTGTTTGTTTGCTGCCAAGTAAGTTTCATGTATTTTTGGGGGAAAGTATATTTTTTGGACCAAGTTCAATTCACATGCTCATCATTCGGTGCTTCTGAGCCCTGATAGGTGCCTCTTATCAGACCTCTTGGAAGTGTTGGAAGAGCCCTGCTAGATCAGACTTGAAAGATCCATCTAGTCCACTCTCCTACACTGCAGCCAGATACTTCTGGGTGCTCCCAAATGGAGTGTGAAAGTGAGTATCCTGCCTTGCTCGTCAACGTATCCTCCCATTACTGGTAGTCAAAGGTACAATGCTTCTGATCTCTCCTAGGCTTGCTCACAGCGAATTTGCTTTTCCCTTTTGAAGTCCTCTGTGCCATCACCACACTGTGTGGCAGCAAACTGCATATAATATGTGTTGCATGGAGAAATTCTTTCTTCTGTCTACCCTATGTAGACTGCCTGTTGACTCCAGTGAGTGACCCTGAATTGTTGTGTTATAGGGCCTTTCCCCACTCTCTTCGATCCCCCCTATGCCGCACGCTGCTCTCAGCGCGCGGCATCCCCACGATCCCACGCTCTGCACGGGGTCATCAAAAGGCGCCGTTAAGAAGAGTGCCTGGGATGCCGCGCGCTGAGGGGGCGCGACAGCAGCAGCATCGGGGTGGCTGGGCGCTTCGTCGCTGCCCCCCCTCTAATAGGTCGTGGGAGTAGTAGGACCCCGCTGCCACTCTCCTCAAGTAGCGGCTTGGGAAAACGCCAATGTAAGGTGGGGAAATGGAGCCATAGAGGGAGGGGGGAAAAAACTCACTCGCGCACTCCAAACCACAGGTGCGCACTTTTACAAACTTATTTTGAAGAACAAGTACTGTATCTACTCGTGTATAAGTCGAGTTTTTCAGCCCTTTTTTTAGGCTGAAAAATGCTCCCCTCGAACCTCTATAATGCCGTACAGTCAGTGATTTCCTCTCTCACTTTAACAAACGGAGCAGGCTTGAGAAAGAGGCTCACAGCACTGTGTAGCCTCTCCAGGTCTGCAAACGGTTTCTGTTGGGAACTACATTTCCCAGGACACCCTGGGAAATGTAGTTCTCACTAGGTTGTTTGAAGCCTGGAAGGGAACACAGGTAGACCTCTTCTCAAGCCTGCTCTGTTTGCTAAAGTAAGTGTGTGGGGGGGGCGCGGGGGGGGCACCGAGCAGGGAATCCCCTCTGCCCCAGGGAGAAGGTGGCTGCCTTCTCCCTGGGGCAGAGGGGGAATGGCGGAGGCGCCCTGCTCTGTGCCGCTGGCTGCTTCATTTCCCACCCTTGACTTATACACAAGTCAATAAGTTTCCCCAGTTTTTTATGGTAAAATTAGGTACCTCGACTTATACTCGGGCCGACTTATACACAAGTATATATGGTAGATTCAACTCAAGGATAAGGTCTCAGGAATCTTTCTTTTCCTATGTTGTTACGTTACCAAGTGCAGACATTTATTTACATATAGGTGCAGGGCAAATTGTCTGACCAACAGTTGCTTCTGAAAATTGCATCTCAAACTTGCAGACCTTCTGAGCTACCTGTGATAGATTTTGCAAGTTGCAACTTTTGAAATATGAAAGTGCTTCTTCTTTTTTTGGTTCATATTCTAACTTATTAAAAATGTGTTAAGGGTAAAAAGGTCCCTGTGCAAGCACCAGGCCATTACTGACTCGGGGATGGTGTCACTTCATAATGTTTACTAGGTAAACCATATTTATGGGGTGGTTTGCCATTACCTTCCCCAGTCATTTTACCAACCATGGAAGGATGGAAGACTCAATTAATCCTAAGCTGGCTACCTGCAACTGACATCTGTCAGCATCAAACTGAGGTTGTGAGCAAAGCCTAGACTGCAACACTTAAGGAAACAAGGGAATGATCAGATTGTAGATAATGATGACGCAGCCAAAATCTAAAGGCTCTAAGCCAGGCTTTAAGTTCCAAAGAATTTGTCAGCAGAAAGCCATCGCCTCGAACCCGAGCGTGGTGACAGGAACCAGCAGTCAGAGGTGAAGCTACTGGGGGTGGGGGTGGGGGTCAGTGTTGCACCGGGTGTGTGCCTGGAGGCAGAAAATCCCCCCCTGCGGCGCCCCCCTACACTTACCTTAGTGAAACAGTTCAGGCTGGAGAAGCGGCCTGTTACCTTCAAGCTGAAAACGGCCTGGTGGGAACTACACTTCCCAGGAGACCTTGCAAGCCCCAGGGTCTCATGGGAAGTGTAGTTCCCACCAGGCCATTTTCATTCTGAAGAGAACAGGCTGCTTTTCCAGGCTGAACTAAGGTAAGGGGAGGCAGGGCGCTGCGGGGGGGGGGGGCCATAGAGTGCACACCGGACGCACTCTGGCCCAGCTACACCGGACGCACTCTGCCAGCAGTAGACAGAAGAAACACACGTACAGCAAAGTTCATTCCAAAACAGGAAGGCTTTATCTTGTTGCACACGAAGACAAGATAACGTGCTGTGCGAAAACTCGCTTCACCAATGTACACTCCACCACCATAACATGCCACGCACCATTATTCTATGGAACGCCTATATACACATCTCAGCCAGTGGTGGGATCCAAAAATTTTAGTAACCGGTTCCCATGGTGGTGGGATTCAAACTGTGGCGTAGCGCCAATGGGGCTGAGCAGGGCATGATGGGCCGGGCATTCCTGGGTGGGGCTGTGGCAAGGACGCAGCCGCTGTGCTGGTCCTTGGGCGGGAAACGAATGCACGCAGGCGCAGGCTGCCACGCACGACAGTGCACCTCCTGCTAGACTGCTTCAAGTTCTGCGCGCTACTGCTGAGAAGAGGGGCGTAGCTGAGGCAAAAACCACGTGGCAAAATCACCAATTAGTAACCCCCTCTCGGCACACACAAATAATTAGTAACCTACTCTCGGGAACCTGTGAGAACCTGCTGGATCCCACCTCTGATCTCAGCCAATCACAGGTTGGATGATTTCATGCTGCACCTGGCTGGTGACGCACTGAATGACCTTCAGTAGCTTCCTGCTGTGGCCTTCAGCACAATCTTGCTGTGTCAGGCATTAGGCTTTAATATGTCCAGTCAATATTTTTCCATACCCTGACAGAATTTTGCCCAAGTTCCAAACATAGGGCTGCAAAGGGGACACAGTTCGGTAATCCCATAATTTTATGAAAAAAAATTGGATTGTGGGGAATTCAATGAATGGTAGACAGCCTGTATCCAGATTGGAACCCCATAAAGTAATTGGCATTCAGTCTTCACATTAAAAACCTTTAATGCAGCAGGAATAAAAGAATGTCCTCTGCTAGAGAAAAAGCGGAGGATTGCAGGGGTACTAATTAAAGACTGAGTAAGTACTGCCTTTTGATGGGGGATCCATGAAAGACTGCGTGAAGAAAAAGGCCAAGGTATTTAAAACGATTGACCTGTTCAATAAGGATATTGCTTATTTCCCAATAATATTTCTTTGAGGACCTAGCAAAAACCATTATCTTGGTTATCTCGTAATTAATTGTTTATCTATTAGAGTCACAGTACTCTGCAAAGCGCTTCATAAATCTAACTCTGGATTGAGATAGCAACATGGAATCATCTGCATAGAGCAGAATTGATATATGATGTGAGGACAGCTGGGGAGCATGAAAATTAGAACCTACTAGGGTTGAAGGGAAGCACTCAAATAAAGGTTAAAAAGAGTATTGGCGCGCGCACAGCCCTGCTTAATCCCTTTGTTGGAGTAAATGGGGTCAGAAGACCTTCCTGAGAGCATTTAATACTGCAACTGGTACCTGTATGCATTTGCCTTATAAGGAGGAGACGTCTATCAAGCAATCAAGAGGAGCGATCTAGGGACAGCATCAAAAGCTGCCTTCAAATCAATAAAGGCAGCATAAAGTCTGCTGTTCGGCCTGCACGAATATTTGGTGGCTAAATATGCCAAGACTAATGCATGGTCAAGTGTCAACTTCCCTTTAGTACATCCAATTTGTTCAATTGTAAAGCCCAATTCTGAAGTTTCTGTAAAAGAAGCAAGGCGTAAATTTTCCCAATTACCAAGAGCAGGCTGATAGGGCAAAAATCAGATAGGCACCACTACCTTTTTATAGATGGGCACCACTTCCGCGTAGACCGCAGTACTGCAGTTTATCACTCTGTGCCACCGGGCTGGTATAAAAACAATAAGGCCATATTTATTTCATCATGGCTAATTAGGGCTTCTCCCAACTGAATAATTATTAGTCCTTAAAATAACAATTTTGGAATGGATTCCTTATTGGAATGCTCATTCGTAAAAGAACGGCAATCTAAAAAGTTCATCCAACTCATAAAGCTTGGAATGGGGAAAGAGGGAACAGAAATTCAGGAGAGTTTTTTTCCCCTTTAAGCACAATAAATTCACCCACGCCTGGATTGAGATTGGAGGTAAACATATTGATGTGGGGTATTTTGCTTTTTAAAGTGAACAAGAATGATGCTTATTCATACAAAGCACCCAACGGAGGGAAATTATTTATTTATTCATTCATTCATTCATTCATTCATTCATTCATTCATTCATTCATTCATTCATTCATTCATTCATTCATTTATTTATTTATTTATTAGATTTTTATACCACCCTATCCCCAAAGGGCTCCGGGCGGTGTACAACAATAAACATAATATAACATAAAATGGCTAAATCTATAAAAAGCAGCGATAAAACAGTAAAAGCTAAATCTCATAAATACAATAAAAATACTAGCATAAGTATAAATGGTGTCCAGCAGCTCCATATTCAAAATCCTCTACCCAAGAGGGAGGAATGGCAGGTCCCAGATGTAGAGGGCCATGAGGTAGAGGGCCATGAAAGGGGGGGAACGGGCACCATCAGCGGCCGGTTCCTCCAAAGGCCTGGCGGAACAGCTCCGTCTTACAGGCCCTGCAGAACTCACCAAGGTCCCGCAGGGCCCGGACAGTTGGAGGAAGAGCGTTCCACCAGGCCGGGGCCAGAGCCATGAAGAAATGTTGGCAGTCCCTCTGGAGTTGTGGGATCTTAGGCTTCAAAGTGTACGTGCCTGAAGAAAACCGTCTCTCAGGCTGGTTTCGTACATATTAGCACAGCACTCTGGGGCAACTAAGTGACATAGTCGGCCTAGCCAACTCTTTCCCTGACCTACTGCACTATCTTCAATCTATTGTCTTCTCACATCTTTAATCCACAATTCTTCTTGATCTCAGCCCTCAAAATCCACTCAGGTCTAACTTTATCTCCCCTGCCATGTCTGCACCTTTCCCAGTCCCAGTTGCCAGACTGTTTGTATTTTCAGTTCTGGTCTTTTTCTTTGGCAGATACAGGCAGGTGTGAGTCCTTGGGGTGGCGGGGCTGCAAAGGCTGATCTTTTTTGGGGGTGGGGGGGTGGGGGGGTGGGGAAAGGTTCCCAAATGCCTTAACACAGCGATTCCCAACCAGGTTCCGTGGTACCCTGGGGTGCCGTGAGCATGTTCCAGGGGTACCCCGGCAATGCTACCGGCCCCCCTCATTTGTGTGGTGTCTCCCACCAGCACCAGCAAGGATATGGAGATGGCCCAGGAGGCATGGCCTCCCGCAAGGTCAGCAGCCACTTCCCCCCCCCCACCCCCTGTGTTTCCCTTCACCCTGGGAGGGGAAGGTAGGGGGTGGCAAGCAGGGGAGCTGGGAGGGGAAGGTGGGGGGAGGATGCCAGGGGTACCATGAGATATGAAGAGTGAGGGCAAGGGTACCGTGATGTCGAAAAGGTTGGAAAACACTGCCTTAACAGCTACAAAACCTGTCTGCCTGCCAGCCACCCTTTCCCTCCCTTGGCAGGACTTGGACACCACTGCTGTGTCCTTTACAGGCGAGTAGGCTCATACCATACGTCAACAATTATCAACAGAGCCACCTTAGGACCAGATTTGAGGAGAAATTGCTGTTAATGGTTTAAAGTTCTCAATTGTAACCGTTTCTGCACTTTAAAATGCCTCATAGAACTTCAACTAATTATTTTTTTATCACTGCCTTAAATTGAATCAGTTACTTTCTAAAAAGCTTTGAATTACTGTGGCAGGGCTTCATAGTGTTAAAAATAAATCTGCAGATTGAATGTGATAGTGGAATGGCTGTGACGAGAAGGCTCATTTTTAAAAGAAAATAAAAAGCAGAGATCCTCAATGCAAAATTCTCAGCTGGACAACAAACTTCATGCTCCCCTGAGCAAGTTACGCAAAGAATACATGTTGTAGTTAAGTACACACTTAATGATCATGCATTATGATTTTGTGTAACCTGTAAAATTTAAGGAACCTCCAGGCCTGCAATCTACAGCTAGCTGCATGGCCCCCACTTTGGGAAGAAGTGAACTGCTTTCCAGAACCAGGAGGCTGGTTGTAGACCAGCAGGAGCTAGAGAAGAGTTAGACCAGTGATGGGCAACCTTTTGAGCTGGGTGTGTCAAAATTCGCCAAAAAACCGACCCTCCCTGCCCTCTGCCCCCTTCTGCCCTTTTATCCCCTCCCCCCTGCACCCTCCCCTGGCCGCGGTGCAGTTGGCACGCCTGGCCCCCGCAGCCCCAGCTGAGCAGTGTAGCGCTAATCAGTGGGGCCGCCAGAGCGCTCCTTGGCCCGCCTGGGGCTTTCCCCGCACCTTCCGGGTTTGCAGGGACTCCTTCCGGCAGGGCGTCGGCCCCTGCCGGGGCTCCCCTTTTGGGGAGCCCTGTCACCATGGGGAACCCCCAGGGCCACTGCTGGCAGCAGTCCGAGCGCCGGCAGCAGTCTGGGCTGGGCCAAGCCCGGACAGCATGCGGCCCCATACTTCTCTGCATGTGGCCCCATGCGTCCACGTGTCAGTGAAAATGGCTACGCGTGTCAGTGCTGACACGCGTGTCATCGGTTCGCCATCACTGAGTTAGACCATCATCATGACATAGACCAGTGGTGGCGAACTTTTGGCACTCCAGATGTTATGGACTACAATTCCCATCAGCCCCTGCCAATTGGCCATGCTGGCAGGGGCTGATGGGAATTGTAATCCATAACATCTGGAGTGCCAAAGGTTCGCCACCACGAACATAGACCATCATCATAGACAGCATAAGGTAAATAAAATAAAACTAAAAGGGTAAGATATATTAAAGCAGTAAATATATGTCTAAAAATGGGGAAAAGCTCAAAAATTGGGAACGCAAAAAAGTATGGGAACATAAAGGAAATACTGACCATGGTATCTCCAGATCAGTGTCTGGGAATTAACCCCCAGTGTTGAAAGACTGAAACGACGAGAGTCTCGCACGTTTGCATTCGATGCGCTGATGTCACTATGTGGAATAGCGAGACAGCAGTTTTTTTAGAAGGGGAGGTTACCGTCCAAAGGCGAAGCTACTGGGTGAGGGCAGCCAATCAGAACGCTGCCACTGCACCGAAAGTGTGTGTGAGAGGAGGGGAGGGCTGTTTGAATGCGTGACAGGCCTCCGTGTCCCCTCTGGCCACCCGCTGCCGAGGGGAGGGAGAAGTGTAAATGAAACCAGGATAAAAAGGTGCCGATTCTTTTGAACGCATATTGCAACTGCTTTTAATTTTCGGTGAGGAAACGACCTATGTCAAAAATATCTTGGGTAACTGAGAAATCTGCCAATAAAAAAGATGGTTTAAAAGGAATTTCTAGTTCTCCTGTATACAAGAGTGTTTTGGCGGGCATTCAATTCAAGGGTACATCTCAAATATTAGCACCTTTTGAGGGTGTGTGCATGATAAATATCACAGTAATTGCAGCTACAGATGAGTACATCTGTGCAGAAAGCTGCTCAGAAACTACGGCTACCAAGAAAATGGCCCCACATAGACTTTATTTTCTCTCCTGATGATGAAATGAACGTGAATAAGAGCCAGTGTGGCACGGTACATTAAGTTTCAGAGGGTAGACATGTTGTTGTGCAGTAAAACAGCTAGATTGACATCTTAGAGACCAGCAAGATTTTCAGGGTATGAGCTTTCAAGAATCAAATTTCCCTTAGTCAAATACCAGTCAGACTAGACTTGAATCTAATAGTAAAAGAAGAGAAGAAGAAGAAGAGTTTGGATTTATATCCCCCCTTTCTCTCCTGCAGGAGACTCAAAGGGGCTTACAATCTCCTTGCCCTTCCCCCCTCACAACAAACACCCTGTGAGGTGGGTGGGGCTGAGAGAGCTCCGAGAAGCTGTGACTAGCCCAAGGTCACCCAGCTGGCGTGTGTGGGAGTGCCCAGGCTAATCTGAATTCCCCAGATAAGCCTCCACAGCTCAGACGGCAGAGCTGGGAATCAAACCCGGTTCCTCCAGATTAGATACACGAGCTCTTAACCTCCTACGCCACTGCTGCTAGTGTTGTGGTGCCCAGATTCAAGCCCCTCACCTGTGAAGCTCTCCTCTCCATTTATGCTTCTCTCAGTATAGCCTACCTCACAGGACTGTTATAAGGATAATATTGAAGAGGAAGTGTGCTTCATAAAGCCAGGATGGGGTTAAATTGAACGAGTGTCTCCAGAACCCTCTTGCCTATAAACATCTGCTTCAGTCTACAGAGGACTGCAAGAGAATGCTGTGCGGTGCGAAGAGCTGTGTACAGCAGCTGCTGTTGATTTCCTTAGAGAGGAGGGTTGGCAGGGTACTGAAATGCCCCCTCAGTTCATCGGAAATCCTGATCAGCTTCCATTTTATTTATTTAGCATATTTTATCCAGCTGTTCCTCCAAGGCGCTCAGGGTACTATAAATGCCCCCCCCATCTTATCCTCACAACAACTCTGTGAGGTAGGTTAGCAGCAGCAGCAAGCCTTTATTGGCATAGACAACAGTACAACAACAATAAAAAACGGATTAAAAAGCATATACAATACAGGAAATAAATGTTAAGTCGAAGGAAATCTACTGGGGTTTAGTAATTTCCAGGAGAAAGTCTGCCACTATCATACAGAGAGAAGGATCAGGGTTGTCCAACAAGTAGTGTAATCTAATTAAATCGGGGAGATGGGGTAAATGTAAAGGAGTAAGATTCACATACTTGGATCTGATTTCCTTGAATCTGAGACAGCGTAGTAATTGGTGGGCCAGAGATTCAACTGAGCCATCATTACACGGGCACAATCTTTTAGCCTTTTCTTGCTTATTAAATCTGCCATGTAACAAGGCAGAAGGCATAACATTAAACCTGGTGAGCATTATGGCTCTCCTTTGAGCAGGGTTTATTAAGCAATACAGATAGTGTGCCAAGTGGCCCCGTTCAAATGGGAGAGAAAAATACACGGGGGAGCACGTTTTCTTGGCTGCGGTGATTAGGCTAGAGAACTCTCTATCCAATAGTTGACCTCTTAATTTTCTATAAGCTTCTGAATAGGACAACGGGCAAAGTGAATCCACTGACAGTCCAATAGAAGCCATTTTCTCTTCAATTATGGAAAACCAGGGGTTGGAATGGGTGTCAGAGAGCAGACGGTGGACCAGGGAATTACAGTCCGAGAGAAAATGAATTCGCAGCCAGAATCTAAAAGCCCTCAGCCAAGCAGCTGATTCCAATGAGTTTTGACCTAATTCCAGGCAAAGGGGTGCATAGGTACGTTAGGCTGTGTGTGTACATGACTGGCCAAGGATCACCCAAGGGTCAAGGGTTTCATGGCAGAGTGAGAAGTAGAATTCAGGTACCCCTCCCCCCCTAGTTCTGGACGGGGGCAGACTAGCCTGATATTGTATCTCAAAAGCTAAGTAGGGTCAGCCCTGGTTAGTACTGGGATGAGGGACCACCAAGGAAGTCCAGGGTCACTATGCGGACACAGGCAATGGCAAGACCCCTCTGCTCACCTCTTCCCTTGAAAAAGCCAATTGGCCATGCTGGCAAGGGCTGATGGGAATTGTAGTCCATAACATCTGGAGTGCCAAAGGTTCACCACCATGGCCAAAGGTTCGCCACCATGCTGGCAGGGGCTGATGGGAATTGTAGTCCATAACATCTGGAGTGCCAAAGGTTCGCCACCACAGCCCTAGAGCATGACCGCAAATCAGCTGTAACCTGACGTTAACTTTCCTAGTCCCAGGCTCTAACCACTACACCGTTGTCACTTGTTAGACTGCCCAGTTGAGCTGCTTGTTTTCAGCCATACACTGCTGCTGGAACTTTCTTTTCTGATAAGAGATGAGATCCAGTGTTGAATTTTGCCTCCAATGTCTCATCGTGTTTGTTGTGCCTTCCTGTGGAATCGCGGTTCCTGCCCAGCCCCGGTAGCATCTCCGGTAGCAATAATTGCGCTGTGTGATGGGTGGATTTATCAAATCCTTTGTTTATTTCCCCGGAAGTGCACACAGAGTGCACAAATGAAAAAAATATTATTAGAAGTAGGTGGAATTCCTTATGGGAAGGGAAGGCTAAGCCTGTCACTTCTCACTTTGTTTTTTTAATTTTATCTTTTTAGCTTTATGTCTTCCAGATACATATTATAACATGATGTTAAAAATTATCCCACCTCATTTCTGCTAAACTTGCGGCAATTGTAAAATTAATGTAAAAGAACGCTACTCAACTTAAACTTCACACCTCTGTTTGGCACTTTTAGTTTCTATTGTTACAAGTAACACCTACCCTTGCTTCAACTAAAAGAGATTAGCGAAAATAAATCTCCCTCCCCCTCAGCTGTGTCTGTTGGCATTTTCACAGTTTTTCTTTCCTCTTGGTGAGTTTGTGTCAAGATTTTATAATTTATTTTGTAAACTGCAAGGAAACTTTCAGCAAAAATCATCTCCATGTGGTTCTTCAATGAGAGCAGAAGTTCTAAGGCAGGGGTGACCAACCTATGGTGCTCCAGATGTTCGTGGACTACAATTCCCATCAGCCCCTGCCAGCATGGCCAATTGGGTAACTGCCGTTGAATTGGTTAAACAGCCGTGGGGTTTACAGTGAGCCGTCAACTCAGAGGGTGCACATAGACTTTTAATTAAATTAATAAGCCTTGGTCAGGGGTCTGCAACCCGCGGCTCCAGAGCCTCATGCAGCTCTTTCAGCCTTATACTGCGGCTCCACATAACCTGGAGGTCGGAGGGTAGTGTGGACGTGTCCCTCCAGCCCTCCAGAGCAGCACTGGAAGGAAAGGTGAATGGAGGGGCTGAACCAGAGGCGGCTCCATGCATGAGGGTGCTGAATTCACGTCCCCTCTGCTCACCTCTCCTTCCAGAGCTTCTCTGGAGGGCTGGAGGGACATGCCCATTCTGCTCTCCGACCCCTGGAGGTCGGAGGGTAGTGTAGGGTGTGTGCCTCCAAAGCAGTCTCCATCCCCGCTCTTCCATCTCCACAGCCGCCATCCCCCCCTCTGCCCCACAAGCAGGCAGCTGCCTGCACCGTTGGGCAGAGGGGGTTTCCCTGCCTGGTATCTCCGCCTCCCAGCGCTGGAAGGAAAGGTGAGTGGAGGGGCCGAACCAGAGGCGGCTCAGTTGACCTTCGGGGCCGTGGAAAACGGGACCAAATGACTCTTTGGGTGGTAAAGGTTTGCCACCACTGGCCTAGAGGGTATTGAGTTGCCCTCTAGTTTCTCTTATTTGTTGCCTGCCGGAGATTGAATCAGGTGCAGGTTGTGCATCAATAAATGTGGCGTATAACCTCCCTTCTGCTGATAGGTGTGTTTTTCATCAAAGCAGGCAGGGGGCACCGCTGAATTCACTTTCCCGAAACCCAGCAGTTTAGGGTCCAGAACTGAGGAATCCTTCATCCATGTTTCCAACTTTAGAAATAAACGAGATACATATAGTTGGTCCGAAACAGAAAAGTGGCTAATCGGGTAGTAGTTTGCAGGATCTTTTCTATCTCCTTTTCTGCAAGTGAGGATAATGATAGCCTCAGAGTTATAGCAAAGGGGAACTGTACCTGGGGCACTTGTGTGCCCTGCACCCCACGCCACGCCCCCGGAACATCTCCGTCCCCGCATGCGCCCAGTTCAAGATGCCCCCTCCCGCCCCCTGGGTGCCAGCTACACCACTGGACAGCCTGCCTTTAAAGATAAGGGATATTCCTTGATGCATGAATTTCAGTAAGTAATTTTGCAAGGGTGAGAGACTACTCAGAGGGTTCAATTCTAAATAGGCCTGCTGGAATACAGTCAGGTCCATTTCCCTATCCATGTAAGGGGCAGATCTCTTTGGTTAATAACTCCAGCTCTCTCCGTTTGATGGTTTCACCAACTCTGTGTGACTGGCCAGAAGACATCCAGCGAGCTTCGTGGTCAAGTTGGGGTTTGAACCTGAGCCGGATCTTATTTCACGCAATCAGGTCAACAGATAGCTGAAATATAATTCGGTGGTGAATTGCCTCTCTGTTTGTAGCCTATCTACTTGATATTTTGAAGTTGTTCACTGTTTTCTTTTATTTCTGTTTTCCAGCAAACAAGCCTTCAAATCAATTGTGTCTATTTTTATGCCTGCAAACTGCAGTGCCAGGGTCATAGTAGTTTTTGAATGTGTGTGTGTGTGTGTGTGTGTGTGTGTGTGTGTGTGTGTGTGTGAGAGAGAGAGAGAGAGAGAGAGAGAAAGAGAGAGAGAGAGCGCTTAGATGGTTCCTCCTCTGGAGGTGTGGTGCAATTTGAATACAGTGAAATCAGGAAAAAGGAAATATGATTGTTACATTTGTGCCAGTTGGGTAGCAATTAAGATTTAACTTCCCATCGGGTATTCTTTAGTGTTGGGGAGAGGAACGATGAGATTAGACGTGGATGTGCTCATATTTGCCAGCGTAGAAAGCATTTTTACTTGTCAAACTTTTAAAAACGGACCCTTGGGTAATTTTTGTGTCTGCAGGTGTATTAAAGTGGCTCTTTTCTAATTTCAGTTGGTGACAGCAACAGTAAGCAGGGAACTATCTAATGGTGTCCAGGGCAAATTCTCCAACTGCACCCCTCCCAAAGGCATAGAGGGGGAAATGGCGCCCAGGGCAAAATGGCCCCCGGGCCCTGCCCCCTCCCCCCCCCCCCGTGGCCCCGGGCCCCATTTACTTTAGTTCAGCCATAAAAAAGCAGCCTGGCTCTGCCACCGGCTGAAGTAAGGAAAGTGGGAAGGCCGGGGGTGGAAGGGGCATGACCCCCCCACCCCCACTTACCTTAGTTCAGCCAGCTGAAAAAGCAGTCTTGCTGGGCCGCCGCCCAGCCCCACGGCCTAGCTCAGCCCCACCAGGCTGCTCTGGGCTGCGGGGCCTGGCTGGTGGGGCCAGGCCGGGCAGGGGCTCCCAGCAGTGGCTTCTGCCGGACCTGGTGAGGCGGGGCAGGGGGAGGGGTGTGGGGGCTATTTTCTGTGACCCCAATGGTGAGCTCCTGGGGTGTGGCACCCCCCACCACATGGTAGCTACACAACTGCCTCCCCCCCAGCCTCTTGCAATCTGGATGTTATGCCCCTACTGATACATCCAAGATCGCATCAGCCTTGTCATTACATCACACTGGGTGTTCATATTTAACTTACTGTCCACCTGTGCCCCAAGATCTTGTTCACTCACAGTGTATCCTCCATCCAAAGAGAAAGGGGGGGGGGAGGAAGAGGGGAAAGGGGGAGAAATGGGGTAAATGGAGAGAAGGGGAAGGTAGAGAAATGGGAGAGAGAGAAACAGAGAGAGAGATAAATGGGGGAAAGAGAGAGAAGAAGAGAGGGAAACAGGGGAAGGGCAGTAGAGAGAGAAAGGGAGGAGAGAGAACGAAGGGGGAACAGGGAGCGTTGACGGGGAGGGGAATAGTCGCCCACATTCCTCCACTGCTGCTGCCACAAAAAGGGCCCCTGGTTTAAAATTAAGCTTAATTTACTTCTAGGCAAGCGGTGCTGTGGCTGAGAGGAGGGGGTGGGAATAGGCTCGGGAGGGCGCTCTTTCCTTGGCCTTGGCCCCGCACTCAATCTCATCCAGTTCACCTAACCTCATCTTAATTTTAAAGCAGTCACGGGCTTTTGTGTGTGTGGGGGGGGGGTAGCAGTGGCAGAGGATGTGGGCCACTTTTGTAGTTCAGTCGGGCTGAGATTCTTCCTGCGCCCCACTCCAAGGAGCACCTGGGGCTCAACCCCCACCTTCCCCTCCCCCAGTTACACATCACATCTGACAGGAAGGCAATTTTTGGACGGTTTTGGATTGTTTGCAGCTCGGAAAAGTAGGAGGAAATTTTCAATTAATATTTCAGACTGTAATTAACTTCTGAGAAGCCCCATGATGCAGAGTTGTGTGCTGCAGTACTGCTGGCTCAAGATTGGGCCTTTCCCCACTCTCTTCGATCCCCCCTATGCTGCGCGCCGCTCTCAGCCCGCGGCATCCCAGGTGCGTGCCCAGGCGTCCGCACGACATCAAAAGGCGCCGTTAAGAAGAGCACCTGGGATGCCGCGCGCTGAGGGGGCGCGACAGTGGCAGCGTTGGGGCGGCTGCGCTGTCGCCGCCCCTGTCGTGGGGAGTGCCGGGGGACCCCGCACTACTCTCCTCAAGTAGCGTGGGGCTTAAGGTAAGTGGGGAAAGGCCCATTGACTCACCCTCCTGTCCTTCCGAGGTTGGTAAAATGAGTACTCCGCTTGTTGGGGGCAAAGTAAACGACTGGGGCAAGCCACCCCTTAAACAAAGTCTATCTACTAAATGTTGTGATGTGATGTCCCTTCATGGGTCAGTAATAACCTAGTTCTTTCACCTTTACTTTTTTGCCTAGTTAACTTCCGCTGAGAGACCAATGGTTTAGTAATTGGCGAGTATATATTTGATTTCTCTGTTTCACCTTCATGTCCCGGTAGGCCCCTCCGCTCCTCGGAGGAGGACCTACTCGTGATCCCTGGCCCAAAAATGATCAGGCTGGCCTCGACGAGGGGCAGGGCCTTTTCAGCCCTGGCCCCTACCTGGTGGAACAGGCTCCCTAGGGAGATCAGGGGCCTGTGAGACTGACAGAGTTTCCGCAGGGCCTGCAAGACAGACCTGTTCCGCCAGGCGTTTGGCCAGCCTGGTTAAAAAAAAAACACATCTACCATGTCATCTGGCCTCCTGTGGGCACAAAGTGGGTAGGGGGGTAGCCAGACGCCATCCACATTTTAAAATGGGTTTTGTTTTTATATAATTGATATTTAAATTATGTTTTAATGTTTGTTTTAACCTGTTGTGAACCGCCCTGAGCCCTCAGGGGGAGGACGGTATATATAAAACTAATAAGGGAGATACCTCCAGATCCCTAAACATCAGAGACTATGCCGTTGCGGATGTGGATCTATAGAAACCATAACTCATATTCTTCTGGAATGCTGTCTTCATAGTAACCTGTGCATGATTTTAATTCACCCTCTGCTGCTTCCAAGACTTGAGCACTCCAAGTTCCAGACCACTCGCTTTCTTCTAAGTGACTGTAATCCATCGATCACCTTGGCAGTGGCTAAATTCTTGGAAAGCGTTTTAAACACCCGTATTTAAATGTTTTAAAAGTTTTCTCTTTTAAATGGAAATATGCTAATAATTTATATGCCATTAAAGGTTAAAATGAAAATGAAATGAAATATAAAACTAATAATAAATTTTAAAAAAATGTTCATCACTGGGCGTATTACTCAGAATGGGAAATGTCTGGCTTTATTGTACGACTTAATTTTTGAGAGTAACTATATGTTAGAAGCGAGGCTTGACGCCTTGGGGCTGCTGCTTCCCATTTTGCACGTACTGGTTTTTCTTGGGAAATGACTAACTTCATCATTGTTATATTAAGACTGGCTTATAGGCTATTAAGATGACTGGCCTGAGTGACCTGGAAACACACCCTTTGATCCAGTAGCTGTGACTGGTTTGCCATTACTTACTTACAGGGGGGCTTGAGTGAGTTGAGTGAGAGAACTGTGACTGGCCCAAGGTCACCTAGCAGGCTTCACGTGGAGCCGTGGGGAATCCGGTTTCGTTGCTCTTAACCATTACACCACACTGGCTCTCACATGCTTTACCCAAATTGTGGTAATGAGTATAAATTAAGAGTGCTACAGAAATTCATGATGATTAAGCAAAGAGCAAGAATAAATTACTTTTTGGCATATTTTTAATGCCATTTGTCTGAATTTTGAAATTTTATGGTTAACCTTTATATCATTTCTGAACTATCATTACAGTATCATTACATTTCTGAACTATCATTACATATATCATATATTATTATTGCTGCTGCTGTATTTTATGGTTATAGGTTTGTAAATTGTTTTAAATTACCCTAGTTTTTATGTGTAAAATGTTGTTTTTAGCCTGCTGTGTTTAATGATATTATGTATTGTTGTTGCAGGCCTGTTGTATGCTGCCCAGAGCCCTTCGGGGATGGGCGGTTTAAAATCTTATACGCACACACACACACACATACACACACACATATCCATATCCATATCCATATCCATATATATGCATATCCATGTATATGCATATCCATATACACATATACACATACACACACACACACACACACACACATACATACATACATACACATATACATACATACACATACATATACACACACAGATATATATATATGTGTGTGTGTGTATGTATATGTGTATGTGTATATATATATGTATATGTGTGTGTATGTGTATGTATGTGTATGTGTATGTGTGTATGTATGTGTATATATATGGATATGCATATATATGGATATGTGTGTGTGTGTGTATATGTATATATGCGTGTGTGTATGTGTGTGTGTGTGTGTGTGTGTGTATAATCACAAAGCTATTGTTTGAAACAGGTTCCTGTGATAAATCTAGAAATTAACCTTTGGTTTTTTTGAGAGTCAGAAATGTGCTTTTTGCAGCATGCAGAGATCTTTATCTGTGCCGTAGGCAACTGGCCATGTAGAAATGGTGTGGCTCCAGATTCCTTTGGTCTTCCTGTCTAGGAGAAGGGAATGAATGCATCGTTGCTGTGAATTGTCTTGCAGTTCAGGAGAGATAAGTTTTGTCAGCCACTGATTGAGCGCTCTGTTCTGTTGGTGAAGCATCTTCTGTATCTGAAATCCAACATGAAACTGTGTATAGAAGATGCTCACTCATCCTTCTTCCCCAATTAACCAGTTAGAACTCAAATAGCACTTGTATTGCTCAGCTTTCTTATCACGGATCCAGATCTTGGAAGCTTAGCAAGATCAGCCCTGGTTAGTGTTTGGATGAGAAAGCATCTAGGAAACCCAGGATCACTATACAGAGGCAAGCAATGGCTAACCACCTCTGAACATCTTTTGCCCCCAAAACCCGATGGAGTTGCCCTAAATCAGCTGTGAATTGAAGGGAACCACCAAAATAAATTAGCAGCGCTCATTTAATTTTTGTGGGGTTTTTTGCTTCTGAATCAAAGAGGTTTGGGGTCTCTTTGACCTCATTGGCAAGTATCTTGTGATGTCTTGTGGTAGTTTATATGGACTCAAAGCATTTTGGTTAGCTGGAACAATAACTCATAAAGCCTGACAGGTCATTCTGGAAATTATATGGGTACATGGCGTAGAGAAATCACCTTATGTCTCTCTGTGGATCCTTATTGTTTGTTTTAATTGTTGGAGACCGGGAATCAAATTACTTTTTCTATTCCCAGGACACTACATTGTTACAAAAGGTGTTCAAATAATTGCCATGTTTTAAAGAGTCGTTTTTGTTCTAATTTCTTCTAAAGGCATGAGAAATTGGTTGCTTTTTAGTCTTTCATGACTTTTAGAATATCTGAATCCAGATGGGTTATTTTGATCTACAACAATTAGCTATTTGTTACATCACAAAACTGACTTGTACACTTTTGACTAGAACAAGAACGGATTGGCTTGTTGGAGATAAAATGCCCAGATGTTATTTCCCAAGTCCTGTTGATGGACTGGATCTAAATGAAAGCCAAATCAAAGTTGGTTGATTCCTAAGACAAGCTGGTTCTGGCAGCTGTATACCTGTCATTCGTTGTGACTTTTTCTGGTTTTCTAAAGCATTGCAAAACCCAGTCGGAGTTCAGTGAAAAGTTTGAATTGAGACAGATGTTACATTGTAAGAAGCATGGGTATTTTGAAAATGCCCTCCCTGAGCTCAGTACAGATATACATTTACTTTTACTGGGCTGCGCCTTACAAGTTTTCAGTGTCATTCAGTTTTAACTTGGGAGAAAAACCAACTGTGGAAAATGCCTGTTGAGAGATGCTCGTGAAGAAACTACTGGAGTAGTTTTTCCGCTATCTTTAACACATTAAATGAAAGCCTTGTTTACATGTTACAGTGAAAGCAGCCTGCATGTACCTGCATAAGAGAGAACAAACATGTGTTCAGTTTACAAATGAAAACAGGAACCAGTACCTGGATAAATGTGGAGTTGCAGTCATGTATTCAGTTGTACATGCACTGAGTGTAACATAAGAATTACTCAACGCATGTATAAAGAAAAAATTAAGTGTATGCTGTGCATAGACTGTTCATGGACTGAGTGTATGTTTACCGTAACCTGTATGTATGGAACTAATGGCAGATTACTCACAAGGCGTTTGCTGTGTGGTGGACGCGAATGTCCGCCATGACAAGATTTTTTCTACAGACGTGTTTCTTCTAGCCTCACTTTCCACACTCTCTGTGGCAAGCAAATCCATTTATAGCATGATTTTAATTTTGCTTCGCTGCCAGAGAGAGACAGATTTGCGAGGAGGGACAGCTTTTTTCCGGACTACTTCCCTCCACCCACAGCTAGCCTGCCTAGTCTTACCTCCCTACTCAGGGTTGGAGCGAGGGGAACTGCACTCGGGACATGCATGCGCCCTGCGCCCCTGCCACACCCCCGCCCCCGCCTGCCACGCCATGCTTCCATACCGGCGTGCACCCGGTGCATCGTGCCCCCCCACCCCCTTGGCACTATGCCATGCCCCTACTCCCTCACAGTGCTTTGCATGCTTCCCCTTTGCCCTTGTTGTCATTTTGTGGTTTTGTAGTTTGCACACCACCATTACTCCCCCTTCAGCAGTGGCGTAGGAGGTTAAGAGCTCGTGTATCTAATCTGGAGGAACCAGGTTTGATTCCCAGCTCTGCCGCCTGAGCTGTGGAGGCTTATCTGTGGAATTCAGATTAGCCTGTACGCTCCCACACACGCCAGCTGGGTGACCTTGGGCTAGTCACAGTTCTTCTGAGCTCTCTCAGCCCCACCTACCTCACAGGGTGTTTGTTGTGAGGGGGGAAGGGCAAGGAGATTGTCAGCCCCTTTGAGTCTCCTGCAGGAGAGAAAGGGGGGATATAAATCCAAACTCCTCCTCCTCCTCCTCCTCCTCCTCCTCCTCTTCTTCTTCTTCTTCTTCTTCTTCTTCTTCTTCTTCTTCTTCTTCTTCTTCTTCTTCTTCTTCAATTCCCACCACTTTTCTTTAACAGTTCGTCTTTTTATGTCAATCAGTCTGAGAGATTGAGAGATTGATATCAGTTGTCCTTGGCAGATGTTATCTCTTGTGACTGAATTTGTTGCTGCTGTTAGCATTTTTGTTTTTGCGATGTTACAGTTTCTTTTTTTGCTGTGTATGGCCCCCAGTACTGATATTCAGAGGGTTACTACTACTGTACATGGAGACTCAGTTATTGTGACTGACAGAAATTGATAAACCTACTTTTTTGCCAGATCAACTGCTTTGATTTCACAGAGGCCCGCCACCACGTTTGCAGTTGAAATTCACTTATGTAAAATCTAGATTTTCGTCTTTTTTTAAAACATCAAATTTCTTCTTTGGAAATGGACTCAAACCCCAGATTTCTCAACATTTTCTTGTTCCTATGCATATATGCAGCAACGTCTTCCATTGTATGCTTAATAGACTCCTGTGGTGCATTCTTGAACTAAATAGTGGAAGACAACAACAAAAACAACAACCTTTATTAGGCATGTGAAATAGGCTCCAGAGCATTACCAGACATTTGTGAGGTACAAATCAAGAATACATTCAAAACACAGACAGAGAAACTGTATCTAGCATTGGACGTTACTTAGAAAGTTCAGTCACTTGTAAAAGAAATTTTGCTACTTTTCCCAAGAGCATGATGTCTGTGTTGTTTAACAAAAGCCCCACAACAGAACTGTCCAAGTCTCTTTAAGGTTTGTCTCTAGGGCCAGCCAAGGAGAGAAATTCCTAATGCCTGTCTATCTTGGACAGTCAAGTATAATGTGAGCAAAAGTCTCCACTTGATTTTACAGTGTGGACAAACCCGATCCTGGAGAGGAATAGATAAGCAGTGACCCTTTGTAATGGCAGATGGAAAAGTATTGCATCTGGCCCTTGTGATAATCCATCTCTGTTAGGGTTCAGTTAATAGTTCAAGATATTTGGCTATGTGCCCCTGTTCCAGTACTGTTCCGACAGAAAGGGGTGAGCATGATTTGTTTGCTTGCCCCTGCAAGATATGATATTCCTGTTCTAAAACTCTGCTTTTTAAGGTTCGGAGAATCTCTATGGGTGACAGCATACAGAGATCTTCAAGTAATAAACCTAGTGAGTAAATTTTTGATTTAAGAAGTTGATACCATTTGGAGGCAAATAGGTCTGGGCGCACAACATATGTTAAACTGTGCGCATCAGAGTTAAAACATAATTTGATCCAATACTTGAATGTATTCAGCCATGCTCTTGTTTCAATTAGGTTCTGACCAGTTTCTAAGCATAGTACAGCGTATGGTACAGAGTGTGGTAAGCCCAGTATTTTATAGAGGAAGCTAGATTGTATTCTTTCAACAAAGTTGTTCCATGCAGTTGTCCATAAAGGAACTCCATAGAGAAGTTGCTGAACTACCTTGGAGTTGAAAACCTTTATAGCTGCTGGGACATATCCCCTTCCCCTGGTATGAAAAAAACTTACCACCGCTGTAGCAGTGTGATAGCTTCATTTTATAGCAATGTCTCTGTGTTTGACCGAAGTGGCTTTATGATGAAAGGTTAGGCCTAAATATTTAAAGGGCTTGGAGTGTTCAACCTTAATCCCATTGATAAGCCATCTGGAAGGCTTAAATACATTGGAAAAAATGATAATTTTTTATTTTTCTGGGTTTAGGAATAGGGAGTTAGATGTGCAGTACTCCACAGTTTTTCTGAAAAGCCTTTTAAGACCTGCTTGAGACCTAGAGATCAGTATCATGTCATCAGTACAAAGTAGGAGTGGTATGGGTTTGTTTGAAAGAACTAGGCTGTGTGAGTTAACATCTGACAATATGTGTACCAGGTCGTTAATAAATAAGTTAAAGAAGACTGGAGCCAATATGCAGCCTTGCTTAACACCTTTCACAAAGGGAATCTTTGGGGTTAGGTCTCCAGAATTTGAACATTTTATCTGGCAGGTTATTGTCAGGATGATGTTGGTGTGTGTTCTGTCCTTGGATTTCTTCCCGCCTGTCGGTCCTGGCTCTCTGCCTGGTCTGCTTTTATGTTATCTCAGCTCTGTGTGAAACTCTGTGTGAAACTATGCATTGTTGATTATTCTGTGGCGGGAAAGGGGTTTGCTACTGTATTAAAGCTACTATCAAAGTTCTGAGTCTTTTAGAACTCGCACCGCCTGTATTCGACTATGACTGCCAGTACAATAAAGAACTGAAAATGGTTACTTTTGCCTGGACTTTACTAGTTCATTACAGTTGTGTTTGAATAGAGGGATTTGATAAGTAATAATAATCTAACATCGATTCCCATCTCTGTTAGCTTAAGCCATAGCAATTCTCTTACTACTGAGTCAAAGGCACTTTTCAAGTCCAAAAAGGCAGCAAAGATCTTAGATCGCTCCCTTTTTTTGTATTTTAATAGCAGGAGGTTGAGGATCATACAGTGGTCAAATGTAGAGCAGCCTTTTTGAAATCCTATTTGCTCGGGGTAAATAATTTTTCCATTATTGATCCAGGTACAAAGCCTATTTAACAGATGTTTGGCATAAAGTTTACCGGAGACAGATAAAAGGCTAATGGTCTGTAATCAGCCAGGGACATGTGGTCGCCCTTTTTGAATATTGGTATTATTGCATTTACCCAGGACCCCGGAACAGTACCTGAGCTATCAGCTATAGTAAACAGGGAGGCCAGAAGGGGGGGCCCCCCAGTCTGGAAATGCTTTATAAAAATCTGGGGGCATTAGATCCGGGCCAGGTAATTTGTGCAATTTCAGCTGGGCAATTAATAGTCTGATTTCTGAGACTGAGACTGCGGGCCAAGGTGCTACTTGATTGAGTAGTGTCAGGTCGTTCTATAAGACCAATTTATTGTCTCCTTCATATAGACTTTGAAAATATACAATTCTGGGGACTGATATTAGACATTAAGAAGGTTGAAGTGTGTATGGCTCCTGCAACTAATGACCAGAACTCTCTTGTATTGTTACTCCTTGTGGCTTGTATTAGAGCGTTCCATAGGGATTCAGTGGTCTGTAGTTTGTTTTCACGAAGCAGTTGCATTAGCCGGGACCCGAGAAAAAAATATTCTCGAGGTAAAGTTGCTGCTTTGCTGCTTTTGAGGGTGTTGTAAATTTTTCTGATCTGATTTTTCACCTCTTTACATTCCTTATTAAACTCCTTGTTCAAAAATTTCTCAGAAGGAGTTTCATTGGGACTTGAGTATCTTGCAACTTTACCTGTAATTGTTTCCAAGAGTGTCTCATGCTGTTCTAAAAATTGGGTTGATGATGTTGATGCCATTAAGTCTTCCCTGGCTTTGGTTAGCAGGGAAGAAGAAAGAAACTCTTCGAGTTTCCTTTCAGAGACCCTGTTCCAAATAATTCTTGGGGCTCTGGTTAAGCATGAGAGCTAAAATTAAGAGCTGCCTTTTTCATAAAAAGCACAAGTGGCATGTGATCGCTCCAAACCTGACAATCCACTTGAAAGCTCTCAACCTGTTCGAAACTTGGTTGAGAGACTAATATATAATCTATAATACTTTTACCGCACACTGATACGTGGGTATAGTCACCTGAAGTTGCATATTGGTTTAAGCCATTTAAGCATATTAAGCCAAACTGAGAGCAAAATTCCACATAGTCAAGCCTCGCTGCGTTAGTCAGAAGATCTTTTGATTTTCTGGTTAAGGAAAAATACCACGGGCAGTTCTCTGTGTCCGGCCCTACCATCTTCTGGAGGCAGTGCTCATCTTTGCCCACCCTAGCATTAATGTCTCCTGCTACCAACCATTCATCACATTTATTAGAAAGTTGTAAAGTTTCTAAATATTCGGTGATTTTATGCTACTGTAGTTCCCTTGTCTTGTTGATGGAGCTAGGGGGAAGGTAGACATTAATCATTATGAGACTGCAGCCTTCCCTTGTTACCTTAACCGTGTGCGCCAAGTGTTCACAAACTGGGAGAGTCCAAACATCAGTGAATAAGGAAGTTTTGATTAGTATTGCGAGCCCAGCTCTATAGTGCCCTCTGAGATTCTCCTTGTGCGCTGGGATATGGTGTACAGAATAGCCTTTGAGATGGATTGAAGTGGGAGACCAAGTCTCTTGGAGAAGTTTGATGTCATGTCTCAAAATATATTGTAAAAAATCCTGATTCTTTTTTTTTTGTTATTCCAGCCAGCAATATTCCAGGAGAGAATCCTCAGAGGTTGCTGGCTGGTCGGGCGTCAATCCAACTTAATTAATTGCTCCAGGGAATTGTTGGTGTCATAAAATATACATCGTTTCCACCACTTCGCACCTTGATAAGTGGGGCATCTGATGCATCTGGAGAGGGGATAGTATTATGGATGTTACTGGAGCCAGTCCTGATATCAGGTACAGATTGTGCCATTTGGTTCAAGGGAAATGCTGGAGATTGCTCTGGATGACACTGTTCCTGATACTCTTCCAGTGTTAATACGTTCGGGGTCAGCTATTCTATATGTCCCTCGTGGACCTCAGCACATTGTTTTCAAGGATGCCATTCTCTTTGAGTTCCTGGGCCCACGATTTGCCCCCAATAACCATTCCGACAGGTGTATGGAGCACTCGGTGTGATCTCAAATCTATATCAAGTTCCATCCCTGCTTCCTCTAGTGCAGACCTGGGCATTATACGGCCCGCGGGCCACATCCGGCCCGCCAGATGACCCTGCTGTGCTGGGGAGCGAGGCACCTTTGAAAGCCCCACAGAAGCCGGTTGCCTTGGCTGCCGGCTTCTGCGGGGCTTTCAAAAGCGCCTCGCCTGCTGAGCGAGCGCTTGAAAGCCCCGCAGAAGCCGGTTGCCTTGGCTGCCGGCTTCTGCGGGGCTTTCAAAAGCGCCTCGCCCCCCTGCCTTTTGGCCCGGCCCTCCACAATATTTTCTGTTTCTTATGCGGCCCCATGGAAAAAATAATTGCCCACCCCTGCTCTAGTGGGTGGTCATGTATTAAAGATGGTGAGCGTTCTTCACATTGCTGAGGGTTTGATGGTTGGGACTCAGGAGATTCTTGAAAAGCAATTAGACTACAAGAGTCATTTGGGGAGGTTGTTTGATCCTCAATCGGTTGTGCTGTTTCCCTGTTATTTTGTCACTGTGTCCTGTAGTTGCAGGTGTCAGGTGTGCTCTTTAATTGCAGAAAGGTTTTCTAGGAGGTTTTTGAGTCTCTTTATAGTTACCCCCTTTTCTTCCAGGGGTAGGGGCTCAAAAGTTTGTTTGGCACTGTTTCTAGCACATCACAATCAGCCCATGATAGTTGATAATTATTATAGCAAGGATTTTCAGGTCTACTGCTCGATGGTTGATTGTTAAGTTCCCATGGGTGAGTGGAGGGTGTCCTCAATGGTCTGATATTTACAGGCGAGGAGGCTATGGACTCAGGCGTTGAGGCTTGTGGCACAAGTGGGTTCACCAACTGGTTAGCAAAAACTCTGCTTAAAAATACTCCCTTCCTCGTGAGCAATGTTTTACTCTTTAGCATCAGGGAGGGAACGAATGCAGATGTGGCTGGTGCATTGAATGTAGATGAATTCTGTCAAGAGCCTCAACAGATTGCAAATCTATTAGTCTTTAGCCTATTTTCCAATAACATTTTTAAATTATGTCTGGCATCCCTCAGGGAGTTCCATTCGGGGAGGCTTCCTTTATAGTTAAATGTGATCACACAGATTTTAAGTTTAAATTTAAGCTGCTGCTGGGAACTTTTTGTTCCTTGGGCTTTGGTTGTCTGCTGAGCACTTTTGTGGAAGGGTTGTAGCTACTGGTTGCTTGTACTGTTGTGGAATTTCCTGTCTTTTTTGTTTTGGGAAGAGAGTCACTGGCAGGACGCATGTGTAATTCTTCTTGTCTAAGCAGCCGGTCTGTTTTCCCATCAAGAGAGCTTAAGTGTCATAAATTTTTTCCGAGGTTACTGCTGTCAAGTTACAGAGTATTATTGCATCGTTCTTAACTTCCTTGCATTTACTAATCCCACTGGTTAAGTTGAGATAAGGGAGTTTCAGGGCTTAGTTAATCATCAGTAGGGGCGCTATTTTCGGTAGGCTCGAAGTGCTCATTTGCTTCAGGTGACTGTGCATTCAGCTCTTCAGTCTGTGGACGACTCAGCAGGGCGAACCGATTGGCATTCTCTGGAAATTGAATCAACCTCCAAAGGTGTTCAGTAACCAAGAAAAGGCGTAGTCAAGGATGCTGCTTGCAGGGTAGCCCCCTTGTCCTGAGTTTCAGTTCACAGCGGCCTTTGTGATTTGTGCAGTGGTTTGTTTCACTTGTCAGCTAGACCAGATTTCATGCCGGAAAACCAGGAGTTGTTTGTGGGGTCCCCCCCCCACTTAGCTTAGCGTAACAGCAGTAAAGAAGGACCACCATGTGCAGTGTACAGTGAGCGCTTTTGTTATCCAGATGGCTGCTACATGTGTCTGTCATTCATGCCTTCTGGAAGTGCAGGAGTTTCCCTGTTGGGGAATGTTCTTTGAAGACAATGTTCTGAAATCTTGTCACACTAAATTTAGTAAACACCTGTTCAAGCCTTCCATGGGGTAGATCAGGATGACCTTTTGGAAGCCCATTTGTGTGGCACTAATCTTGTTATAAGGGCGCTGCTGTCTTCTTGTTGAAGTCTATTGACCGTACATCATAATAAGACTCTCTTACATTGGTCATTTCTGCACAGCAGAAATAAAACATCTTGAGGATGTCTTAAAAACAGTTTTGGTGGGAAAGTTCATGCAGCTTTCTCCCCCCCAAACGTCTTTAGAATATTTTATGTCTCTTAACCCGGTTTTTTTTAAAAAATCAGGAAACTATCGATCTTTTCCCCTCAACCCGGGTTGAAGATGTTTCCTACCTGCTAAGTGAACAAAACCAGGCAGAAATGCTTCCCGCCCAAACTTCTTACTTCCATTTTTGCTGTTTGCGCCCACCATTTTGTGTGCTGCGGCAGATGCTCCGTGAAGGTTCCCCATGGAGGTTTCTTCTGCTTGCAGATTATCTGTGTGCAATTTCCATGTAAAATGTGAGCAGCAGTGGCGTAGGAGGTTAAGAGCTCATGTATCTAATCTGGAGGAACCGGGTTTGGTTCCCAGCTCTGCCGCCTGAGCTGTGGAGGCTTATCTGGGGAATTCAGATTAGCCCGTACACTCCCACACACGCCAGCTGGGTGACCTTGGGCTAGTCACAGCTTCTCAGAGCTCTCTCAGCCCCACCTACCTCACAGGGTGTTTGTTGTGAGGGGGGAAGGGCAAGGAGATTGTAAGCCCCTTTGAGTCTCCTGCAGGAGAGAAAGGGGGATATAAATCTAAACTCTTCCTCTTCTTCCTCTTCTTCTTCTTCTTCTTCTTCTTCTTCTTCTTCTTCTTCGTCTTCTTCTTCTTCTTCTTCTTCTTCTTCTTCTTCCTCCTCCTCTTCTTCTTCTTCTTCTTCTTCTCCTCCTCTTCTTCTTCTTCTTCTCTTCTTCTTCTTCTTCTTCTTCTTCTTCTTCTTCTTCTTCTTCTTCTTCTTCTAAAAAGTAGATGAATAAAGTTTGTTTTGCCTAATGATCCTGCGCACGTATCATTTCAGTAGTGCACAAAATGGCGGGCAGAGCTCTGTCGGTCCACAGGTAGGAAAAAAGATCTGTTTTGACTGGCAACACTTGTGTTCTCCACGCTGTGGGAACACAAAATGCCAAAGCGGATCTTTTTAAAATGTCTGCAGAACATTTTATTTCTGCTGTGCGGAAAGGACCGTTGAGTTTCCATGTGATACAAACTTAAAGTGAAAATGCTATCATGGGAGAATCGCAGTAGTCGCTTGAATCATACGACTGTCAGAACCCAACACTAGGAAGGGCAGCTAAAATGAGCTCGAGGGTGTTAAGTTGGTTGCTGTACTCGATCCCTTAAAAAGTGTTATGATACTACATACTAGTCAAAGACAATGAAAGATATATTAACAGTGATGTTTTATGATTACATTGTTTTCTTCTTGTACACATGTATTATGTACAAGTGAAAGGAAATTAAATAATCCAATATATTTCAGTCTGAAACAGAAGAATTTGTATGCAAGTATCAATATGATTTGCTCAGCTGCAGTTTTCACATTTACATCAAGAGTCAGGATGTGTGAATAAAAATTATGCCCAAATGAACTCCTTTTGGTTGCTAGTAGATTTCCGATTACAATTATATATTCTGAGTTTTATTAATGCTCCAGATATAAAGATGTGATTATGAAAATATTGAATTAATGATCAGCAGTTCATCAAACGATGCCAGAACAATGAAAAGGAACGAAAGAAGTTGTTTGTATGAAGAAGCTGATCTCATGGTACTAAGTATCCTGAAATCTGCTTGATTACTTATATCCAGTAGTTTTTCTCATTAAACCTCTGGCTATAAAGGGATCAAAACTCCTTAGGTAGTCCTCTGAAAATCCTAATTTGGTCACTGAAGACAATATCTGGGAGCACCATAACTTTCCATTCATCTCATACACGAAAGTTACAAAAGTTGATGACAGAGAGAAGATCTTCAGTCAAAGATTAATAGTGATTTTATGAACTAAGGTCACAATTGGAGGAAAATATAACTTTGATCTGACAATAACTGATGTAGTTCAATTGGGTAATCCCAACGTGTATGTATATTTATTCTGGGTGACTTCTAAGAGTATAAATTCCCAAACCCGCAAATTGGGGCACTATATCACAATGGAGGGAGTACAGTTAACCTTTCCTTCCGCTGTCAAATCTAAGTATGCCAGTCACCATTCTGTACAATTTCTGTCAAAGGCTTTCACGGCCGGAATCACTTGGGTGCTGTGTGGTTCCCGGGCTGTATGGCCATGTTCTAGCAGCATTCTCTCCTGACGTTTCGCCTGCATCTGTGGCTGGCATCTTCAGAGGATCGAAGGTGCCAGCCACAGATGCAGGCGAAACGTCAGGAGAGAATGCTGCTAGAACACGGCCATACAGCCCGGAAACCACACAGCACCCAAATGTACAGTTTCTGTTTGAAATTTTCAATATGCTGACCAAGAGCCTGACTGTTAAGACACTACTTCTAGATATTTAAAAGTATTTAAAATTTAAAAGTTTAAAAGTATTTAAAATAAATCACCTGCTCTAAGAGGTTCCCACCCATCATCCACTTGTGTCATTGTATGTGCTTACTGAAGACCATAATCTTTTTTATCATAATTGACATGAGGTAAATTCCTTTTGCAATATAAACTGAATTAATTTAGCAGTCTTCTAATTAATTTAGCAGTCTTCTAAGGCCAATTTGTGTCCGAGCTAATAGTAATGTATTATTCACATAGAAGAGAACTTAAATAGCCAGCAGACTCTGAGTAGCCCAGGCTCCAGCCTCCGGGTTGGCCGACGGTCCAGCCTGACTGCCCCCTCTCGCTCGGCCCCACTGGCTGAGGCCTGCTGGGGTGTGTGTTTGTAGTGGGTGGGTCAGAAGTGTGGGGGCAATTTTCCACCCCCTACATGACTCCATCATTTTGGACCCCCTAAACCACACCCAACTTGGGTGGTATCATCAGGAGAGTCTCCTAAAGATTCCCTGAAATTTTGGTGCTGCTAGCTTAACAATTGCATCCCTGACAGCAGGCACCCCCCTGATTTCCCCAGATTCTCCTTTTAAATCCCCGCCCTTCGGCATGGATTTAAAGGGAGAATGTGAGGTCCCCAGTTTAAACATTGAAAGTGAAGCTGTTTCAGGGTGGGGGATAATCCACCCCAAAACAGCATCACTTTCAATGTTGTTTTAACTGGGGACCCCAGATTCTCCCTTTAAGGTGGATTTAAAAGGAGAATCTGGGCTCCCTAGTTTAAACACTATTTTTAATTGAATCAAGGAAATAAATTAGCAAAATGGGGGAGGTAGTGCATATGTGAGATTCCAGCTAGGAAATTTTTAAAAATTGCCTTTCAAGTTTCTGTCCTATTTACATTTAAATTGACCATTCAGGTCATGAAACCACATTACCCTGTTCTGTGCATTGGGCTGCAACTTCCCTGGGTCACTGCCATGCTAGAGAGGTATCGGTATCCTTTGTTGTGATTTTTACGCCTTTGGTTTTTTGCTCGGAGTACCTGTCCCTAAAGCCAAGTCTGAACCCAGTATTTACAAGAATTGGTGAGTTATTTCTTTGCTTGCTTTGTATTGGATTCTGAAAACTGTTACTATGCAGATGTTATTTTTGTTCTCTTTCAAAAAGTCTTCCTCTCTTTTAGCCTCTTGGAAGAAAAATTGTGCCCCTGATCAGGTTGTTTGGAATTAGGCGCCTCATTTTAATTTAGTCACCTTGAAATAAGACTGCTAAAACAAAGGCCAAATTCAGTGATACGGATCAGCTTACACGGAGGCAGCGTTGTTACCGGAGAATATCTCTTGCCACGAGAGGAGCTTGAAACCTGCAGGGTGTCTTTCTATGAAAAAGGCAAATATATACTAATTTGTATGCATAGACCACCTAGGGGAGCTCCTTTTGAATTTTTGCAGTTTTGAACACGCATTGATGTGAGGGCTTATTGCAGAACCAAGGACAAATTAGATGTACAGTAGCTGAAGGGCTGTTTCTGTCTAGGGGTGCACACAGCTGGCATAAATAGGGTTTATTTAGAATTATAAGCAAGCAAGAATGACACCGAGAGCGTTCTGCCATCTGGTGAAAGAGCCGGTGCTCAAGAAACAGCACCCCTGCAGGGTAGCATAAAAGCGTTTCTCAGAAAGATGGGCACGCCAGCCAAGGTTTGCTATCAGAAGCACATCCAAAAGACCTGTAATGTCCCAGGAAAGTGGGCGGGGAGAAGGAGGATAGGCAAAGATGGGAAAGAGATAAAGATGTGCAGAGTCAAGGAAGTAGAGCAGAGTCCTGTACATGGGAGCGCTTTGTGGCATAGAGTTCTGCTATCATCAAAGGGAGCCATCCAATGGCAGAGCAAAGCCAACAACCCCCTTTCCTGGGGAACGAACCTTTTGTCCTGCACCCCAGCTCCCAGTAGATTTGTAGCTTCTGACCCCCGACCACCTCAGGAGCAGCAGTGGCGTAGGAAGTTAAGAACCCGTGTATCTAATCTGGAGGAACTGGGTTTGATTCCCAGCTCTGCCGCCTGAGCTGTGGAGGCTTATCTGGGGAATTCAGATTAGCCTGTACACTCCCACACACGCCAGCTGGGTGACCTTGGGTTAGTCACAGCTTCTCGGAGCTCTCTCAGCCCCACCTACCTCACAGGGAGTTTGTTGTGAGGGGGGAAGGGCAAGGAGATTGTCAGCCCCTTTGAGTCTCCTGCAGGAGAGAAAGGGGGGATATAAATCCAAACTCCTCCTCCTCCTCCTCCTCCTCCTCCTCCTCCTCCTCCTCCTCCTCCTCCTCCTCCTCCTCCTCCTCCTCCTCCTCCTCAGCTGTGATTTTCAGTTATGGAAGTGTCTGCAGTCTGACCCGGCTGTTTGTAGGCTGTGCATAAGGTCCAATGTGAAAATACCTGCCCCGTACTTCCAAGGTTTTCTCTGTTCACTTTAGTGAATGATGGCTGTTTTCATGCACGGGTGTTTTGTTGAGGACCTGCTTTTTTCTGTTGAAGTGACAGCATTTTATAGCAGCTGCGCCCCCCCCCCCCCACTTCCTGGTATGTTCTGGGAATGACTGGAGCACTCCAGACTTTCTGTGTAAGGAATAAGCAAAGTCCAGAACAACAGTAACTTCTAAAAGCTTTTTATTGACTGGCAATCATGATCTTCTACAGACAATGCGGAATCTAACCAGACTCTCCCCAGCAGCCGCTTTTACGGGCAAATGTTTTCCCGTGGAAAATCCCAACACAAAACAACCCGGTTTTCCCATCCCACTATTCCCACCAAGAAAGAGATTCACACAGAACAGAAGCCAGTGATGGCAAGCACGCAGCAAGGTTAGGGAAGAGATAAAGATGGGTCTGGGCACAACGCCCAGATGGAGGAATGTAGACCCAAGTTTGAGTCAGGCTGCTAGCAAACCGAAACAACCTTACGCTGTCCCTCATGGACTCTTGCATATACTCTTGGAGAGGTCTGGGTAGGCAATACAAATGCCATTGTTCATTGAAAACTTTTCACTTAAACAGGCAGAATGGAATGCTTCCTTATGAGTAGATCTTTAAATAGATTGTGTTGGGAAGCATCTTCCACCTAGGAAATAGTTTCTGAGATTTTAAGATTTCTAGATTTCTAAGGGAAACCTAGGCAGATTCGGGAAATAGGAGCAATTGGAGGCTACGTGGCACTCATTATCCCAGTCCCGAATCTCACCTCAGGCCTCTTTGCACACCCAGCAACCAGTGTTTCACAATAAGTGCATCGTTTCCAGGTCTGGTAAACTTAAATGTGAGCAACAACCCACATGGCTTCTCACTCTGAGCTTGGAGGACAACTTTCTGGATAACAAACCAGCCCAACACGGAGTCCACTCTCACGTCTGACAGAGCTCATAAGGAGGGACTGGGGAGAAAGAGAGAAGGCAGGCAGTGAAGGAAAGAGGCAGGAAATTGACATAAGTCCACGGGTGACATGGAGGTTAGTGAGGAAGAATGCAGACAAGGTAAAGAAATCAGACAAGGCAAAGTCAGTAGCACAAGCAACACATTATTATTATTATCATCATCATCATCATCATCATCATCATCATCATCATCATCATCATCATCATCATCATCATCATCATCATTAATTAAATTTAGTATACCGACCTATCCCTGAAGGGCTCAGGGTGGTGTACAGATAAAACATCAGCTAAAAACATACATATAATTAAAACAACAGTCATATCTTAAAGCATCACCCGCGCCCTTACGAAACCCTCCTAATGCGAAATAATGGGTCCTGATGGTATGCTCTCTCCTAAGGCAGAAAGATGATTGGGTAACTGCCACAGGAAACAGGAAGCAAAAAGTTTAGTTCCTGCCTCCCAATTCAATGGTGGGAATTACCTAGAAAGATGTCCTCTGGTCTTAGAGGAGAAGGACTTGTCACAGGTAAGGACTTCCCATTGTTCTCCAGCATTTGGTGACCATCACTAGGGATGTATACTTATTTCAGCTTGATCGTGGCATGTTTGCATGTGCAAGCCACCTTATTCAATGAGGCTTTCATCCTTCTGGGATAATAATCTTTTTGGAATTATTATGTTCATGTTGGACATGCAATAGCTTTTCAAAATACGCTCTTTTCCCCCCAAAAGTATTTGATATGCGTCTAAACTTCAAGCTGGAATAGATTTTGTGCCAAGGTTTAGAACACCCATTTTTCTACCTTCCTATTTGTAACATTTTGCAGTTCAAGCGTGAGGCAAACTAAAATATAGTAATTGTACGGAAATCTGTCACGTAGACAAAGACATGGTGCAGAAAGGAGGAACGAAATAGAGAAGAGCTGTGTAGTACCGAAAGTAGAGCACAGAATGCAAAATGGAAAGACAGGTGTTACTTCTAGACATATGCTCTTACTTTACTCACTGCAAAGCCTTAGAAGTAGGTGTTTTGTACTGTATGTTTTAAAAAGTATATACTGTGTGTGTGTTTTTCTTAAGGGTGTGATGCTTGGGTAAGCCATGGTGAGCTCACACTGACACGGACAAGAGCATTTTTGCTCATGGCTTGCGCCTCAGTTCTGCGTATCAACGACACTCCGTGATCGATAACTTCCTGGTGGCGACAGACTGTGCTATCCAGTTTATTTTCTAAACAATTTATTCTTGAGACAGTCTGAGTTATTTGGAGTGCTTAAAAAGTCAGGAAAAGTGTCCTGCAGCTTCCCAGAATACAGCAAGGGGATTTTAATACTCTGAGAATCGGAAACAAGGCTGACCAGCAACCTGCCCCCACCCTTTGTAGTTCAAGGCGTGCATTGCTTGGGATCGGGCATATTCCTCTGTTGCAAGACTGCAGTCTTCTTGCACCTGAGCTGATGCAGTTGGAACCGTATGGGGAAAGATTGCAGGCACACCTGGAGGAGGTTGGAGGGGAGGGGCATAACCCTGTTCCATTGTTGTTTGGCAGAATGCAGCACCTGAACTCAGAAGCAAAGATGCCTCGGAAAGTGCCTGTAGCTGAAGGGTTTTGCTCCTGGATCACCAGCGGAGTGCCTGTGTGGGACATACACTGGCTCAGTTCATAAGTGGTGTCACATGGAAGCAAGCTGTGGATATGCCACTCCCCCACCCAGTGGCGCCCCACTCTTAACATGAGGTTAAGAGCTCGTGTGTCTAATCTGGAGGAACCGGGTTTGATTCCCAGCTCTGCCGCCTGAGCTGTGGAGGCTTATCTGGGGAATTCAGATCAGCCTGTGCACTCCCACACACGCCAGCTGGGTGGCCTTGGGCTAGTCACAGCTTCTCGGAGCTCTCTCAGCCCCACCTACCTCACAGGGTGTTTGTTGTGAGGGGGAAGGGCAAGGAGATTGTAAGCCCCTTTGAGTCTCCTGCAGGAGAGAAAGGGGGGATATAAATCCAAACCTCCTCCTCCTCCTCCTCCTCCTCCTCCTCCTCCTCCTCCTCCTTCTTCTTCTTCTTCTTCTTCTTCTTCTTCTTCTTCTTCGACACGCTGGCTGCTAAGTACGCACGGCTATTGAAAGTTTGCACAGTTTTAAAAGAAATCTGTTGTCTGAGAAGTGCAAGCCTGTCCCTTTAGATCTAACGGGTCCAAACTCAGCTCTTCAAATCCTGGCTGCAGTCCTTGTTCATACACCAGCGACATGACTCAAGACGCAATTTTCTCACGGTCTCCTGTGTTGCTTCCGTTAGGATCTTTTTCAGCCTCCAAGTCCACAGTAACCGAATCAGCAGCAATGCACTGAATGACTTTGGTCAAATGATGATTTCCAGCGGCATGCTGTTGCCGCAGCTGCCTCTGCTGTTTTGGGAGAGCCAGTGAAGGCCCAGAATAAAATTATAACAGATTTGCTTTGGCATGAAAGGGCAGCGCTGCTGTTGTTTCGATGTACAATTTCTGAACACACACACACACCGCTCCATAAACTGAGTCACGCATCACACTATGTAAAAATCACACATGCACACATTCGTATTATTATATGTGAGTGGATATTTCAGAGCTTCTTTGGCAATAATGGAATTAGTCTGAGCCATCTGACTCTGTTAGGGAAGTCAGCATTGCTTTCCTGTGCAGCTGAGCTTAATGAAAGGCACTGCCTGCATTTCACGAACTCTCTTGAGTGCACTGGAAAAGATTCTTGGAGGAGTTTGGTGCCAGTCCTTCTCTGCGTGGGTGAGGGCAGTGGCATAGCTGCCATGGGGACAACCAGGGTCAAACGCCCTGGGCGCCCTCGTCGGAGTCATGTGGGGGGTGGAAAAATCACCACCCTCACTTTCAGGAAGGAGGAGGGGCGCGACACTAAGGACTGTCTGGGCGGCATGCACATGTCACGCTGACGCCCAGCCATGCCCCCTCCTCATTCCCAGAAGTGGCTGGTCCTTGCGCCCCCCCCCCCCCGTGCCCCACACTTACCTGAATTCAGCCAGCTGCAAAAAGTAGCGGGCTGAAAAAGTGGCCTGGTGGGAGCTACACTTCCCAGAAGACCTTGCAAGGGGTGGATGGGGCGGGGCGCCACTGGGTGGGGGAGTGAATGTTTGGGCCCTTACTAATTTCTCTGCTGCTCTGTCCTGTTCTTGCTTTTCCGTTCTTCCTGTAGCAGGGTGTAAACAGGAGCTTCAAGATTTTGTAAACTTATTTCATGGTGGATGTCATTTCCTCTCCCTAGCACAGTGATGGTGAACCTTTTCGAGACCAAGTGCCCAAATTGCAACCCAAAACCCACTTGTTTATCGCAAAGTGCCAACACGGCAATTAAACCTGAATACTGAGGTTTTCGTTTAGAAAAAACGGTTGGCTCCGAGGCGTGCGTTACTCAGGAGTAAGCTTGGTGGTAGTCTGTGGCTTTGCTTTGAAGCAACCGTGCAACTCTTCCAACGGGTGAGTCATGACCCTAGGAGGGTTTACTCAGAAGCAAGCCCCATTGCCAGCAACCGAGCTTACTCCAAGGTAAAGGATCGCGCTTTAGTTCTTCGCATGAAAATCAGTGGGGTTTAACAGCGCTTAACAGGGTTACCTACACTGCTTCCCCAAAACTAGGTCTTAGGTTTAATGCTAATAATCGAGCCCAGCGGCCCAGGCCAGCCTAGATGTGGGGGGGGGGGGCACTCTGTTTGCACGTGCCACAGAGAGGGCTCTGAGTGCCACCTCTGGCACCCGTGCCATAGGTTTGCCATCACTGCCCTAGCACATATTCTCTCCCCACCCCTGTTTCCATTTCAGCTTTAACTATAGGTTTAGAATGACTTCTTTACTAATGCTAGCCAAGGTTGCCCCTTTGACTTGGAGCTTGTAAGTAATGAGGAAGCAACTGAGTAGTTGGTTTTCCTTTCAGGGGCCGGACAGTCACTCCAACTTGGGAAATTCCTGGGAATTTGGGGGGCAGAGTTTGGGGAGGGAAGCCAGCATGGCAGAGATCCAACGCAGCGCAGCCCACCTTCCAAGGTGGCCATTTCATCTTGGAAAAGCCCTTTTACCCAGGAGCCCCGCAAGGCAGAGAAGACAGCGTTGAACTGAATAGACCATTGTTGGGACTGAATAGTAGTAGTAGTAGTAGTAGTAGTAGTAGTAGAAGAAGAAGAAGAAGAAGAAGAAGAAGAAGAAGAAGAAGAGGAGGAGGAGGAGGAGGAGGAGGAGGAGGAGGAGGAGGAGGAGTTTGGATTTATAATCCCCCTTTCTCTCCTGCAGGAGACTCAAAGGGGCTGACAATCTCCTTGCCCTTCCCCCCTCACAACAAACACCCTGTGAGGTGGGTGGGGCTGAGAGAGCTCAGAGGAGCTGTGACTAGCCCAAGGTCACCCAGCTGGCGTGTGTGGGAGTGCACAGGCTAATCTGAATTCCCCAGATAAGCCTCCACAGCTCAGGCAGCAGAGCTGGGAATCAAACCCAGTTCCTCCAGATCCGAGTGCACCTGCTCTTAGCCACTACGCCACTGCGTAGTAGGCAGTGTCATTGAAGTTTGAAGTTGCTCGCATTTTGCTGGAATAGAGGCTGAACTATTACAGGCCCGTATCCTTAAATTATTATTTATGTGTCTTAATACTGGCTGCGTAATTATGTATCAAAAGGTTGTGAAGGCTGAAAATCACTCTCGTTAAACTGCAATAACCTGACCTTTCCTTAACGCTGAAGGCATCTAATAGCCTACATTTGCCCTGACAAAAAATGGAAATCATGAGGAATGGCTGGTGTAATGAGTGTGCTCAGAGTGAGGTAAAAAGCCTCCCTTTTAAATTGGCCATCAGCCTTTTGGCCTCTTTGGACTGAAAACAACGGGAGAAAACATCCCCCAACATCTCCGTCTAAAAGGATCAGGTGGAAAGTGATAACAAGTGAGGTGAAAGTCCTCCACTTGAAGAAGAAGAAAAAGAGAAGAAGAGTTTGGATTTATATCCCCCCTTTCTCTCCTGTAGGAGACTCAAAGGGGCTGACAATCTCCTTGCCCTTCCCCCCTCACAACAAACACCCTGTGAGGTGGGTGGGGCTGAGAGAGCTCCAAGAAGCTGTGACTAGCCCAAGGTCACCCAGCTGGCGTGTGTGGGAGTGCACAGGCTAATCTGAATTCCCCAGATAAGCCTCCACAGCTCAGGCGGCAGAGCTGGGAATCAAACCGGGTTCCTCCAGATTAGATACACGAACTCTTAACCTCCTACTCCACTGCTGCTCCTTGAGATGCGGGAGAGCCTGAGTAGGTAATTCTGATCTTGATGGACTGAGGGTCTGATTTAATATCAGACAGATCCAGGTGTTCCTGTGGAAAACGCCCCCCCCCCCCCGTTTTTTTCCAGTGGATATACTGAACATTTGGGGGACATCAAAAAAGAAGGTCCTAGAAAATATTCTTTCTCTTGCAATGTACAAAATGCTTTTTGAGGCAGTATTGCTCACTTTCTGGGTCTTCTATAAAACTCTTCATGCTGCAATATTAGATATTGATAACTCTTGTGTATATTGAAGATGGAGAGTTGGATCCGGTGGTTACATTCTGTCAATGATGAAGCTTTCTACTGGCATAGGAAGTCTTTACCTTTTGAACATCTTGCAACAGGGAGGGACCCTTGAACTGGAGGGAAGGCCCCTTGCTACTGGAACTGAAGCACAAAACCCAGCTCATTTGCAGTGTATTTGTACAGGATAAATTTTTATGTAATTGTGATTAAATTTGTCCAAAATGAATTGGACATGTCATGTATATGGGGAGAAAACACTATTGAAATACTGGTTGTGGTGGGTTTTCCGGGCTGTGTGGCCGTGGTCTGGTGGATCTTGTTCCTAATGTTTTGCCTGCATCTGTGACCGGCATCCTCAGAGGTGTATCACAGAGGGAAGTCTGTTACACATTGTGTCCACTGTGTAACAGACTTCCCTCTGTGATACACCTCTGAAGATGCCAGCCACAGATGTAGGCAAAACGTTAGGAACAAGATCCAATAATACAATACAATACAAAAACCTTTAATGGCATAGAAGAGGTGGTAGTATACAAAATATGTTAAAACCAAATGACTAAAACTTACAAAAAGGTTTCGCTCTTGATCCGAGTGCCTTAGTTAAAAACCTGGCAACTGACTCAGTAGTGTGGGGATGATGGTCACTGAGCAAGCATGAAACTATTTCCCTGTCTGATCTCTCTGAAAATTTCTTCAGGATGGCCTCAAGAAAAAGTAACCGATAGTCTGCCAAATCTTTGCAATAAAGGAGCACGTGTTCAGTTGTTTCAGGTAGGCCCGCTGCACAGGAACATGCCCTGTTCTCCTGTGGGATGCCGTGATATCTGCCTCTTGTTTGGGCAGTTGGTAGCACATTAAGCCGAGCAAGCATGAAATATCTACAAAGGTGTGGACTGGTTAAATTACTCGTGTAATTTGGCATAAAGCCCGGCAAAGGTGGTGAGATGCCATAAAATAAGAACATAAGAACAAGCCAGCTGGATCAGACCAGAGTCCATCTAGTCCAGCTCTCTGCTACTCGCAGTGGCCCACCAGGTGCCTTTGGGAGCTCACAGGCAGGAGGTGAAAGCAATGGCCTTCTGCTGCTGCTGCTGCTCCTGAGCACCTGGTCTGCTAAGGCATTTGCACTCTCAGATTGCAAAGAGGATCAAGATTGGTAGCCATAAATCGACTTCTCCTCCATAAATCTGTCCAAGCCCCTTTTCAAGCTATCCAGGTTAGTGGCCATCCCCACCTCCTGTGGCAGCATATTCCAAACACCAATCACACGTTACGTGAAGAAGTGTTTCCTTTTATTAGTCCTCATTCTTCCCCCCAGCATTTTCAATGAATGCCCCCTGGTTCTAGTATTGTGAGAAAGAGAGAAAAATGTCTCTCTGTCAACATTTTCTACCCCGTGCATAATTTTATAGGCTTCAATCATATCCCCCCTCAGCCGCCTCCTCTCCAAACTAAAGAGTCCCAAACGCAGCACCCTCTCCTCAAAGGGAAGGTGCTCCAGTCCCTCAATCATCCTCGTTGCCCTTCTCTGCACTTTTTCTATCTCTTCAATATCCTTTTTGAGATGTGGCGACCAGAACTGAACACAGTGGGAGAGCAAGTTCTACTGGCTCCAGCTGAGGAACAAGATCCACCAGACCACAGCCACGCAGTCCGGAAAACCAACCAGAACCAGTTGAATCCAGCCGTGAAAGCCTTCGACAGTACTATTGAAATAGATTGGTGTTTTTCAGTGTAAAGCTTAACTCGGTATCGTTCTGCTCTCCTTTGTTTCATCCTCACAATAATCCTGCGAGGAAGGTTAGGTTGAGAATGACCGGCTTAAAGTCATTCAGCAAACTTTCACGGCAAAGGGAGAACTCCAGCCTGGGTCTCCCAGCTCATAGTACAACACTTTAGCCACTACTACCATGCTGGCTCTGAAAAATAATTTCTGATTTTGGAACGGGAAAGGAACTGCTATAAAAAGAAAGCAGGGAAATCATTAGTCCACATTAGTCCTCTTTTTTTAAAAAAAAATCAAAGCTTGCAAAGAAAAACGTATGCTACGAAACTCATTGAAACCCAGCATGGAATCCCACGATGCTGTTTCTGGAATTGCTTGTCAGAGTAATAACAACATTTTAAACTGTGACTGCAGTGATAATTAAACCCAAAAATGCAAATCAGTAAGTATTTCATTAAAATGGTGAATACATTGAAAGGGCAAAGCATTTTGACTTTGGCATAGAAGGGGAGTGGACTGAGAAGGCCACAACAGGAGGGAAATGCTATGATGGGAGTCCCTCGATGGAAAACCCTTTGGCGGAGCATTTGGCAAGCTAACCTAGGCACTTAAGGGCTTGGAAGTATAAATAGAGATCTTTGTTCCTTTTCCTTACACTGTACATCTCCATGCATACTTTGAGACCACAAACTGTGTTTAAAAGTTCCTCCTTCTTCCAAATTGGCCTGTTATGTGGTGTGGAGGGCTGCTGTTTGGCAAATCCAGTGCCACTCCGGACTTCGTTCGGCATCTCAGTAGTCACTATAATTTAGGCTTGTGCTATCATGAAGATTTTTGTAGTGGTTAAGAGTCTGGAGAACCAGATTTGTTTCCTGACTCCTTCACATGAAGCCTGCTGTGCGACCTTGGGCCATTCACACTTCTTTGAGAACTCTCTCAACCCCACTTACTTCACAAGGTGTCGTAGTGGGGAGAAGAAGGGAAGGAGTTTGCAAGCTTCTTTGAGAAAAGTAGGTTATATACCCAAACTCCCATTTACAAGTTCTAAAAATTCTTGAAACTTCTTGGAAGCTTCTCAGTGATTCCTCAGTGAGAACATAAGTGCAACAACAGTGGACCAGCTGTCTGCCTTCCCCTAGGCAGGGGTCTGCAACCTGCGGCTCTCTAGATGTTCTTGGGTTACAATTCCCATCAGCCCCTGCCAGCATGGCCAGTTGGCCCTGCGCCTAGTGTTAAGGTTGAATGTTTTGTTTTGTTTTATCTATCTATCTATCTATCTATCTATCTATCTATCTATCTATCTATCTATCTATCTATCTATCTATCTATCTATCTATCTATCTATCTATCTATCTATCTATCTATCAATATCTATATCTAACTCTCTCTCTCTCTCTCTCTATATATATATATATATATATCTATATCTATATCTAACTATCTCTCTCTCTCTCTATCAATATCTATATCTAACTCTCTCTCTCTCTCTCTATCTCTCTATCTCTCTCAATATCTATATCTATATATCTATATCTAACTCTCTCTCTCTCTCTCTCTCTCTCTCTCTATCTATCTATCTATCTATCTATCTATCTATCTATCTATCTATCATCTATCTATCATCTCTCTCTCTCTCTCTCTCTATCTATCTATCTATCTATCTACATCTATATCTATATCTATATCTAACTCTCTCTCTCTCTCTCTCTCTCTCTCTATCTCTCTATCTATATCTATATCTAACTCTCTCTCTCTCTCTCTCTCTCTCTCTCTCTCTCTATCTATCTATCTATCTATCTATCTATCTATCTATCTATCTATCTATCTATCTATCTATCTATCTATCTATCTATAAACCGCCCTCCCCCGAATGGCTCAGGGCGGTGAACAGAACATAGAGAAAGAGCACAAAATAAAAAATATCAAAATTAATTAAATTAATATTTAAGTAGTGGCTCTATGCATGTTAAAACCAAACCCCATTAAAATGCAGCGTCCTAATATCAGATATACAGAGGGCGTCCTACTAACAAATCCCCTAAGAAAAAAAGGGGGGGGTGGCAGGATCCACAGATGTTATTAAAAAGGGGGGGGGGGCATCAGCGGCCGGTCTCACCATTCTAAGTGTGGGTCAGTTGTGGCTTGGGTGGATCAGGTAGGCCTGACTAGTGTTTCCTGTGAACCGAGTCCAAAATACTCTGCCGCATGCAAATGAATTATACTACTAGAGACCATTTTGTTGTTGTGTTTTAAGAGAAAGCCTTGCATTTTATGAGAAAGCATTGATGTTTCCAGGCCGATGGAGTCTGTTGCAAAATAGCTGGAAAATCAATGGCAGTGGTGGTAGCTTCTATTTTTTGGAATATCAAAAGTAGGTGCCTGGCCTGGGCATTCAGTATCCCAGGCAAAAAAAAAAGCCCTGTTTCTGGGTACATACCAGGATGGCTCAGGCTAGCCCTATCTTTTCAGATTTCAGAAGCTAAGCTGTGTTGACCCTGTTTAGAACTTGGAATGGAGACCACCACGGAAATATAGGGTTGTTGTGCAGAGTCAGGCAATGGTAAACTACCTCTGAATATCTCTGGGAAACCTAACAGGGTTGTCATAAGTTGGTTGCAAGTTGATGACACTTTCCACTCATCACCAAAGCATGATTAGGTGTGAGCTCGGGTGTGGTTTAAATGCTATGAGCATGACTGATTGTACTGTTTACAATAAGGCCCTTCCATAAGGCAAATAATTGTATATGGCAGTGGAATGATAATCTAGAGCAGGTGTCTTCAAACTATGGCCCCCCAGAGATTCATGGACTACAATTCCCATGAGCCTCTGCCAGCATGGCCAAGCGGCAGGACTGATGGGAACTGTAGTCCATGAACATCTGGAGGGCCATAGTTTGAAGATCCCTGATCTAGATTTTGGTGAATCGGCAAGCGTCTCTGGGTTTTGCCAAACATTTACTTCTAAGACATAAGACTCTCTTGTTCTCTTAGCTTCCCTGACTAAACAAGGCCTGATTCATATGTGACACCACTGAAGAAGAAGAAGAAGAAGGAGGAGGAGGAGGAGGAGGAGGAGGAGGAGGAGGAGGAGGAGGAGGAAAAGGAAAAGAAGAAAGAAAGAAGAAGAAGAAGAAGAAGAGTTGGATTTATATCCCCCCTTTCTCTCCTGCAGGAGACTCAAAGGGGCTTACAATCTCCTTGCCCTTCCCCCCTTACAACAAACACCCTGTGAGGTAGGTGGGACTGAGAGAGCTCAGAAGAGCTGTGACTAGCCCAAGGTCACCCAGCTGGCGTGTGTGGGAGTGCCCAGGCTAATCTGAATTCCCCAGAGAAGCCTCCACAGCTCAGGCGGCAGAGCTGGGAATCAAGCCCGGTTCCTCCAGATTAGATACGTGAGCTCTTAACCTCCTACGCCACTGAGGCAGAAGCGCTCTCCTTGCAGCGTGTCTCCTGTGAAGTGGGCTACCTCCTGGTGCTCAGTGCCAGTGGGGAAATGGCTGGCTCCCCATCTGCGGCTTTGAGTGCCCTGAAGAGAGAATACTAGGGAGAAATGTCAAGTTGCTTTCACCCAAGATGAGAGGACAGGGCGGCTATGAAGCCTATATTTGTCCCCTGATGACCCAAATGGCAGTTTGTGTTCTGTGTACGATGGCAGCATCAAAGCATCTCTGGGTTTTCCAGTCTCTCGAGTGTCATTTGTAACACTCTTGTTCTTTTTCTTACAAGTATGCACAAGCGTGGCCCTGTGGGCAGCCCCTTTTGACTGCTTCGGTTCTATTTTGTGCACACAGCATGCTGTTGCTGACTGCACGGTCCAGCCAATCAGGGATCACACGACTCGTCCTCTGAATGGGAGCCAGGGAGACTGTTGTGCCAGAATCACTGTCCCCCTGTTTTTAAGCCCTCTCCCAAATCACTGAAGAGTGATTTTTATATAAACAAAAGAGTGATTTTTATATAAACGAAAAAAAACACACACACATGCAAACCAGCTGTTTTTACTGTTTAGGAGTTTGGACAGCAATTTGCTTTGGACTAGTAAAGTTGTCAAATTCAAAAACTACTTGCCTTGCCTTGTTTTTATCGTCCACATTTACTCATTCTTCTATGACCGTCGGACTAGGTTACTGCAGTATGCTTTATGTGGGACTTCCCTTGAAGATGTTTGGAAACTTCATTTAGTGTACGTGTGCCACATACTTCAAGGACTGCTTCTCTCACTGTGAAGAAGAAGAAGAAGAAGAAGAAGAAGAAGAAGAAGAAGAAGAAGAAGAAGAAGAAGAAGAAGAAGAAGAAGAAGAAGAAGAAGAAGAAGAAGAAGAAGAAGAAGAAGAAGAAGAAGAGGAGGAGGAGGAGAAGGAGGAGGAGTTTGGATTTATATCCCCCCTTTCTCTCCTGCAGGAGACTCAAAGGGGCTGACAATCTCCTCGCCCTTCCCCCCTCACAACAAACACCCTGTGAGGCGGGTGGGGCTGAGAGAGCTCCGAGAAGCTGTGACTAGCCCAAGGTCACCCAGGTGGTGTGTGTGGGAGTGTACAGGCTAATCTGAATTCCCCAGATAAGCCTCCACAGCTCAGGCAGCAGAGCTGGGAATCAAACCCAGTTCCTCCAGATTAGATACACAAGCTCTTAATCTCCTATGCCACTGCTGCTCCTCCTGCAATCCTGCATCATTTAAGGTTAGCCAGAAGACTCTCATGATGGTTGCCTCGTGCTCCAGTCTGTGCATCTGCGGCAAGGATGGAGGATGTTTCAGTAGCTTTGAGCGATCTTGCAAAGGATTTGTGGAGATGGTGCTTTCCAGCCGGCCTGCCAGAATGTTTTTATTTAATATTTCTCTCCAGTCACTTTTGGACCTTGATATTTATAATGACGGTTTCAGTTCTGTTGCTTTATGCTGGTTTTTAGCTCTACTGTGTGTTTCAAATGGCTTTTAAAACTGCCCTGAAATTATGACAGACCTACAATTTAAATGTAGAAGAATTATTTGGAATTACCCTTTTGTTGCTTGAGAAGATATCAACCATCAGTTTTGCAATAACGAGCCAGTGTTATCAGAAACTTTGGGGGCACTTTAGAGACATCTGCCTGTCTCTGTGTATATATGGCTGTCAGTTCGAATCTCTGTTGCTGTGAATCGTTGAAAGCATTATTATCAAGATATTATAGTGCCTTCCATTTTTTTTCATGCAACAGTCTACACCTAGTCCAGTTGTCCTAGAATTAGAAAACACAGCCTTGTGCAGCAGTGGCGCAGGAGGTTAAGAGCTCGGGTATCTAATCTGGAGGAACCGGGTTTGATTCCCCGCTCTGCCGCCTGAGCTGTGGAGGCTTATCTGGGGAATTCAGATTAGCCTGTACACTCCCACACACGCCAGCTGGGTGACCTTGGGCTAGTCACAGCTTCTCGGAGCTCTCTCAGCCCCACCTACCTCACAGGGTGTTTGTTGTGAGGGGGGAAGGGCAAGGAGATTGTAAGCCCCTTTGAGTCTCCTGAAGGAGAGAAAGGGGAGATATAAATCCAAACTCTTCTTCTTCTTCTCTTCTTAAAGAAGGTGCCCAAGAAGGACCTTATAAACACCAAGGAGCAGTTTGTAGCTGCTCATACAGACGTTTTGTCATGTGCCGTAGAGGAGATTTTGAACAGCTGTGCCTCTGTCCTTTTCAACACGGTTGTTTTTCCGTTCGTGCCCAAGGCGAGACTGGATGGCACTGGTGGGCTGGACGAGTCTCATCCCAGAGGGACGACACCTTAGGAGCACCTGGACAGGAGACAGAGCTTTGCAAAACTGTTTAATGACACTAATTCGGTGAAACCCGTGCAGAAGCGGAAAGGGGAAGGCTGCACCTCACTGAGCAAACACCTTCCCAGTAAGTGTTTGGTTCTGAAAGCAAACATGACTGACTTAAAAAGAAAAAGAGAGAGAGAGAGAGAGAGAGAGAGAGAGAGAGAGAGAGAGAGAGAGAGAGAGAGAGAATGGTATTGGAGAGAAAATACTCAAAGCCTGGCTCGAGGAGAGGTAAGGCAGAGCATTAATTAGCGCTAAGGGTGTATTTTGAGTCATTTTGTACTCAATTTGTAATTAAATACACATTGAATGCAAAATTAGGTCATACATTATGTTAATGAGTGAGACGTCCACTAGCGTCAGGTATGCTTTTATGTCTGTAAGGATATCATTTGAGACAATACTAGAACCAGGGGGCATCCATTGAAAATGCTGGGGGGAAGAATTGGGACTAATAAAAGGAAACACTTCTTCAAGCAACGTGTGATTGGTGTTTGGAATATGCTGCCACAGGAGGGGGTGATGGCCACTAACCTGGATAGCTTTAAAAAGGGCTTGGACAGATTGATGGAGGAGAAGTTGATCTATGGCTACCAATCTTGATCCTCTTTGATCTGAGATTGCAAATGCCTTAGCAGACCAGGTGCTCAGGAGCAGCAGCAGCCGCAGAAGGCCATTGCTTTCACCTCCTGCCTGTGAGCTCCCAAAGGCACCTGGTGGGCCACTGCGAGTAGCAGAGAGCTGGACTAGATGGACTCTGGTCTGATCCAGCTGGCTTGTTCTTATGTTCTTATGAGACTGGGCTCTTGTCACCATTTTGACACTGAATTGTTCAGGTGTGTGTGTGTTATGGTGGTATTTACCCTGCCTTTCCACCAAGTATGGAGCAGGCTTGTTTTCTGCTGCTCCAGAGAGTAGGACATGGAGTAATGGGTTCAAGGTCAGGAAAACAGATTCCACCTAAACATTAGGAAGAACTTCCTGACACTAAGGACTGTTCGACAGTGGAATTCACTGCCTCAGAGGCTGGTGGAGTCTCCTCCTTTGGAGGTTTTTAAACAGAGGCCGGATTGCCCCCTTTGGCACAAGGATCCAGAAAGATGTCAGTTGACCGCCTGGTACTTGAAAGGTCAAGGCTGAGGGACAAGGGCTACCCCCCAGAGGTGGTGGAGACTCTGCTGGCTTCACACAAGCCTTCCACCATTACGATATACAACTACACCTGGAAGGTGTTTGTTAATTGGTACGGGGGTAAGCAGGTTCATCCGGAATCTCCAGACATTGTTGATATCCTAAGGTTTTTGCATCAAGGGGCGAGACCAGGGCTGAAGGCCTCCACGCTTAGGAGACAGGTGGCTGCTTTGGTCACCATCTGGCCCAAAATTCAGGGCTACTCAGCATCTAGGCATCCCGATGTGCTAAGGTTTCTTAAGGGGGTGAGTCTCTCCCAGCCTCCCATGGTCCACAGCAGTGTTTCCCAACCTTTTCGAGGTCAGGGTACCCTTGACCTCACTCTTCATATCTCACGGTACCCCTGCCACCACCTTCCACCTTCCCCTCCCATTGCCCCTGTTTACCACACACACCCACCTTCCCCTCCCAGGGTGAAAGGAAGCACTGGGGTGGTGGTGGCTGCTGACCTTGTGGCAGGCCCTGCCCCATGGGCCAGCTCCATGTCCTTGCTGGCGCCAGTGGGAGACACCACAAAAATGAGAGTGGGCGGTAGTGTCGCCGTGGTACACCTGGGACATGATCACGGCACCCCAGGGTACCAGGGAACCCTGGTTGAGAATGGCTGGTCCACAGGATCCCTTCCTGGAATCTGCACACGGTTCTGCCGGCACTCACGCGGTCTCCATTTGAGCCAGCATACACCTCATATGGTTGCGCATGAAACGACTTTTTCTGGTGGCAGTCACGTTGGCCAGAAGAGTTTCTGAACTTAGGGCCCTTTCCATAGCCCCAAATTGCTACACCGTTCATCAGGATAGAGTAGTGCTCTGACTAGATCCCACCTTCAGGCCAAAGGCGAGCTCACTATTTTACCTCGGTCAAGAGATTATCCTACCCACCTTTTACCCCCAACCATCGGGGGCAAAGGAGAAGCTTGGCATAAGCTGGATATAAGAAGCGTCCTGAAGGTGTATCTGACGCGTACAGAAAATATTACACAGTCAGATCGCCTGTTCATAAACACTTCTCCTAGCTTGGGACAACAAATGTCCCAGGCGACTGTTAGTTTAGCACTGAAAACCTGTATTAGTGGAGCTTATGCAAATACCAGGTTATTGGTGCCATCAGGTCAGTGGTGGGATCCAAAAATTTTAGTAACAGGTTCCCATGGTGGTGGGATTCAAACAGTGGCGTAGCGCCAATGGGGCTGGGCGGGGCAAGACGGGGGCATGGCCGGGCATTCTGGGGCGGGGCATTAATAATTTCTCTGTTACTGTAAAAAACTCTTACTGTAAAAAAAAAAGTTCCTAATTTCCAGCTGGTATCTTTCTGTCCATAATTTAAACTCATTATAGCAAGTCCTATTGTCTACTGCCAACCGAAACAACTACTTCTCCTCTAATTGACTGCCTGTCAAATACTTAATACTTTAAAAAACTTAATTTTGTTTCTAGAAATCAAAAGAAGGAGACTTTCCGTAAACATGTTTTTAAAACAGCCCAACAGGGAGAATTATCCCGTTTTCCACCTTTGCTAACCAGCCCCATAGGAAACAACAGGACTTTATGATTTTTGGACCTAATGAAATTTCTAACAGAAAAGCAGACCCAATTAGTAACCCCCTCTGGGCACACACGAATAATTAGTAACCCACTCTCAGGAACTGGTGAGAACCTGCTGGATCCCACCTCTGCATCAGGGATTACGGTGCATTCCATACGATGTGCAGCTACTAACGCTGCCCACCAACGCTGCCCAGGTATCGGTGGAGGAGATTTGTAGAGCGGCCACCTGGTCCAGTTCTTCCACTTTTGTAAAGCATTGTGGAATGCAGTCATGGGCAGATGCCCAGAGGGTGTTCGGCACCAGTGTACTGGGACATGTTAATGACGAGCTGAGAGTTCCCGCCTGTTAAGGGGGGGCCCCTGCTAAGATAGGTCCCGTACGAGGTGTCCTCCATCTTCAGAAGAATGGTCCATTGGACACTTACCACGAAGGGGCTTTCTCCTGGTAGGCAGGAAGACATCTCAGCCCACCCTCAGCTCGACATACTGTAAATATCAGTTAGTACAGTTAAGGGTCTGATACGTTTAGTTTCAGGCTAGTTTTGTTGTTGGACTATATATGTTTTCTCTGTGTGTGTGTATTGTACCATGTGGTCAGTCTGAATCTGGAGAGAAAGGGAGGAGGCGGAGCAATGCAGATCCAGCGGGAAAAGTTTATTCCTGCCTCCTGAGGAAAGGGGAGGGGAAGACCCATACGAGATGTTTTCCTGCCTACCAGGAAAGTTCCTTCACAGTAAGTGTCTAATGGACCATTCCTTCACCACAGAACAAAGCATGCTGGACCATCTTTGTTATAGAATGCTCCGCCTGATTCTAGTGCCGACCTAGCCTCCCCCCCGCCCCCAGTCCGTTTGGAAGTTTGAAAGTAAAAAATACATTTGGCATAAATGCTCTTCTATCAAAGCACCATGTACAATAATGCAGAAAATAATGGTTTTGACAAAGGCAGTGCATAAAAATGAATGATAATTCTCATATTCGTTCGGGACTATATTCTAATGCGGAAGCATACAACTTTCTCAACTTTTGCACCGCAACTGACCAAACTATCATCTTTCTGTGGAACAGAGTATACACGCTTAGCCTCCAACGGCACCCAGAGGAGGTTCTGCAATGTGTATCTCAGCTGATGGGCAGGAAAGTGATCTGAAAGCATTCAGAGGTAAACAGATCAAAAACAAACCCCTTGAAATATGCCCAGAACTTGGAACCTTGTCGTTGTTTTTTGCCACCGAGTCATGTCTAACTTCTCTGGTAGGGTTTTCAAAACAACAGACATTCAGAGCTGGTTTGTCATTGCTTGCCTCCATGTCATGACCCTGATACCTTTCATAGGTCCAGATACTAGCCAGGGTCAACCCTGCTTAGCTTCTCAGATCTGACAAGATGAATTTAGCTTTAAAGGGGGCTTGGATAGCTTTAAAGGGGGCCTGGACAGATTTATGGAGGAGAAGTCGATCTATGGCTACCAATCTTGATCCTCCTTGATCTGAGATTGCAAATGCCTTAGCAGACCAGGTGCTCAGGAGCAGCAGCAGCCGCAGAAGGCCGTTGCTTTCACCTCCTGCCTGTGAGCTCCCAAAGGCACCTGGTGGGCCACTGCGAGTAGCAGAGTGCTGGACTAGATGGACTTTGGTCTGATCCAGCTGGCTTGTTCTTATGTTCTTATGTTCTTATGTAAATTGTGCTACTGTGTTGTGGACCGCCTGAATTTTCCAAAGACTTCCCAAAGATGGCTAAACATGGGTTATAACACATTGCAGTGAGCCGTGCTGCAGATTATTACAGCATAGTTTCTGAATAATATTGACAGACCCATTCAGCAAGGAGATGCTGCTGGCATACTAATTTGTGAAAGGCGCTCTGAGCTCTCAGTATCATTTGTATACCCATAAGCAATGCTTGGTCTGCAAACACTCCATGCTGGGAAGCTGATCTATGAGGGGGTGTACAGTTCCATCAAGCCACGTTATATAATACTGTATTGGTCTGAGATCACTGTCTTCCCCCACCTCTTCCCCCACTTTACCTGGGAGTAAAGTATTACCAACAGGTGCCTCGGTTGCTGGCAATGGGGCTTGCTTCTGAGGGTATCGTGATTCACCCGTTGGAAGAGTTGCACAGTTGCTTCAAAGCAAAGCCACTAACACCAAGCTTACTCCCAAGTAACGCACGCCTCGGAGCCAACCGGTTTTTCTAAACTAAAACCTCAGTATTGAGGTTGAATTGCCCTGTTGGCACTTTGCGATAAATAAGTGGGTTTTGGGTTGCAATTTGGGCACTCGGTCTCGAAAAGGTTCACCATCACTGCACTAGACTGCAGGGCCCTTTGACCCTGCCATATATGTAGTTGATGAACGCCCACAGCCTCTGAGAGGTTCAAAGCAATCAGTGGAGTCACTCTTCTTGGAGAAGGCTAACCATGTTGCCCAATATGCGATCAGGCTGGAAGCCAGATTGAAATAAGACTAAGAAGATCTGGATTTGGTTTGCCATCACCCACCTAAGCACCATGTCCCCTAAAGGAAAGATACAAACTTGGAGCAGCAGTGGCGTAGGAGGTTAAGAGCTCGTGTATCTAATCTGGAGGATTCCCCGCTCTGCTGCCTGAGCTGTGGAGGCTTATCTGGGGAATTCAGATTAGCCTGTATGCTCCCACACACGCCAGCTGGGTGACCTTGGGCTAGTCACAGCTTCTCGGAGCTCTCTCAGCCCCACCCACCTCACAGGGTGTTTGTTGTGAGGGGGGAAGGGCAAGGAGATTGTAAGCCCCTTTGAATCTCCTGCAGGAGAGAAAGGGGGGATATAAATCCAAACTCCTCCTCCTCTCCTTCTCCTTCTCCTTCTCCTTCTTCTTCGTATTTGGACAGATTGGTGTCCAAGAGAAGTTCCTTAGGAACAGTCTCACCGACAACTTCTTCAGGAGAACTAAAACCATGGGGACTCAGCCAAGCACCCTCCCCTTAGCTAGATATTACCAGCCATGAAGTCTGTATTGTATGTGATAGTTCACACTTTTCCACATATACTACCAAGATCCTCAGGGAAGATTATCATGACAGAATGATACTAAAGTGAAGTCTTGTGTTTGTATTGTGTTTGTAAAGCAAGAATGCCGCCCCCCTTTGCAAGCAGCTTTACTATTGAATTACAACCAACTACTTAAGGATCACAAAACATCCCCCTTGGACTTGTATCTGGACTATGTATTTAAATAATCAAATTATGTGAATGCCGCTGGTTCCCATTCAATGTATGAAGGAGTTCTCAGCACTTTTTAATGAGTTAAGGATTGTTGAATTAATTCTGTATAGGGCTGTCAGCTCTGGGTGGGAAAATACCAGGAGATTTTGGGGGAGGAGCCTAGGGAAGGCGGGGTTTGCATAGGGGAGGGATCTCAGCAGGGAAAATGTCACAGAGTTCTTCCTCCAGAGAAGCCGTTTCCCCCCAGAGCAGGGTCTGCAACCTGCGGCTTTCCAGATGTTCATGGACTACAAATCCCATCAGCCCCTGCCAGCATGGCCAATTGACCATTGTGGCAGGGGCTGATGGGATTTGTAGTTCATGAACAACTGGAGAGCCGCAGGTTGCAGACCCCTGCCCCAGAGGAAACTAATCTCTGTTGTCCGAAGATCAACTGTAATAGCAGGAGACACTTGGGCGATTTCTGGGGGTTTACAATTTACAATTTCCTAAGCCAGTTGGGTGGCTTGTCCTCCATACAACCCTGTGTGGTGTGCTGCCATCAGGTGAAGAACTGAGTGTGAGACCACAGATTGTTAGGCTCAGATACACCATGACTCTGGGACTGAGATTGAAACTGAGGGCTTGTTTCCTAGATTCCAACGCACTCTTTTGCCTGCTGTGCTCCACTAAGGATTGGGTCAAACATGAAGTCCACTGTTTGCACTGCAGTGTGAAGCATCTTTACTCAGATATTAGTCCCACTCAGTTCCTAAAATAGAATGGGGTGATAGAACATGCTATCAGGTCACTGCCAACTTGAGGCAGCCCCTCCAGAGTTTTGTAAGCAACAGATGAGCAGAGGTGTTGGCCATTGTCTGGCTCTGCGTATTGACCCTGGGCTTCCTTGGTGGTCTCCCATCCAAGTACTAACCACAGTCAACCCTGCTTAGCTTCTGAGATCCGATGAGGTCAGGCAAGCCTGGGCCATTCAGTAACTTCCTTCGTTACTTCAGCATTGAGTGATAATTTGCATGAATGAATGTGCTGTCTTTAAATTGTAATGTCATCTGGTGGGTGAGACCTTTCAATAGAATCACCTCATAGCTGCCAGTTATCAAATGTAGCGCATATAAAAACATGAACCAAACCTAAGATACTACATAAAGATCAGGATTTTGTGGGGGTGGGGAAGTCAGTTATCAAAATCATATATTATATATGAAGCAAGCGCTCTCTTCAGGGGGTGTTTTCTGTGGGGATCTGCTTCCAAACAAGTGATCTCTTATGTTAATTGAAGGAACTGTACCATGTCAGCAACTGTGTTTGAATTGGCTCTACAATATACCTCAAGCAACAGGTGATTACTGTTTCTTCAGGGAAACTGAATGGATTGACTCTCAGTTAATATTTCTCCTAAGACATATTCCTAACTTTTAGTGTGGTCGTTTTGGATTCAAAGCACTGAAGTGTGAAATTGGTTTCAATTTTATAATACTTGGTCAAGGAACTCTGGGAGTTGTAGTTCTTTTGAGTGAGAGGTCAGTGCTTTGTATCCAAAATGGCTGTGCTATATTATATATGAAGCAAGCCCTCTCTTCAGGGGGTGTTTTCTGTGGGGATCTGCTTCCAAACAAGTGCCCCCCCCCCCCCCCACCCCCCCCCCCCCCCACCCCCCCCCCCCCCCACCCCCCCCCCCCCCCACCCCCCCCCCCCCCCACCCCCCCCCCCCCCCACCCCCCCCCCCCCCCACCCCCCCCCCCCCCCACCCCCCCCCCCCCCCACCCCCCCCCCCCCCCACCCCCCCCCCCCCCCACCCCCCCCCCCCCCCACCCCCCCCCCCCCCCACCCCCCCCCCCCCCCACCCCCCCCCCCCCCCACCCCCCCCCCCCCCCACCCCCCCCCCCCCCCACCCCCCCCCCCCCCCACCCCCCCCCCCCCCCACCCCCCCCCCCCCCCACCCCCCCCCCCCCCCACCCCCCCCCCCCCCCACCCCCCCCCCCCCCCACCCCCCCCCCCCCCCACCCCCCCCCCCCCCCACCCCCCCCCCCCCCCACCCCCCCCCCCCCCCACCCCCCCCCCCCCCCACCCCCCCCCCCCCCCACCCCCCCCCCCCCCCACCCCCCCCCCCCCCCACCCCCCCCCCCCCCCACCCCCCCCCCCCCCCACCCCCCCCCCCCCCCACCCCCCCCCCCCCCCACCCCCCCCCCCCCCCACCCCCCCCCCCCCCCACCCCCCCCCCCCCCCACCCCCCCCCCCCCCCACCCCCCCCCCCCCCCACCCCCCCCCCCCCCCACCCCCCCCCCCCCCCACCCCCCCCCCCCCCCACCCCCCCCCCCCCCCACCCCCCCCCCCCCCCACCCCCCCCCCCCCCCACCCCCCCCCCCCCCCACCCCCCCCCCCCCCCACCCCCCCCCCCCCCCACCCCCCCCCCCCCCCACCCCCCCCCCCCCCCACCCCCCCCCCCCCCCACCCCCCCCCCCCCCCACCCCCCCCCCCCCCCACCCCCCCCCCCCCCCACCCCCCCCCCCCCCCACCCCCCCCCCCCCCCACCCCCCCCCCCCCCCACCCCCCCCCCCCCCCACCCCCCCCCCCCCCCACCCCCCCCCCCCCCCACCCCCCCCCCCCCCCACCCCCCCCCCCCCCCACCCCCCCCCCCCCCCACCCCCCCCCCCCCCCACCCCCCCCCCCCCCCACCCCCCCCCCCCCCCACCCCCCCCCCCCCCCACCCCCCCCCCCCCCCACCCCCCCCCCCCCCCACCCCCCCCCCCCCCCACCCCCCCCCCCCCCCACCCCCCCCCCCCCCCACCCCCCCCCCCCCCCACCCCCCCCCCCCCCCACCCCCCCCCCCCCCCACCCCCCCCCCCCCCCACCCCCCCCCCCCCCCACCCCCCCCCCCCCCCACCCCCCCCCCCCCCCACCCCCCCCCCCCCCCACCCCCCCCCCCCCCCACCCCCCCCCCCCCCCACCCCCCCCCCCCCCCACCCCCCCCCCCCCCCACCCCCCCCCCCCCCCACCCCCCCCCCCCCCCACCCCCCCCCCCCCCCACCCCCCCCCCCCCCCACCCCCCCCCCCCCCCACCCCCCCCCCCCCCCACCCCCCCCCCCCCCCACCCCCCCCCCCCCCCACCCCCCCCCCCCCCCACCCCCCCCCCCCCCCACCCCCCCCCCCCCCCACCCCCCCCCCCCCCCACCCCCCCCCCCCCCCACCCCCCCCCCCCCCCACCCCCCCCCCCCCCCACCCCCCCCCCCCCCCACCCCCCCCCCCCCCCACCCCCCCCCCCCCCCACCCCCCCCCCCCCCCACCCCCCCCCCCCCCCACCCCCCCCCCCCCCCACCCCCCCCCCCCCCCACCCCCCCCCCCCCCCACCCCCCCCCCCCCCCACCCCCCCCCCCCCCCACCCCCCCCCCCCCCCACCCCCCCCCCCCCCCACCCCCCCCCCCCCCCACCCCCCCCCCCCCCCACCCCCCCCCCCCCCCACCCCCCCCCCCCCCCACCCCCCCCCCCCCCCACCCCCCCCCCCCCCCACCCCCCCCCCCCCCCACCCCCCCCCCCCCCCACCCCCCCCCCCCCCCACCCCCCCCCCCCCCCACCCCCCCCCCCCCCCACCCCCCCCCCCCCCCACCCCCCCCCCCCCCCACCCCCCCCCCCCCCCACCCCCCCCCCCCCCCACCCCCCCCCCCCCCCACCCCCCCCCCCCCCCACCCCCCCCCCCCCCCACCCCCCCCCCCCCCCACCCCCCCCCCCCCCCACCCCCCCCCCCCCCCACCCCCCCCCCCCCCCACCCCCCCCCCCCCCCACCCCCCCCCCCCCCCACCCCCCCCCCCCCCCACCCCCCCCCCCCCCCACCCCCCCCCCCCCCCACCCCCCCCCCCCCCCACCCCCCCCCCCCCCCACCCCCCCCCCCCCCCACCCCCCCCCCCCCCCACCCCCCCCCCCCCCCACCCCCCCCCCCCCCCACCCCCCCCCCCCCCCACCCCCCCCCCCCCCCACCCCCCCCCCCCCCCACCCCCCCCCCCCCCCACCCCCCCCCCCCCCCACCCCCCCCCCCCCCCACCCCCCCCCCCCCCCACCCCCCCCCCCCCCCACCCCCCCCCCCCCCCACCCCCCCCCCCCCCCACCCCCCCCCCCCCCCACCCCCCCCCCCCCCCACCCCCCCCCCCCCCCACCCCCCCCCCCCCCCACCCCCCCCCCCCCCCACCCCCCCCCCCCCCCACCCCCCCCCCCCCCCACCCCCCCCCCCCCCCACCCCCCCCCCCCCCCACCCCCCCCCCCCCCCACCCCCCCCCCCCCCCACCCCCCCCCCCCCCCACCCCCCCCCCCCCCCACCCCCCCCCCCCCCCACCCCCCCCCCCCCCCACCCCCCCCCCCCCCCACCCCCCCCCCCCCCCACCCCCCCCCCCCCCCACCCCCCCCCCCCCCCACCCCCCCCCCCCCCCACCCCCCCCCCCCCCCACCCCCCCCCCCCCCCACCCCCCCCCCCCCCCACCCCCCCCCCCCCCCACCCCCCCCCCCCCCCACCCCCCCCCCCCCCCACCCCCCCCCCCCCCCACCCCCCCCCCCCCCCACCCCCCCCCCCCCCCACCCCCCCCCCCCCCCACCCCCCCCCCCCCCCACCCCCCCCCCCCCCCACCCCCCCCCCCCCCCACCCCCCCCCCCCCCCACCCCCCCCCCCCCCCACCCCCCCCCCCCCCCACCCCCCCCCCCCCCCACCCCCCCCCCCCCCCACCCCCCCCCCCCCCCACCCCCCCCCCCCCCCACCCCCCCCCCCCCCCACCCCCCCCCCCCCCCACCCCCCCCCCCCCCCACCCCCCCCCCCCCCCACCCCCCCCCCCCCCCACCCCCCCCCCCCCCCACCCCCCCCCCCCCCCACCCCCCCCCCCCCCCACCCCCCCCCCCCCCCACCCCCCCCCCCCCCCACCCCCCCCCCCCCCCACCCCCCCCCCCCCCCACCCCCCCCCCCCCCCACCCCCCCCCCCCCCCACCCCCCCCCCCCCCCACCCCCCCCCCCCCCCACCCCCCCCCCCCCCCACCCCCCCCCCCCCCCACCCCCCCCCCCCCCCACCCCCCCCCCCCCCCACCCCCCCCCCCCCCCACCCCCCCCCCCCCCCACCCCCCCCCCCCCCCACCCCCCCCCCCCCCCACCCCCCCCCCCCCCCACCCCCCCCCCCCCCCACCCCCCCCCCCCCCCACCCCCCCCCCCCCCCACCCCCCCCCCCCCCCACCCCCCCCCCCCCCCACCCCCCCCCCCCCCCACCCCCCCCCCCCCCCACCCCCCCCCCCCCCCACCCCCCCCCCCCCCCACCCCCCCCCCCCCCCACCCCCCCCCCCCCCCACCCCCCCCCCCCCCCACCCCCCCCCCCCCCCACCCCCCCCCCCCCCCACCCCCCCCCCCCCCCACCCCCCCCCCCCCCCACCCCCCCCCCCCCCCACCCCCCCCCCCCCCCACCCCCCCCCCCCCCCACCCCCCCCCCCCCCCACCCCCCCCCCCCCCCACCCCCCCCCCCCCCCACCCCCCCCCCCCCCCACCCCCCCCCCCCCCCACCCCCCCCCCCCCCCACCCCCCCCCCCCCCCACCCCCCCCCCCCCCCACCCCCCCCCCCCCCCACCCCCCCCCCCCCCCACCCCCCCCCCCCCCCACCCCCCCCCCCCCCCACCCCCCCCCCCCCCCACCCCCCCCCCCCCCCACCCCCCCCCCCCCCCACCCCCCCCCCCCCCCACCCCCCCCCCCCCCCACCCCCCCCCCCCCCCACCCCCCCCCCCCCCCACCCCCCCCCCCCCCCACCCCCCCCCCCCCCCACCCCCCCCCCCCCCCACCCCCCCCCCCCCCCACCCCCCCCCCCCCCCACCCCCCCCCCCCCCCACCCCCCCCCCCCCCCACCCCCCCCCCCCCCCACCCCCCCCCCCCCCCACCCCCCCCCCCCCCCACCCCCCCCCCCCCCCACCCCCCCCCCCCCCCACCCCCCCCCCCCCCCACCCCCCCCCCCCCCCACCCCCCCCCCCCCCCACCCCCCCCCCCCCCCACCCCCCCCCCCCCCCACCCCCCCCCCCCCCCACCCCCCCCCCCCCCCACCCCCCCCCCCCCCCACCCCCCCCCCCCCCCACCCCCCCCCCCCCCCACCCCCCCCCCCCCCCACCCCCCCCCCCCCCCACCCCCCCCCCCCCCCACCCCCCCCCCCCCCCACCCCCCCCCCCCCCCACCCCCCCCCCCCCCCACCCCCCCCCCCCCCCACCCCCCCCCCCCCCCACCCCCCCCCCCCCCCACCCCCCCCCCCCCCCACCCCCCCCCCCCCCCACCCCCCCCCCCCCCCACCCCCCCCCCCCCCCACCCCCCCCCCCCCCCACCCCCCCCCCCCCCCACCCCCCCCCCCCCCCACCCCCCCCCCCCCCCACCCCCCCCCCCCCCCACCCCCCCCCCCCCCCACCCCCCCCCCCCCCCACCCCCCCCCCCCCCCACCCCCCCCCCCCCCCACCCCCCCCCCCCCCCACCCCCCCCCCCCCCCACCCCCCCCCCCCCCCACCCCCCCCCCCCCCCACCCCCCCCCCCCCCCACCCCCCCCCCCCCCCACCCCCCCCCCCCCCCACCCCCCCCCCCCCCCACCCCCCCCCCCCCCCACCCCCCCCCCCCCCCACCCCCCCCCCCCCCCACCCCCCCCCCCCCCCACCCCCCCCCCCCCCCACCCCCCCCCCCCCCCACCCCCCCCCCCCCCCACCCCCCCCCCCCCCCACCCCCCCCCCCCCCCACCCCCCCCCCCCCCCACCCCCCCCCCCCCCCACCCCCCCCCCCCCCCACCCCCCCCCCCCCCCACCCCCCCCCCCCCCCACCCCCCCCCCCCCCCACCCCCCCCCCCCCCCACCCCCCCCCCCCCCCACCCCCCCCCCCCCCCACCCCCCCCCCCCCCCACCCCCCCCCCCCCCCACCCCCCCCCCCCCCCACCCCCCCCCCCCCCCACCCCCCCCCCCCCCCACCCCCCCCCCCCCCCACCCCCCCCCCCCCCCACCCCCCCCCCCCCCCACCCCCCCCCCCCCCCACCCCCCCCCCCCCCCACCCCCCCCCCCCCCCACCCCCCCCCCCCCCCACCCCCCCCCCCCCCCACCCCCCCCCCCCCCCACCCCCCCCCCCCCCCACCCCCCCCCCCCCCCACCCCCCCCCCCCCCCACCCCCCCCCCCCCCCACCCCCCCCCCCCCCCACCCCCCCCCCCCCCCACCCCCCCCCCCCCCCACCCCCCCCCCCCCCCACCCCCCCCCCCCCCCACCCCCCCCCCCCCCCACCCCCCCCCCCCCCCACCCCCCCCCCCCCCCACCCCCCCCCCCCCCCACCCCCCCCCCCCCCCACCCCCCCCCCCCCCCACCCCCCCCCCCCCCCACCCCCCCCCCCCCCCACCCCCCCCCCCCCCCACCCCCCCCCCCCCCCACCCCCCCCCCCCCCCACCCCCCCCCCCCCCCACCCCCCCCCCCCCCCACCCCCCCCCCCCCCCACCCCCCCCCCCCCCCACCCCCCCCCCCCCCCACCCCCCCCCCCCCCCACCCCCCCCCCCCCCCACCCCCCCCCCCCCCCACCCCCCCCCCCCCCCACCCCCCCCCCCCCCCACCCCCCCCCCCCCCCACCCCCCCCCCCCCCCACCCCCCCCCCCCCCCACCCCCCCCCCCCCCCACCCCCCCCCCCCCCCACCCCCCCCCCCCCCCACCCCCCCCCCCCCCCACCCCCCCCCCCCCCCACCCCCCCCCCCCCCCACCCCCCCCCCCCCCCACCCCCCCCCCCCCCCACCCCCCCCCCCCCCCACCCCCCCCCCCCCCCACCCCCCCCCCCCCCCACCCCCCCCCCCCCCCACCCCCCCCCCCCCCCACCCCCCCCCCCCCCCACCCCCCCCCCCCCCCACCCCCCCCCCCCCCCACCCCCCCCCCCCCCCACCCCCCCCCCCCCCCACCCCCCCCCCCCCCCACCCCCCCCCCCCCCCACCCCCCCCCCCCCCCACCCCCCCCCCCCCCCACCCCCCCCCCCCCCCACCCCCCCCCCCCCCCACCCCCCCCCCCCCCCACCCCCCCCCCCCCCCACCCCCCCCCCCCCCCACCCCCCCCCCCCCCCACCCCCCCCCCCCCCCACCCCCCCCCCCCCCCACCCCCCCCCCCCCCCACCCCCCCCCCCCCCCACCCCCCCCCCCCCCCACCCCCCCCCCCCCCCACCCCCCCCCCCCCCCACCCCCCCCCCCCCCCACCCCCCCCCCCCCCCACCCCCCCCCCCCCCCACCCCCCCCCCCCCCCACCCCCCCCCCCCCCCACCCCCCCCCCCCCCCACCCCCCCCCCCCCCCACCCCCCCCCCCCCCCACCCCCCCCCCCCCCCACCCCCCCCCCCCCCCACCCCCCCCCCCCCCCACCCCCCCCCCCCCCCACCCCCCCCCCCCCCCACCCCCCCCCCCCCCCACCCCCCCCCCCCCCCACCCCCCCCCCCCCCCACCCCCCCCCCCCCCCACCCCCCCCCCCCCCCACCCCCCCCCCCCCCCACCCCCCCCCCCCCCCACCCCCCCCCCCCCCCACCCCCCCCCCCCCCCACCCCCCCCCCCCCCCACCCCCCCCCCCCCCCACCCCCCCCCCCCCCCACCCCCCCCCCCCCCCACCCCCCCCCCCCCCCACCCCCCCCCCCCCCCACCCCCCCCCCCCCCCACCCCCCCCCCCCCCCACCCCCCCCCCCCCCCACCCCCCCCCCCCCCCACCCCCCCCCCCCCCCACCCCCCCCCCCCCCCACCCCCCCCCCCCCCCACCCCCCCCCCCCCCCACCCCCCCCCCCCCCCACCCCCCCCCCCCCCCACCCCCCCCCCCCCCCACCCCCCCCCCCCCCCACCCCCCCCCCCCCCCACCCCCCCCCCCCCCCACCCCCCCCCCCCCCCACCCCCCCCCCCCCCCACCCCCCCCCCCCCCCACCCCCCCCCCCCCCCACCCCCCCCCCCCCCCACCCCCCCCCCCCCCCACCCCCCCCCCCCCCCACCCCCCCCCCCCCCCACCCCCCCCCCCCCCCACCCCCCCCCCCCCCCACCCCCCCCCCCCCCCACCCCCCCCCCCCCCCACCCCCCCCCCCCCCCACCCCCCCCCCCCCCCACCCCCCCCCCCCCCCACCCCCCCCCCCCCCCACCCCCCCCCCCCCCCACCCCCCCCCCCCCCCACCCCCCCCCCCCCCCACCCCCCCCCCCCCCCACCCCCCCCCCCCCCCACCCCCCCCCCCCCCCACCCCCCCCCCCCCCCACCCCCCCCCCCCCCCACCCCCCCCCCCCCCCACCCCCCCCCCCCCCCACCCCCCCCCCCCCCCACCCCCCCCCCCCCCCACCCCCCCCCCCCCCCACCCCCCCCCCCCCCCACCCCCCCCCCCCCCCACCCCCCCCCCCCCCCACCCCCCCCCCCCCCCACCCCCCCCCCCCCCCACCCCCCCCCCCCCCCACCCCCCCCCCCCCCCACCCCCCCCCCCCCCCACCCCCCCCCCCCCCCACCCCCCCCCCCCCCCACCCCCCCCCCCCCCCACCCCCCCCCCCCCCCACCCCCCCCCCCCCCCACCCCCCCCCCCCCCCACCCCCCCCCCCCCCCACCCCCCCCCCCCCCCACCCCCCCCCCCCCCCACCCCCCCCCCCCCCCACCCCCCCCCCCCCCCACCCCCCCCCCCCCCCACCCCCCCCCCCCCCCACCCCCCCCCCCCCCCACCCCCCCCCCCCCCCACCCCCCCCCCCCCCCACCCCCCCCCCCCCCCACCCCCCCCCCCCCCCACCCCCCCCCCCCCCCACCCCCCCCCCCCCCCACCCCCCCCCCCCCCCACCCCCCCCCCCCCCCACCCCCCCCCCCCCCCACCCCCCCCCCCCCCCACCCCCCCCCCCCCCCACCCCCCCCCCCCCCCACCCCCCCCCCCCCCCACCCCCCCCCCCCCCCACCCCCCCCCCCCCCCACCCCCCCCCCCCCCCACCCCCCCCCCCCCCCACCCCCCCCCCCCCCCACCCCCCCCCCCCCCCACCCCCCCCCCCCCCCACCCCCCCCCCCCCCCACCCCCCCCCCCCCCCACCCCCCCCCCCCCCCACCCCCCCCCCCCCCCACCCCCCCCCCCCCCCACCCCCCCCCCCCCCCACCCCCCCCCCCCCCCACCCCCCCCCCCCCCCACCCCCCCCCCCCCCCACCCCCCCCCCCCCCCACCCCCCCCCCCCCCCACCCCCCCCCCCCCCCACCCCCCCCCCCCCCCACCCCCCCCCCCCCCCACCCCCCCCCCCCCCCACCCCCCCCCCCCCCCACCCCCCCCCCCCCCCACCCCCCCCCCCCCCCACCCCCCCCCCCCCCCACCCCCCCCCCCCCCCACCCCCCCCCCCCCCCACCCCCCCCCCCCCCCACCCCCCCCCCCCCCCACCCCCCCCCCCCCCCACCCCCCCCCCCCCCCACCCCCCCCCCCCCCCACCCCCCCCCCCCCCCACCCCCCCCCCCCCCCACCCCCCCCCCCCCCCACCCCCCCCCCCCCCCACCCCCCCCCCCCCCCACCCCCCCCCCCCCCCACCCCCCCCCCCCCCCACCCCCCCCCCCCCCCACCCCCCCCCCCCCCCACCCCCCCCCCCCCCCACCCCCCCCCCCCCCCACCCCCCCCCCCCCCCACCCCCCCCCCCCCCCACCCCCCCCCCCCCCCACCCCCCCCCCCCCCCACCCCCCCCCCCCCCCACCCCCCCCCCCCCCCACCCCCCCCCCCCCCCACCCCCCCCCCCCCCCACCCCCCCCCCCCCCCACCCCCCCCCCCCCCCACCCCCCCCCCCCCCCACCCCCCCCCCCCCCCACCCCCCCCCCCCCCCACCCCCCCCCCCCCCCACCCCCCCCCCCCCCCACCCCCCCCCCCCCCCACCCCCCCCCCCCCCCACCCCCCCCCCCCCCCACCCCCCCCCCCCCCCACCCCCCCCCCCCCCCACCCCCCCCCCCCCCCACCCCCCCCCCCCCCCACCCCCCCCCCCCCCCACCCCCCCCCCCCCCCACCCCCCCCCCCCCCCACCCCCCCCCCCCCCCACCCCCCCCCCCCCCCACCCCCCCCCCCCCCCACCCCCCCCCCCCCCCACCCCCCCCCCCCCCCACCCCCCCCCCCCCCCACCCCCCCCCCCCCCCACCCCCCCCCCCCCCCACCCCCCCCCCCCCCCACCCCCCCCCCCCCCCACCCCCCCCCCCCCCCACCCCCCCCCCCCCCCACCCCCCCCCCCCCCCACCCCCCCCCCCCCCCACCCCCCCCCCCCCCCACCCCCCCCCCCCCCCACCCCCCCCCCCCCCCACCCCCCCCCCCCCCCACCCCCCCCCCCCCCCACCCCCCCCCCCCCCCACCCCCCCCCCCCCCCACCCCCCCCCCCCCCCACCCCCCCCCCCCCCCACCCCCCCCCCCCCCCACCCCCCCCCCCCCCCACCCCCCCCCCCCCCCACCCCCCCCCCCCCCCACCCCCCCCCCCCCCCACCCCCCCCCCCCCCCACCCCCCCCCCCCCCCACCCCCCCCCCCCCCCACCCCCCCCCCCCCCCACCCCCCCCCCCCCCCACCCCCCCCCCCCCCCACCCCCCCCCCCCCCCACCCCCCCCCCCCCCCACCCCCCCCCCCCCCCACCCCCCCCCCCCCCCACCCCCCCCCCCCCCCACCCCCCCCCCCCCCCACCCCCCCCCCCCCCCACCCCCCCCCCCCCCCACCCCCCCCCCCCCCCACCCCCCCCCCCCCCCACCCCCCCCCCCCCCCACCCCCCCCCCCCCCCACCCCCCCCCCCCCCCACCCCCCCCCCCCCCCACCCCCCCCCCCCCCCACCCCCCCCCCCCCCCACCCCCCCCCCCCCCCACCCCCCCCCCCCCCCACCCCCCCCCCCCCCCACCCCCCCCCCCCCCCACCCCCCCCCCCCCCCACCCCCCCCCCCCCCCACCCCCCCCCCCCCCCACCCCCCCCCCCCCCCACCCCCCCCCCCCCCCACCCCCCCCCCCCCCCACCCCCCCCCCCCCCCACCCCCCCCCCCCCCCACCCCCCCCCCCCCCCACCCCCCCCCCCCCCCACCCCCCCCCCCCCCCACCCCCCCCCCCCCCCACCCCCCCCCCCCCCCACCCCCCCCCCCCCCCACCCCCCCCCCCCCCCACCCCCCCCCCCCCCCACCCCCCCCCCCCCCCACCCCCCCCCCCCCCCACCCCCCCCCCCCCCCACCCCCCCCCCCCCCCACCCCCCCCCCCCCCCACCCCCCCCCCCCCCCACCCCCCCCCCCCCCCACCCCCCCCCCCCCCCACCCCCCCCCCCCCCCACCCCCCCCCCCCCCCACCCCCCCCCCCCCCCACCCCCCCCCCCCCCCACCCCCCCCCCCCCCCACCCCCCCCCCCCCCCACCCCCCCCCCCCCCCACCCCCCCCCCCCCCCACCCCCCCCCCCCCCCACCCCCCCCCCCCCCCACCCCCCCCCCCCCCCACCCCCCCCCCCCCCCACCCCCCCCCCCCCCCACCCCCCCCCCCCCCCACCCCCCCCCCCCCCCACCCCCCCCCCCCCCCACCCCCCCCCCCCCCCACCCCCCCCCCCCCCCACCCCCCCCCCCCCCCACCCCCCCCCCCCCCCACCCCCCCCCCCCCCCACCCCCCCCCCCCCCCACCCCCCCCCCCCCCCACCCCCCCCCCCCCCCACCCCCCCCCCCCCCCACCCCCCCCCCCCCCCACCCCCCCCCCCCCCCACCCCCCCCCCCCCCCACCCCCCCCCCCCCCCACCCCCCCCCCCCCCCACCCCCCCCCCCCCCCACCCCCCCCCCCCCCCACCCCCCCCCCCCCCCACCCCCCCCCCCCCCCACCCCCCCCCCCCCCCACCCCCCCCCCCCCCCACCCCCCCCCCCCCCCACCCCCCCCCCCCCCCACCCCCCCCCCCCCCCACCCCCCCCCCCCCCCACCCCCCCCCCCCCCCACCCCCCCCCCCCCCCACCCCCCCCCCCCCCCACCCCCCCCCCCCCCCACCCCCCCCCCCCCCCACCCCCCCCCCCCCCCACCCCCCCCCCCCCCCACCCCCCCCCCCCCCCACCCCCCCCCCCCCCCACCCCCCCCCCCCCCCACCCCCCCCCCCCCCCACCCCCCCCCCCCCCCACCCCCCCCCCCCCCCACCCCCCCCCCCCCCCACCCCCCCCCCCCCCCACCCCCCCCCCCCCCCACCCCCCCCCCCCCCCACCCCCCCCCCCCCCCACCCCCCCCCCCCCCCACCCCCCCCCCCCCCCACCCCCCCCCCCCCCCACCCCCCCCCCCCCCCACCCCCCCCCCCCCCCACCCCCCCCCCCCCCCACCCCCCCCCCCCCCCACCCCCCCCCCCCCCCACCCCCCCCCCCCCCCACCCCCCCCCCCCCCCACCCCCCCCCCCCCCCACCCCCCCCCCCCCCCACCCCCCCCCCCCCCCACCCCCCCCCCCCCCCACCCCCCCCCCCCCCCACCCCCCCCCCCCCCCACCCCCCCCCCCCCCCACCCCCCCCCCCCCCCACCCCCCCCCCCCCCCACCCCCCCCCCCCCCCACCCCCCCCCCCCCCCACCCCCCCCCCCCCCCACCCCCCCCCCCCCCCACCCCCCCCCCCCCCCACCCCCCCCCCCCCCCACCCCCCCCCCCCCCCACCCCCCCCCCCCCCCACCCCCCCCCCCCCCCACCCCCCCCCCCCCCCACCCCCCCCCCCCCCCACCCCCCCCCCCCCCCACCCCCCCCCCCCCCCACCCCCCCCCCCCCCCACCCCCCCCCCCCCCCACCCCCCCCCCCCCCCACCCCCCCCCCCCCCCACCCCCCCCCCCCCCCACCCCCCCCCCCCCCCACCCCCCCCCCCCCCCACCCCCCCCCCCCCCCACCCCCCCCCCCCCCCACCCCCCCCCCCCCCCACCCCCCCCCCCCCCCACCCCCCCCCCCCCCCACCCCCCCCCCCCCCCACCCCCCCCCCCCCCCACCCCCCCCCCCCCCCACCCCCCCCCCCCCCCACCCCCCCCCCCCCCCACCCCCCCCCCCCCCCACCCCCCCCCCCCCCCACCCCCCCCCCCCCCCACCCCCCCCCCCCCCCACCCCCCCCCCCCCCCACCCCCCCCCCCCCCCACCCCCCCCCCCCCCCACCCCCCCCCCCCCCCACCCCCCCCCCCCCCCACCCCCCCCCCCCCCCACCCCCCCCCCCCCCCACCCCCCCCCCCCCCCACCCCCCCCCCCCCCCACCCCCCCCCCCCCCCACCCCCCCCCCCCCCCACCCCCCCCCCCCCCCACCCCCCCCCCCCCCCACCCCCCCCCCCCCCCACCCCCCCCCCCCCCCACCCCCCCCCCCCCCCACCCCCCCCCCCCCCCACCCCCCCCCCCCCCCACCCCCCCCCCCCCCCACCCCCCCCCCCCCCCACCCCCCCCCCCCCCCACCCCCCCCCCCCCCCACCCCCCCCCCCCCCCACCCCCCCCCCCCCCCACCCCCCCCCCCCCCCACCCCCCCCCCCCCCCACCCCCCCCCCCCCCCACCCCCCCCCCCCCCCACCCCCCCCCCCCCCCACCCCCCCCCCCCCCCACCCCCCCCCCCCCCCACCCCCCCCCCCCCCCACCCCCCCCCCCCCCCACCCCCCCCCCCCCCCACCCCCCCCCCCCCCCACCCCCCCCCCCCCCCACCCCCCCCCCCCCCCACCCCCCCCCCCCCCCACCCCCCCCCCCCCCCACCCCCCCCCCCCCCCACCCCCCCCCCCCCCCACCCCCCCCCCCCCCCACCCCCCCCCCCCCCCACCCCCCCCCCCCCCCACCCCCCCCCCCCCCCACCCCCCCCCCCCCCCACCCCCCCCCCCCCCCACCCCCCCCCCCCCCCACCCCCCCCCCCCCCCACCCCCCCCCCCCCCCACCCCCCCCCCCCCCCACCCCCCCCCCCCCCCACCCCCCCCCCCCCCCACCCCCCCCCCCCCCCACCCCCCCCCCCCCCCACCCCCCCCCCCCCCCACCCCCCCCCCCCCCCACCCCCCCCCCCCCCCACCCCCCCCCCCCCCCACCCCCCCCCCCCCCCACCCCCCCCCCCCCCCACCCCCCCCCCCCCCCACCCCCCCCCCCCCCCACCCCCCCCCCCCCCCACCCCCCCCCCCCCCCACCCCCCCCCCCCCCCACCCCCCCCCCCCCCCACCCCCCCCCCCCCCCACCCCCCCCCCCCCCCACCCCCCCCCCCCCCCACCCCCCCCCCCCCCCACCCCCCCCCCCCCCCACCCCCCCCCCCCCCCACCCCCCCCCCCCCCCACCCCCCCCCCCCCCCACCCCCCCCCCCCCCCACCCCCCCCCCCCCCCACCCCCCCCCCCCCCCACCCCCCCCCCCCCCCACCCCCCCCCCCCCCCACCCCCCCCCCCCCCCACCCCCCCCCCCCCCCACCCCCCCCCCCCCCCACCCCCCCCCCCCCCCACCCCCCCCCCCCCCCACCCCCCCCCCCCCCCACCCCCCCCCCCCCCCACCCCCCCCCCCCCCCACCCCCCCCCCCCCCCACCCCCCCCCCCCCCCACCCCCCCCCCCCCCCACCCCCCCCCCCCCCCACCCCCCCCCCCCCCCACCCCCCCCCCCCCCCACCCCCCCCCCCCCCCACCCCCCCCCCCCCCCACCCCCCCCCCCCCCCACCCCCCCCCCCCCCCACCCCCCCCCCCCCCCACCCCCCCCCCCCCCCACCCCCCCCCCCCCCCACCCCCCCCCCCCCCCACCCCCCCCCCCCCCCACCCCCCCCCCCCCCCACCCCCCCCCCCCCCCACCCCCCCCCCCCCCCACCCCCCCCCCCCCCCACCCCCCCCCCCCCCCACCCCCCCCCCCCCCCACCCCCCCCCCCCCCCACCCCCCCCCCCCCCCACCCCCCCCCCCCCCCACCCCCCCCCCCCCCCACCCCCCCCCCCCCCCACCCCCCCCCCCCCCCACCCCCCCCCCCCCCCACCCCCCCCCCCCCCCACCCCCCCCCCCCCCCACCCCCCCCCCCCCCCACCCCCCCCCCCCCCCACCCCCCCCCCCCCCCACCCCCCCCCCCCCCCACCCCCCCCCCCCCCCACCCCCCCCCCCCCCCACCCCCCCCCCCCCCCACCCCCCCCCCCCCCCACCCCCCCCCCCCCCCACCCCCCCCCCCCCCCACCCCCCCCCCCCCCCACCCCCCCCCCCCCCCACCCCCCCCCCCCCCCACCCCCCCCCCCCCCCACCCCCCCCCCCCCCCACCCCCCCCCCCCCCCACCCCCCCCCCCCCCCACCCCCCCCCCCCCCCACCCCCCCCCCCCCCCACCCCCCCCCCCCCCCACCCCCCCCCCCCCCCACCCCCCCCCCCCCCCACCCCCCCCCCCCCCCACCCCCCCCCCCCCCCACCCCCCCCCCCCCCCACCCCCCCCCCCCCCCACCCCCCCCCCCCCCCACCCCCCCCCCCCCCCACCCCCCCCCCCCCCCACCCCCCCCCCCCCCCACCCCCCCCCCCCCCCACCCCCCCCCCCCCCCACCCCCCCCCCCCCCCACCCCCCCCCCCCCCCACCCCCCCCCCCCCCCACCCCCCCCCCCCCCCACCCCCCCCCCCCCCCACCCCCCCCCCCCCCCACCCCCCCCCCCCCCCACCCCCCCCCCCCCCCACCCCCCCCCCCCCCCACCCCCCCCCCCCCCCACCCCCCCCCCCCCCCACCCCCCCCCCCCCCCACCCCCCCCCCCCCCCACCCCCCCCCCCCCCCACCCCCCCCCCCCCCCACCCCCCCCCCCCCCCACCCCCCCCCCCCCCCACCCCCCCCCCCCCCCACCCCCCCCCCCCCCCACCCCCCCCCCCCCCCACCCCCCCCCCCCCCCACCCCCCCCCCCCCCCACCCCCCCCCCCCCCCACCCCCCCCCCCCCCCACCCCCCCCCCCCCCCACCCCCCCCCCCCCCCACCCCCCCCCCCCCCCACCCCCCCCCCCCCCCACCCCCCCCCCCCCCCACCCCCCCCCCCCCCCACCCCCCCCCCCCCCCACCCCCCCCCCCCCCCACCCCCCCCCCCCCCCACCCCCCCCCCCCCCCACCCCCCCCCCCCCCCACCCCCCCCCCCCCCCACCCCCCCCCCCCCCCACCCCCCCCCCCCCCCACCCCCCCCCCCCCCCACCCCCCCCCCCCCCCACCCCCCCCCCCCCCCACCCCCCCCCCCCCCCACCCCCCCCCCCCCCCACCCCCCCCCCCCCCCACCCCCCCCCCCCCCCACCCCCCCCCCCCCCCACCCCCCCCCCCCCCCACCCCCCCCCCCCCCCACCCCCCCCCCCCCCCACCCCCCCCCCCCCCCACCCCCCCCCCCCCCCACCCCCCCCCCCCCCCACCCCCCCCCCCCCCCACCCCCCCCCCCCCCCACCCCCCCCCCCCCCCACCCCCCCCCCCCCCCACCCCCCCCCCCCCCCACCCCCCCCCCCCCCCACCCCCCCCCCCCCCCACCCCCCCCCCCCCCCACCCCCCCCCCCCCCCACCCCCCCCCCCCCCCACCCCCCCCCCCCCCCACCCCCCCCCCCCCCCACCCCCCCCCCCCCCCACCCCCCCCCCCCCCCACCCCCCCCCCCCCCCACCCCCCCCCCCCCCCACCCCCCCCCCCCCCCACCCCCCCCCCCCCCCACCCCCCCCCCCCCCCACCCCCCCCCCCCCCCACCCCCCCCCCCCCCCACCCCCCCCCCCCCCCACCCCCCCCCCCCCCCACCCCCCCCCCCCCCCACCCCCCCCCCCCCCCACCCCCCCCCCCCCCCACCCCCCCCCCCCCCCACCCCCCCCCCCCCCCACCCCCCCCCCCCCCCACCCCCCCCCCCCCCCACCCCCCCCCCCCCCCACCCCCCCCCCCCCCCACCCCCCCCCCCCCCCACCCCCCCCCCCCCCCACCCCCCCCCCCCCCCACCCCCCCCCCCCCCCACCCCCCCCCCCCCCCACCCCCCCCCCCCCCCACCCCCCCCCCCCCCCACCCCCCCCCCCCCCCACCCCCCCCCCCCCCCACCCCCCCCCCCCCCCACCCCCCCCCCCCCCCACCCCCCCCCCCCCCCACCCCCCCCCCCCCCCACCCCCCCCCCCCCCCACCCCCCCCCCCCCCCACCCCCCCCCCCCCCCACCCCCCCCCCCCCCCACCCCCCCCCCCCCCCACCCCCCCCCCCCCCCACCCCCCCCCCCCCCCACCCCCCCCCCCCCCCACCCCCCCCCCCCCCCACCCCCCCCCCCCCCCACCCCCCCCCCCCCCCACCCCCCCCCCCCCCCACCCCCCCCCCCCCCCACCCCCCCCCCCCCCCACCCCCCCCCCCCCCCACCCCCCCCCCCCCCCACCCCCCCCCCCCCCCACCCCCCCCCCCCCCCACCCCCCCCCCCCCCCACCCCCCCCCCCCCCCACCCCCCCCCCCCCCCACCCCCCCCCCCCCCCACCCCCCCCCCCCCCCACCCCCCCCCCCCCCCACCCCCCCCCCCCCCCACCCCCCCCCCCCCCCACCCCCCCCCCCCCCCACCCCCCCCCCCCCCCACCCCCCCCCCCCCCCACCCCCCCCCCCCCCCACCCCCCCCCCCCCCCACCCCCCCCCCCCCCCACCCCCCCCCCCCCCCACCCCCCCCCCCCCCCACCCCCCCCCCCCCCCACCCCCCCCCCCCCCCACCCCCCCCCCCCCCCACCCCCCCCCCCCCCCACCCCCCCCCCCCCCCACCCCCCCCCCCCCCCACCCCCCCCCCCCCCCACCCCCCCCCCCCCCCACCCCCCCCCCCCCCCACCCCCCCCCCCCCCCACCCCCCCCCCCCCCCACCCCCCCCCCCCCCCACCCCCCCCCCCCCCCACCCCCCCCCCCCCCCACCCCCCCCCCCCCCCACCCCCCCCCCCCCCCACCCCCCCCCCCCCCCACCCCCCCCCCCCCCCACCCCCCCCCCCCCCCACCCCCCCCCCCCCCCACCCCCCCCCCCCCCCACCCCCCCCCCCCCCCACCCCCCCCCCCCCCCACCCCCCCCCCCCCCCACCCCCCCCCCCCCCCACCCCCCCCCCCCCCCACCCCCCCCCCCCCCCACCCCCCCCCCCCCCCACCCCCCCCCCCCCCCACCCCCCCCCCCCCCCACCCCCCCCCCCCCCCACCCCCCCCCCCCCCCACCCCCCCCCCCCCCCACCCCCCCCCCCCCCCACCCCCCCCCCCCCCCACCCCCCCCCCCCCCCACCCCCCCCCCCCCCCACCCCCCCCCCCCCCCACCCCCCCCCCCCCCCACCCCCCCCCCCCCCCACCCCCCCCCCCCCCCACCCCCCCCCCCCCCCACCCCCCCCCCCCCCCACCCCCCCCCCCCCCCACCCCCCCCCCCCCCCACCCCCCCCCCCCCCCACCCCCCCCCCCCCCCACCCCCCCCCCCCCCCACCCCCCCCCCCCCCCACCCCCCCCCCCCCCCACCCCCCCCCCCCCCCACCCCCCCCCCCCCCCACCCCCCCCCCCCCCCACCCCCCCCCCCCCCCACCCCCCCCCCCCCCCACCCCCCCCCCCCCCCACCCCCCCCCCCCCCCACCCCCCCCCCCCCCCACCCCCCCCCCCCCCCACCCCCCCCCCCCCCCACCCCCCCCCCCCCCCACCCCCCCCCCCCCCCACCCCCCCCCCCCCCCACCCCCCCCCCCCCCCACCCCCCCCCCCCCCCACCCCCCCCCCCCCCCACCCCCCCCCCCCCCCACCCCCCCCCCCCCCCACCCCCCCCCCCCCCCACCCCCCCCCCCCCCCACCCCCCCCCCCCCCCACCCCCCCCCCCCCCCACCCCCCCCCCCCCCCACCCCCCCCCCCCCCCACCCCCCCCCCCCCCCACCCCCCCCCCCCCCCACCCCCCCCCCCCCCCACCCCCCCCCCCCCCCACCCCCCCCCCCCCCCACCCCCCCCCCCCCCCACCCCCCCCCCCCCCCACCCCCCCCCCCCCCCACCCCCCCCCCCCCCCACCCCCCCCCCCCCCCACCCCCCCCCCCCCCCACCCCCCCCCCCCCCCACCCCCCCCCCCCCCCACCCCCCCCCCCCCCCACCCCCCCCCCCCCCCACCCCCCCCCCCCCCCACCCCCCCCCCCCCCCACCCCCCCCCCCCCCCACCCCCCCCCCCCCCCACCCCCCCCCCCCCCCACCCCCCCCCCCCCCCACCCCCCCCCCCCCCCACCCCCCCCCCCCCCCACCCCCCCCCCCCCCCACCCCCCCCCCCCCCCACCCCCCCCCCCCCCCACCCCCCCCCCCCCCCACCCCCCCCCCCCCCCACCCCCCCCCCCCCCCACCCCCCCCCCCCCCCACCCCCCCCCCCCCCCACCCCCCCCCCCCCCCACCCCCCCCCCCCCCCACCCCCCCCCCCCCCCACCCCCCCCCCCCCCCACCCCCCCCCCCCCCCACCCCCCCCCCCCCCCACCCCCCCCCCCCCCCACCCCCCCCCCCCCCCACCCCCCCCCCCCCCCACCCCCCCCCCCCCCCACCCCCCCCCCCCCCCACCCCCCCCCCCCCCCACCCCCCCCCCCCCCCACCCCCCCCCCCCCCCACCCCCCCCCCCCCCCACCCCCCCCCCCCCCCACCCCCCCCCCCCCCCACCCCCCCCCCCCCCCACCCCCCCCCCCCCCCACCCCCCCCCCCCCCCACCCCCCCCCCCCCCCACCCCCCCCCCCCCCCACCCCCCCCCCCCCCCACCCCCCCCCCCCCCCACCCCCCCCCCCCCCCACCCCCCCCCCCCCCCACCCCCCCCCCCCCCCACCCCCCCCCCCCCCCACCCCCCCCCCCCCCCACCCCCCCCCCCCCCCACCCCCCCCCCCCCCCACCCCCCCCCCCCCCCACCCCCCCCCCCCCCCACCCCCCCCCCCCCCCACCCCCCCCCCCCCCCACCCCCCCCCCCCCCCACCCCCCCCCCCCCCCACCCCCCCCCCCCCCCACCCCCCCCCCCCCCCACCCCCCCCCCCCCCCACCCCCCCCCCCCCCCACCCCCCCCCCCCCCCACCCCCCCCCCCCCCCACCCCCCCCCCCCCCCACCCCCCCCCCCCCCCACCCCCCCCCCCCCCCACCCCCCCCCCCCCCCACCCCCCCCCCCCCCCACCCCCCCCCCCCCCCACCCCCCCCCCCCCCCACCCCCCCCCCCCCCCACCCCCCCCCCCCCCCACCCCCCCCCCCCCCCACCCCCCCCCCCCCCCACCCCCCCCCCCCCCCACCCCCCCCCCCCCCCACCCCCCCCCCCCCCCACCCCCCCCCCCCCCCACCCCCCCCCCCCCCCACCCCCCCCCCCCCCCACCCCCCCCCCCCCCCACCCCCCCCCCCCCCCACCCCCCCCCCCCCCCACCCCCCCCCCCCCCCACCCCCCCCCCCCCCCACCCCCCCCCCCCCCCACCCCCCCCCCCCCCCACCCCCCCCCCCCCCCACCCCCCCCCCCCCCCACCCCCCCCCCCCCCCACCCCCCCCCCCCCCCACCCCCCCCCCCCCCCACCCCCCCCCCCCCCCACCCCCCCCCCCCCCCACCCCCCCCCCCCCCCACCCCCCCCCCCCCCCACCCCCCCCCCCCCCCACCCCCCCCCCCCCCCACCCCCCCCCCCCCCCACCCCCCCCCCCCCCCACCCCCCCCCCCCCCCACCCCCCCCCCCCCCCACCCCCCCCCCCCCCCACCCCCCCCCCCCCCCACCCCCCCCCCCCCCCACCCCCCCCCCCCCCCACCCCCCCCCCCCCCCACCCCCCCCCCCCCCCACCCCCCCCCCCCCCCACCCCCCCCCCCCCCCACCCCCCCCCCCCCCCACCCCCCCCCCCCCCCACCCCCCCCCCCCCCCACCCCCCCCCCCCCCCACCCCCCCCCCCCCCCACCCCCCCCCCCCCCCACCCCCCCCCCCCCCCACCCCCCCCCCCCCCCACCCCCCCCCCCCCCCACCCCCCCCCCCCCCCACCCCCCCCCCCCCCCACCCCCCCCCCCCCCCACCCCCCCCCCCCCCCACCCCCCCCCCCCCCCACCCCCCCCCCCCCCCACCCCCCCCCCCCCCCACCCCCCCCCCCCCCCACCCCCCCCCCCCCCCACCCCCCCCCCCCCCCACCCCCCCCCCCCCCCACCCCCCCCCCCCCCCACCCCCCCCCCCCCCCACCCCCCCCCCCCCCCACCCCCCCCCCCCCCCACCCCCCCCCCCCCCCACCCCCCCCCCCCCCCACCCCCCCCCCCCCCCACCCCCCCCCCCCCCCACCCCCCCCCCCCCCCACCCCCCCCCCCCCCCACCCCCCCCCCCCCCCACCCCCCCCCCCCCCCACCCCCCCCCCCCCCCACCCCCCCCCCCCCCCACCCCCCCCCCCCCCCACCCCCCCCCCCCCCCACCCCCCCCCCCCCCCACCCCCCCCCCCCCCCACCCCCCCCCCCCCCCACCCCCCCCCCCCCCCACCCCCCCCCCCCCCCACCCCCCCCCCCCCCCACCCCCCCCCCCCCCCACCCCCCCCCCCCCCCACCCCCCCCCCCCCCCACCCCCCCCCCCCCCCACCCCCCCCCCCCCCCACCCCCCCCCCCCCCCACCCCCCCCCCCCCCCACCCCCCCCCCCCCCCACCCCCCCCCCCCCCCACCCCCCCCCCCCCCCACCCCCCCCCCCCCCCACCCCCCCCCCCCCCCACCCCCCCCCCCCCCCACCCCCCCCCCCCCCCACCCCCCCCCCCCCCCACCCCCCCCCCCCCCCACCCCCCCCCCCCCCCACCCCCCCCCCCCCCCACCCCCCCCCCCCCCCACCCCCCCCCCCCCCCACCCCCCCCCCCCCCCACCCCCCCCCCCCCCCACCCCCCCCCCCCCCCACCCCCCCCCCCCCCCACCCCCCCCCCCCCCCACCCCCCCCCCCCCCCACCCCCCCCCCCCCCCACCCCCCCCCCCCCCCACCCCCCCCCCCCCCCACCCCCCCCCCCCCCCACCCCCCCCCCCCCCCACCCCCCCCCCCCCCCACCCCCCCCCCCCCCCACCCCCCCCCCCCCCCACCCCCCCCCCCCCCCACCCCCCCCCCCCCCCACCCCCCCCCCCCCCCACCCCCCCCCCCCCCCACCCCCCCCCCCCCCCACCCCCCCCCCCCCCCACCCCCCCCCCCCCCCACCCCCCCCCCCCCCCACCCCCCCCCCCCCCCACCCCCCCCCCCCCCCACCCCCCCCCCCCCCCACCCCCCCCCCCCCCCACCCCCCCCCCCCCCCACCCCCCCCCCCCCCCACCCCCCCCCCCCCCCACCCCCCCCCCCCCCCACCCCCCCCCCCCCCCACCCCCCCCCCCCCCCACCCCCCCCCCCCCCCACCCCCCCCCCCCCCCACCCCCCCCCCCCCCCACCCCCCCCCCCCCCCACCCCCCCCCCCCCCCACCCCCCCCCCCCCCCACCCCCCCCCCCCCCCACCCCCCCCCCCCCCCACCCCCCCCCCCCCCCACCCCCCCCCCCCCCCACCCCCCCCCCCCCCCACCCCCCCCCCCCCCCACCCCCCCCCCCCCCCACCCCCCCCCCCCCCCACCCCCCCCCCCCCCCACCCCCCCCCCCCCCCACCCCCCCCCCCCCCCACCCCCCCCCCCCCCCACCCCCCCCCCCCCCCACCCCCCCCCCCCCCCACCCCCCCCCCCCCCCACCCCCCCCCCCCCCCACCCCCCCCCCCCCCCACCCCCCCCCCCCCCCACCCCCCCCCCCCCCCACCCCCCCCCCCCCCCACCCCCCCCCCCCCCCACCCCCCCCCCCCCCCACCCCCCCCCCCCCCCACCCCCCCCCCCCCCCACCCCCCCCCCCCCCCACCCCCCCCCCCCCCCACCCCCCCCCCCCCCCACCCCCCCCCCCCCCCACCCCCCCCCCCCCCCACCCCCCCCCCCCCCCACCCCCCCCCCCCCCCACCCCCCCCCCCCCCCACCCCCCCCCCCCCCCACCCCCCCCCCCCCCCACCCCCCCCCCCCCCCACCCCCCCCCCCCCCCACCCCCCCCCCCCCCCACCCCCCCCCCCCCCCACCCCCCCCCCCCCCCACCCCCCCCCCCCCCCACCCCCCCCCCCCCCCACCCCCCCCCCCCCCCACCCCCCCCCCCCCCCACCCCCCCCCCCCCCCACCCCCCCCCCCCCCCACCCCCCCCCCCCCCCACCCCCCCCCCCCCCCACCCCCCCCCCCCCCCACCCCCCCCCCCCCCCACCCCCCCCCCCCCCCACCCCCCCCCCCCCCCACCCCCCCCCCCCCCCACCCCCCCCCCCCCCCACCCCCCCCCCCCCCCACCCCCCCCCCCCCCCACCCCCCCCCCCCCCCACCCCCCCCCCCCCCCACCCCCCCCCCCCCCCACCCCCCCCCCCCCCCACCCCCCCCCCCCCCCACCCCCCCCCCCCCCCACCCCCCCCCCCCCCCACCCCCCCCCCCCCCCACCCCCCCCCCCCCCCACCCCCCCCCCCCCCCACCCCCCCCCCCCCCCACCCCCCCCCCCCCCCACCCCCCCCCCCCCCCACCCCCCCCCCCCCCCACCCCCCCCCCCCCCCACCCCCCCCCCCCCCCACCCCCCCCCCCCCCCACCCCCCCCCCCCCCCACCCCCCCCCCCCCCCACCCCCCCCCCCCCCCACCCCCCCCCCCCCCCACCCCCCCCCCCCCCCACCCCCCCCCCCCCCCACCCCCCCCCCCCCCCACCCCCCCCCCCCCCCACCCCCCCCCCCCCCCACCCCCCCCCCCCCCCACCCCCCCCCCCCCCCACCCCCCCCCCCCCCCACCCCCCCCCCCCCCCACCCCCCCCCCCCCCCACCCCCCCCCCCCCCCACCCCCCCCCCCCCCCACCCCCCCCCCCCCCCACCCCCCCCCCCCCCCACCCCCCCCCCCCCCCACCCCCCCCCCCCCCCACCCCCCCCCCCCCCCACCCCCCCCCCCCCCCACCCCCCCCCCCCCCCACCCCCCCCCCCCCCCACCCCCCCCCCCCCCCACCCCCCCCCCCCCCCACCCCCCCCCCCCCCCACCCCCCCCCCCCCCCACCCCCCCCCCCCCCCACCCCCCCCCCCCCCCACCCCCCCCCCCCCCCACCCCCCCCCCCCCCCACCCCCCCCCCCCCCCACCCCCCCCCCCCCCCACCCCCCCCCCCCCCCACCCCCCCCCCCCCCCACCCCCCCCCCCCCCCACCCCCCCCCCCCCCCACCCCCCCCCCCCCCCACCCCCCCCCCCCCCCACCCCCCCCCCCCCCCACCCCCCCCCCCCCCCACCCCCCCCCCCCCCCACCCCCCCCCCCCCCCACCCCCCCCCCCCCCCACCCCCCCCCCCCCCCACCCCCCCCCCCCCCCACCCCCCCCCCCCCCCACCCCCCCCCCCCCCCACCCCCCCCCCCCCCCACCCCCCCCCCCCCCCACCCCCCCCCCCCCCCACCCCCCCCCCCCCCCACCCCCCCCCCCCCCCACCCCCCCCCCCCCCCACCCCCCCCCCCCCCCACCCCCCCCCCCCCCCACCCCCCCCCCCCCCCACCCCCCCCCCCCCCCACCCCCCCCCCCCCCCACCCCCCCCCCCCCCCACCCCCCCCCCCCCCCACCCCCCCCCCCCCCCACCCCCCCCCCCCCCCACCCCCCCCCCCCCCCACCCCCCCCCCCCCCCACCCCCCCCCCCCCCCACCCCCCCCCCCCCCCACCCCCCCCCCCCCCCACCCCCCCCCCCCCCCACCCCCCCCCCCCCCCACCCCCCCCCCCCCCCACCCCCCCCCCCCCCCACCCCCCCCCCCCCCCACCCCCCCCCCCCCCCACCCCCCCCCCCCCCCACCCCCCCCCCCCCCCACCCCCCCCCCCCCCCACCCCCCCCCCCCCCCACCCCCCCCCCCCCCCACCCCCCCCCCCCCCCACCCCCCCCCCCCCCCACCCCCCCCCCCCCCCACCCCCCCCCCCCCCCACCCCCCCCCCCCCCCACCCCCCCCCCCCCCCACCCCCCCCCCCCCCCACCCCCCCCCCCCCCCACCCCCCCCCCCCCCCACCCCCCCCCCCCCCCACCCCCCCCCCCCCCCACCCCCCCCCCCCCCCACCCCCCCCCCCCCCCACCCCCCCCCCCCCCCACCCCCCCCCCCCCCCACCCCCCCCCCCCCCCACCCCCCCCCCCCCCCACCCCCCCCCCCCCCCACCCCCCCCCCCCCCCACCCCCCCCCCCCCCCACCCCCCCCCCCCCCCACCCCCCCCCCCCCCCACCCCCCCCCCCCCCCACCCCCCCCCCCCCCCACCCCCCCCCCCCCCCACCCCCCCCCCCCCCCACCCCCCCCCCCCCCCACCCCCCCCCCCCCCCACCCCCCCCCCCCCCCACCCCCCCCCCCCCCCACCCCCCCCCCCCCCCACCCCCCCCCCCCCCCACCCCCCCCCCCCCCCACCCCCCCCCCCCCCCACCCCCCCCCCCCCCCACCCCCCCCCCCCCCCACCCCCCCCCCCCCCCACCCCCCCCCCCCCCCACCCCCCCCCCCCCCCACCCCCCCCCCCCCCCACCCCCCCCCCCCCCCACCCCCCCCCCCCCCCACCCCCCCCCCCCCCCACCCCCCCCCCCCCCCACCCCCCCCCCCCCCCACCCCCCCCCCCCCCCACCCCCCCCCCCCCCCACCCCCCCCCCCCCCCACCCCCCCCCCCCCCCACCCCCCCCCCCCCCCACCCCCCCCCCCCCCCACCCCCCCCCCCCCCCACCCCCCCCCCCCCCCACCCCCCCCCCCCCCCACCCCCCCCCCCCCCCACCCCCCCCCCCCCCCACCCCCCCCCCCCCCCACCCCCCCCCCCCCCCACCCCCCCCCCCCCCCACCCCCCCCCCCCCCCACCCCCCCAGAGGAGGAGGAGGAGGAGGAGGGAGGTTTGGATTTATATCCCCCCTTTCTCTCCTGCAGGAGACTCAAAGGGGCTGACAATCTCCTTGCCCTTCCCCCCTCACAACAAACACCCTGTGAGGTAGGTGGGGCTGAGAGAGCTCCGAGAAGCTGTGACTCGCCCAAGGTCACCCAGCTGGCGTTTGGGAGTGTACAGGCTAATCTGAATTCCCCAGATAAGCCTCCACAGCTCAGGCGGCAGAGCTGGGAATCAAACCCGGTCCCTCCAGATTAGATACACGAGCTCTTAACCTCCTACGCCACTGCTGCTCCTGTGTGCTTGCAGTGCTGACTTTCCTCTCTGTTTGGAGCCAAGTGCAGGCTGGTTTCCCACCAAAACATTCACGTGGCTGAGGTGGGGAGATCAGTCTTCCCTTAGTTCACCCCCGTGGACAAAGGACGGTGTCAGCCAAGGGCTTTGTTAAAATGGCATTATTCAGGAAATATCCCAAGTGTGGAATTTTAGGCCCATTATGTATGGAGTGCTTTCCATGGGGATGCTCATGCTGTAATGGGGTCTCTGTTTACCTGTGAAGAGGTGCCCCACTGCTTGCTGCGTGGCTTGCCTGCCCCCACTTCCAGGTCATCGCAAGACTGCTGGCTGTGTTTGTAAAGCTCTTAACATTTTTTTAATATTAATATTTCTGTGTTATATCAACATTTCTGTGCTTTTCGCAAAAGCCAGCCATAGATCCTCAGTGGCCAACAGGCAACTTTCAAGTTCCCTATTGAAGAAGAAGAAGAGGGGGAGGGGAATGATTTATATCCCCCCTTTCTCTCCTGGAGGAGACTCAAAAGGGGCTTACAAACTCCTTGCCCTTTCCCCCTCACAACAAACACCCTCTGAGGTAGGTGGGGCTGAGAGAGCTCCAAAGAACTGTGACTAGCCCAAGGTCAACCAGCTGGCGAGTGTTGGAGTGCACAGGCTAATCTGAATTCCCTAGATAAGCCTCCACATCTCCACAAGCTGCAGAGTGGGGAATCAAACCCGGTTCCTCCAGATTAGAGTCCACCTGCTCTTAACCACTACGCCACTGCTGCTTAAAAACTTAAAAGAAGGTAAAGAATACCTTTCGGTCTACGCCACTGCCTCTTTGCTTGTTACCGACGCTTCCACAGTCTGATTCCCTGTTTTGTCAACCAGTTGTCTCCTCTCTGTGTTGATCACCATCAACTCCTTTACACAAGGTCCTTGTGTGTGGGGTCAGCAGTCTCCTGTGTATTGATCATCAATGTCCCTACCTAGATGGGAGCCCTGGTCACAACTGAGGTCAGAGTCCAGGGACCTCTCGGAGTCCCTCTCCCCTCAACATTGAACGTCATAGTCAGTAGTGATTGAGTCTGTTGTCAGGAGAGTCCCAAGCTGTTCCATTGTCTGAGGATGCCCTCCTCTCCCCTTTCACCGGGGTCACCTAAGACTCTCTGCATCAGTGTTCTCCATCTGTAAAATGAATAAATGTTAGGGTTGGGGGTCACCACAACATCATCATCATCATCACCACCACCACCACCACCACCACCACCACCACCACCACCACCACCACCACCACCACCACCACCACCACCACCATCATCATCATCATCATCATCATTAAATTTATTCATTTATTCATTCATTCATTCATTTATTAATTTATTTTATTTAATTTAATATACCGCCCCATCCCGAAGGGGCTCTGAGGAACTGTATTAAAGGGTCGCAGCATTAGGAAGGTTGAGAACCGCTGCCCTGGATTGTCTTCTACTAGAAGGGCAATGGGATGTGGCGTTGATTTTGGCACCACCTAAATTATGGTTTTAGATGCTGAGTCAGTGGAGACTAGTGTGTGAGCTTGAGTCCTGCAATTAAAAGCCACCAACCTTTGAAAGTACACCTGTGAAATTCTGCAAAGTCCCTGCTCTTAGATGTGGGGAGAAGGTCCCTGTGGCAACTTATAACCCATAACAGATTTCCAGCACACATGCTAGAGAGTACATGGTGCTCCTCTTGGATTGTTCCAGTTCTGTGTAGGAATTGTTAGGTGATGCTCAAAGCATCTTCTCAGCGGTCCACCCATCATTTTTTTTGTACATTCTGCTTTCTTAGCATGACACTTAATCCTTTTTCTGGTAATTTCCCTATTTCCTCTAAATCTGAGAAATCTGACTTGAGACGTCGCCACAATAGTAATCCTCATTTTATTCGTCTCAGACCGAGTAATTTAGTGCTCTTCCAGGCGACTTGACATCTTAGGGTTGCCAGCTCCAGGTTGTGAATTTCTGGAGATATGGGGAAGGGGGTGGAGCTTGAGGAGGGACCTGAGCAGGGATGTGATGGCTCAGAGTCCTTCCTCTGGCAGCAGCCCATGTTCTGCAGTGGAACTGATCTCCGTAATCCAGAGATTGGTTATAATTCTGGGAGATTTCCAGATCCCACCTGGAGGTTGGCAACCTTACCTTACTCTAGCAGATCCTCACTTTTCACCCCAGCATATATTGTGAAACCTTTACCTCTGTCCTTATGCGCTCCCAAGTCATAGTTTCTATATGTGATTATGGTGGGTCTTGGGCTCATTCCGCACATGCAGAATAATGCACTTTCAAACTGCTTTCAGTGCTCTTTGTAGCTGTGCGGAATAGCAAAATCCACTTGCAAACAGTTGTGAAAGTGGTTTGAAAACGCTTTATTTTGCATGTGCGGAAGGGGCCTCTGCTAAGATAAATACCCTGTTTCCCCGAATATAAGACATCCCCTAAAGATAAGAGGTTTTGCTGTAGTGCGAAATATAAGGCATCCCCCGAAAGTAAGACGTAGCAAAGTTTTTGTTTGGAAGCATGCCCGATGAACAGAACACAGAAAAATAAGACCTCCCCTGAAAATAAGACATAGCGCATCTTTGGGAGCAAAAATTAATATAAGACATTGTCTTATATTCGGGGAAACACGGTATATAGGGACCATTTCTTTTGTGCTTTCTTCAAAATCTGCAGAATACTGCCTTGTAGCTGTGTAGAACTGTAGGTTGTGAGATAGAAGTAACATGGCATGTTTGCGTAAGGAGCCAGTGAGATGCAAGAAATTGCCTTGGATTCTAGATGCTGGGGACGGAGCCCGTGATGTCAGCTGCCGTCCAGAGCTTGCATCAATAGATTCAGCGCAGCAGCCATGAGAAGGCAACCTACTCTGTCATTACGATTGGAGTTGACTCTTCCTTGCTGCAGCTGCATTCTTTATTGTGTTCTTTTTGGCAAACCCTGTTAAAATTGCAGGGCTGCCGTGTGCATTGTTAAAATTGTTGTCCCCATTTTCCCTCAGTTGTTTGGCTTATAAATGAGCCGATATATTTGCAACTTTTCATCTATCATTTGTCTAAGAGTCATTTAAAAAAGGGGGAGAGTCAGGATTTGTTGCAAAATAAACTGTGTTTCCTTTGTGCTCTTTGCCTTTTTATTCTTTGCTTTCCCCTAAATTTAATTTGTGGCTGTTTTTTCCCAGTTTCCCCAGATTCTTTGAGGGGTCGGAGTGGTTTCTTGGTAAAAAAATCTCTTCATTGGGAGAGAGGGAGAGGAAAACATTTCGAACACCAGTTTGGAAAAGCGCTTCTTTCCTTAGCTCATTGATGCATTTATTTTTTATTTATTTATTTATTATATTTGTATACCGCCCTCCCCAAAGGCTCAGGGCGGTGTCCATCAATAGTAAAAGCAGCTTAAAACATTGTATATAATTTATATAAATACATAAAATAACAAGACTCCTGATGGCTTCAGCCCCTCCCTCCCCCTTTATATACCCATGGGAGGCCAGCTGTTCTTATGGCGGAGTTGTCATCATCCTGGCTGGCCACATGCCTGGCGGAACAGGACTGTTTTACAGGCCCTGCGGAAACTTTGTAAGTCCCGCAGGGCCCTGATCTCACTTGGAAGCCTGTTCCACCAGGTAGGGGCCAGAGCCGTAAAGGCCCTGGCCCTTGTAGAGGCCAGCCGGATCGCCTTGGGGTTGCGATCAAGTTATTAATGGAGCACAAGATTAAAACTTCCAGAGGTTCTTGTAATCAGCCCTGGGATGTATTGCATGCACCTGTGGGCACTGACTGACTGACTGACTGACTGACTGACTGACTGACTGATTTATGGGCATATACAGTGTGGAGAGGGAACAACTTTTTATTAGTTATCGTATATACTCGTGTATAAGCCGACTTTTTCAGCACATTTTTAATGCTGAAAAATCCCCCCTCTGCTTATACTCGAGTGAGGGTCCCACTTACCTGTTCTCCGATGCAGTGCGGGTGTTCTCCAGTCTCTCCCGCTCACCTGCGGGCGCCTGCAGCCTCTGTGGGTGGTCCGATGACTGCTGATATCACCACTCTTCTTTTCTCCTGCACGCCGGCAGCTTCTGTGTTGTCCGTGCCGTAATGGGCAATAACCTGCCCGCTTCTGATGCCTCAATTAATATAATTTTATTGGTATCTATTTTTATTTTTGAAATTTGCCAGTAGCTGCTGCATTTCCCACCCTAGGCTTATACTCGAGTCAATAAGTTTTCCCAGTTTTTTGTGATAAAATTAGGTGCCTCGTCTTATATTCGGGTCAGCTTATACTCGAGTATATATGGTATTCTGTTTACTTTATTTATACCCATCTTTCTCCCTAACGGGGACTCAGAGCAGCTTACTTTATTCTCTTCCCCTCCATTTTATCCTCGCAATAACCCTGCAAGGTGGGGTAGGTTGTGCGTGTATGACTGGCCCAAGATCACCCAACAAGCTTTTGTGGCAGAGCAGGGATTTGAATCTGGATCTAGCACACTAACCAATCCACCACGCTGGCTCTCAACAGATGCTTTTTAGATAAAGGGATCAAATAAACTGAAGGCTATGAATTTATTTTACTAGGGTTAGCCATCTAGCCCTCAGTGAGCTCCCAAAGGCACCTGGTGGGCCACTGCGACTAGCAGAGTGCTGGACTAGATGGACTCTGGTCTGATCCAGCAGGCTCTTTCTTAGGTTCTTAGGTTCTCTGTAGGCCATACATCCATCAGTAAGGAGAAGGTTGGAATGTAACTTGACCTAGTTGATAGATATAGGCCAGTGGTGGCGAACCTACGGCACGGGTGCCAGAGGTGGCACTCAGAGCCCTCTCTATGGGCACGTGCACACAGAGTGCATCATGTGGGGGGAGGGGGAAGCACTGTTAAACCCCACTGATTTTCATGGGAAGAACTAAAACGTGATCCTTTACCTGAGAGTAAGCTCAGTTGCTGGCAATGGGGCTTGCTTCTGAGTAAATTCTCCTAGGGTCATGATTCACCCGTTCAAAGAGTTGCAGGGTTGCTTCAAAGCAAAGCCACTGACTACCAACAAGCTTACTCCCAAGTAACGCACGCCTCGGAGCCAACCATTTTTTCTAAACTAAACCCTCAGTGTTCAGGTTAAATTGCCGTGTTGGCACTTTGCAATAAATAAGTAGGTTTTGGGTTGCAATTTGGGCACTCGGTCTTGAAAAGGTTCGCCATCACTGATATAGGCAAGATGTGACTCAGCAGAATCTGGACTTTACTGGCTGTTCAGACCCTAGTACTGGTTATCAGATAGAGCACAGCTTTGCTGTCCCAACCAGTAAAATATTGATCATTTGGCAACTGCTTGTCGCATATAGACTGAGTCACGTACGTGGTTGAAAGGGATCCAAGTTGGAAGTAAGGAGGCTTTTCTTTGAAAAGAGTTCTCCAAATGACTCCCCTCTGTGCTGGCGCCTCAAAGGCCAGTGTGAGGGAAATGGGGAGTAATGGGAGGTGCGCACTAGCATCGATCCACCATGCAGCGACACATCTGGCAAAAGTTAGAAGTGGCATTATGACGTTGTGAGAGGATGCTCTAACCATTTGCCCCAAACTCTATGGTTTAATTCACTACTTAGCCCGGCTCTTTAGAAGAGTTGAACAGTTGAATGAGTGAAGAGAACTGTAGTGAAAGTTGATTTCCAAGCATGGTGTTTTCAACATTGCAGGGACATATTTACACATGTAATATTTTGGGAAGAGGCAGAGCCCGCAGTCAATAGAAGCAGCTGTGGCCCAGGACTGGGGACAGCCTTGCCTCCATTATTAAGGATGCTGTGTTGAATTCTACTTCCTGGAATGCCACAATCACCTCTGTTGTCTGCGATGCTTGGGGTCCTGTACCCCAATATGTATGACTTTATGCTGGTTCATGTTGATTCTCATTTGTAAATTTGCAGCATTTCAATCCAGTTTGGAAGTCTTTTTAGAGCTCTTCACAGTTCCCCTTGGGTTTTAAACATCCTAAATCAGGGGTCTTCAAACTATGGCCCTCCAGATGTTCATGGACTACAATTCCCATCAGCCCCTGCCAGCATGGCTAAGTGGCAGGGCTGATGGGAATTGTAGTTCATGAACATCTGGAGGGCCATAGTTTGAAGACCCCTGTCCTAAATTAATGTAGTGCCTTTGTTACCTCCCTGCTGACTTTGGATAGTTTATAAAAATGTTAATAAAACCTAATCCGGTAAAGCCCACCATTTATTTCCTTCAGTTATGGAAACTGTTGACTCTCTCAGCCTACAAACATACGAGCTACCGTTAGATTAACCGCCCTGTGATTTGAGCCAGTGGTAACTCACGATTGCTGTTCCACACTGTAATGTGTTATCTGATGAACTAGCACAATGCAGTAGTAATGTTAACGTGTCACACTAGGTTCTGGAAAACCTATATTTAAATCCCAAAACAGTCGTGAGGCTTACTGACTGACCTTAGGCCTTTTCTTGTCTACTGATTAGCTGTGTTTGTCTGTCGTAGTAGAATAACAGTCGAGTCTAGGAACAGCATGACGACTCACAACAATTTCCAGGGTACATTCTTTTGTTAATCAAAGCTCACTTTCTCAGCTAGTGAGCTTTGACTCGTGAAAGCTTATACCTGGGGAGTTTTTGGTGGCCTTTAAAGTTCTCCTGAACTAGAATGTTGTTACCCTCTTTGTGCAATTTCCCCTATAAAAGTCTCCAGAACAGTCTACTCGGCCATGGCGATTTCCTCTTCATAGCTTTTGAAGAAGTGAGCTCCAGTTAACAAAAGCTCATGCTGAACCAACTGCCAGACGTCTTTAAGGTGCCACTGGACTTCTGTTTTATTTTGCTACTGCAGATTGAAACAGCTGTTGCTCCGCAGTGATCATGGGCCAGTCACTCTTTCTAAGTGTAGTGTGAACCCACGTCCGGCCTGCGCAGCTGTTTTGAGAAAAGATAGGTTAGAAACAAACTCCCCAAAAAGCATCAGACATCGGACATCAGAAACAGACAGAACGTTTTTACATAACAGAATATAGATCTCTGACAGAAGGTGACCCCCTCTGGGTGCTCTCGAAAGAGAGACACCCCCAAGGGAGAGGCACATTCTGGGTGCTCTTGAAAGAGAGACACACCCACCATACGAAAGACCTTAGACTTTATAGATACAAAGAATACATACGTCACAGTTCATCCCCATCCCCACGTACATAATCCATACCCCTTTCACATGCTATAAGCATGAACCTTAAAATCCCATTGGATAATTCTGTCTCCTTGTCACATTAAGACAGCCTCTATTCTACGTGTCACATTCCTTCTGTTACACAAACACTGCATGCTGTTTGCTCACGTCCCTCTGCCCATATGCAAACAGCTGCAATAAAACTAACTTCTGCCTTTTCTTGTTTCCAAGAATAACCTGTTTTCCTACTTTTCTAAGTTTGCTCCTGAAGAGAGATATTTCCCCAGGGTATGTAGATTTTTACCTACATTCTCTTAGATCATAAAACTTCCCTTTTTCCAGTTTGAAATGATTTAACTTTAAAAGATTACACAAACATTGATTCTAACAATTATACCATTCGATTCTAATACAGTAGAATTATAGTAAAATACAAGTACATTTGAATCTCTCATTATCATTTCTGTGTTCATTTAACATATATATAAAAACACTTTTTCCATTTAACTAATCACATTCATTTCTATTCTAACCTCTGACCTCTTTTATGATTCTGTTTGTTCATGTAGCTATCCCCTATAGCTGGTTTTAACAAAAACAAAGTTATAAATGTATATGTCTTCTGTCACGTATTAACCTTTAGTGACAAGATCTTAAAGATATTTATCTTTGCTTGCCTGCATAATCACTGACAAGCTTCTAACACGCAGTTTGACCTGCTGCTAACATGCACTCCTGCTGGTCTCTATACAGAAACCCCATTTTGATTCTTAGAAATCTTTGGTTCATACAAAATTAATATTCCTTGATCAAAAACAATTTGTAGACATTCTGGTCCATTCCCACAGTAGCCTACCCAATAGGGTGTTTTAAGCATTACAATACTTTCCTGCCCTGCCCTGCCCTGGATGGCCCAGGATAGCCCGATCTCATCAGGTCTTGGTTTGGCTCCAGTTAGTATTTGGATGGGAGACCACCAAGAAAGCCCAGGGTTAGAATGATAGAATCATAGAGTTGGAAGAGACCACAAGGTCCATCAAGTCCAACCCCCTGCAGTGCAGGAACACACAGTCCTGACATATGATCATCCAGCCTCTGTTTGAAAACCTCCAAAGAAGGAGACTCCACCACTCTCCGAGGCAGTGAATTCCACTGTCGAACAGCCCTGACAGTCAGAAAATCTGGTTGAGGTGGGTTTTCCAGGCTGTTTGGTTGTGGTCTGGTAGATCTACCAGACCACAGCCTGGAAAACCCACCACAACCGGTTGAACCCGGCCGTGAAAACCTTCGACAGTCAGAAAATCCTTCCTAACGCTTAGGTGGAATCTCTTTTCCTGCACCTTGAATCCATTACTCCTTGTCCTCATCTCTGAGGCAGCAGAAAACAAGCTTGCTCCCTCTTCAACATGATATCCTTGCAAATATTTAAACATAGCTATCATGTCCCCCCTTAACCTTCTCTTCTCCAGACTAAACATCACGAGCTCCCTAGGACGTAGATTCCGGACCTTTTACCATTTTGGCTGCCCTCCACTGGACATGTTCCAGCTTGTCAGCATCCTTCTTAAATTGTGGCACCCAGAACTGAACACCTAGGGCCCTTTCCGCACGGGCCATTTACGGCGCCCTGGGGACGGCAAAAACGCCGTCCCCAGGGAGCCGTTCGCACAGGCGGCACTGCTAAAACGCAGCAGCGCCGACCTGGCTCCCCTCCTCCACCCCCAGGGCGGCGTCAGGCCGCCTCCAAAAACCTCCCTCCTGGAAGGAGGTTTTTGGAAAACAGCGCATTCCCGGTGGCGCAGTGCGAACGGCACCGCCGGGAACACGCTGTTTTCCCCGTCCCTCTCCCTCTCCCACTCACCTTGTCGCCTTCGTCGCCCTGCTGGCCTCCTAAGACCCTCCCTCGCTGTCCTCCGACCCCTGGAGGTCGGAGGGCAGCGTGGGCGGGTCTTAGGAGGCCAGCAGGGCGACGAAGGCGATGAGGTGAGTGGGGGAGGGACAGGGAAGAGGCGGCTCCGTGTGGAGCCGCCTCTCCCGTGCCGGCCTCTGCGGGGGCCGCTCGCACGCTCCCGTGCAAACAGCCCCCACCCCTCCACCAGCAGAATTCCTGCCAGTGCAGGGGTGCCCTTTCCGCTGTGCGGAAAGGGCCTAGGTGAGGTAGAGAGGCAGGCAATGGCAAACCACCTCGAAACATCTTTTGCCCTAGAAACTCTTCGGGGCTGCCAGAAGTCAGCTGTGACTCGAGCTAACTTTCCACCACCAAATAAATAAATAATAAAATTACAGCTACTGTGTAAATAACATATTACACAATGTTGTTACCCATGGGCTTTGTTGGTCCTTCCTCACATTATATTTTAACAGGCTATATGCTATTAGAATTAGGATTCTTTTTTGTTTCATTCAATTTGGGTGTTCTTTGGGTAAATAACATGGCGCTATTTTAAGTGGGCGCTTTTCGAATGATGTTTCTACTCTCAGCCAGAACCCTGTGCCGTAGTCTGTGCAAAGGACAGCCTTGTGTCTCGCCCGGCTGCTCAACTTTGTCTTAATCAGCACTCCACAGTTAGCATATTTTGGCTTCATTAACCTCCGTGTTTTTAAATATCTCCAAATTGCAAAGAAAAGCCTGGCTGCTAATGAAAGTGCCAGTCGTGTGTCGAATTTGTCCTCCGTCACATTTCAGGTAAGCAGCTCAGGTTTCTTTCTCTCTTCCACACAATGTACATTTTTAACCCAGAAGGGCAGTTTAAATGCGAACATTTGAAATTACAAAGCATTCAAGCTCTTATTGCAGTCGGTCCTCAGGGAGGCCAGGAGATGGGAGATCTTTATCATGTAAGTGCTTTTTCACTGCACGCTATACCCACAGAGAAAGCTCCCCCCACCCCACCCCGCAAATATATGGCATTGCTCTAAAGGGCCACAAGCTTGGAACTATGTTATAAATTTTATGGCTTGTAATGGCCCTTTTTTATTTTATTTGATTGATTTTTTTTATATTCCACCCTTTGCCAACTAGGGTGGCTTCCAACAGAATACATGCAATGTAATATGTAAGTTAAAACCCGCAATATAAAATGATAAATTATTGATTTAACTTAAAAGATGGCACGCTAAATTAGAAACCTAAATTACAATCGCAAGTTGGTTCATATATACACCAATCATTCCCAATAGCAAATTAGTTTATAATGAACCTAACAGCTGGCCAACAATAACCCAAGAATTCAAAGTGGGGGGGAAAGGAGGGGAGAAGGGGGAGGCCAGGCCAGCTGATCTAATGAATAAAGAGGGATCTAATGAACCGCTGCTGCCTCAACCATGGGCCTTTCCCCACTTACCTTAAGCCCCGCGCTACTTGAGGAAAGTAGTGCGGGGTCCCCCGGCACTCCCCACGACAGGGGCGGCGACAGCACAGCCGCCCCGACGCTGCCGCTGTCGCGCCCCCTCAGCGCGCGGCATCCCAGGCGCTCTTCTTAACGGTGCCTTTTGATGACCCCGCGGTCGTGGGGACGCCCGGGCGCGCGCCTGGGAAGTCGCGCGCTGAGAGCAGCGCGCGGCATAGGGGGGATCCAAGAGAGTGGGGAAAGGCCCGAAATGTCTGGCAGAATAGCTCTGTCTTACAGGTCTTGTGGAACTGAGCCAAGTCCATTAGGGCATGGACTTCATTAGACAGAGCCTTCCATCAGGCTGGAGCCAGAGCCGAAAAGGCCCTTTGAAATTGCTATTTTGTTAGTAAGCAATGCACTTGGTCTTCAGTTATTTAGATTCTATGGAAGAAGCATAAGTGTGTCTGCCCAGATTGAATGTAACCAGGAAGAGACTCTCACAGCCAGTGGCATAGTGCCAACCGGGGGGGGACGCCCCAGGAGGAGCGTTCCAGGGTGGGGGAAGCTGGAGCAGGGGCGCAGGACGCACATGCTCCCCGAGCACAGTTCACCCTCATTCCACCCCTGCTCACGACTAATGTCTTTATCTCATTCTTCTGACCTTGGGTTCATCTTACATCCCTGCTCTTCCTGACTTCTGTTGCTTGGGACGGTATTATGTGTTAGTGAGGGGGGATTGATATACTAGGGTTGTGTGAAAGTTCTGGCAGAACCGTCTTTCCCGCTCTTACCTCTGTGTTTACCAATAAAGGCTTCTTAACCATCAAGTGACAAAGTTTGACTTGGGTTACTGATTCAAGGTTTGACCTGAGAGGTTTGACTTGCACTTGAGAGCCAACATGGTGTAGTGGTTCGGAGATTAGGTAATCTGGTTTAATTCCTCACTCCTCCACATGCGCGGTGGACTCTAATCTGATGAATTGAATGTGTTTCCCCACTCCTCCACATGAAGCCTGCTGGGTGACCTTGGGCTAGTCACAGTTCTTTCTGAACTTTCAGCACCACCTACCTCACCAGGTGTTCGGTGTGGGGAGAGGAAGGGGAAGGAGTTTGTAAGCCACTTTGAGACTCCTCATAGGAGAGAAAAGAGGGATATGAATCCAAACTCCTCCTCCTCCTCCTCCTCCTCCTCCTCCTCCACTGTTGCAAATGTAAAAGGTTTCTGTTCTCTTGTGGGTCACAGCTGTAGCTTTCTAGATTTGGAAAGCTGGCACCTGAAAGGCTTGTCAATTCATAACAGCCTCAATGGTGCTAATCTTCAGACCCATTTCATTTGTTTCCATGCAGAAGTTCTTACTTTCTGCATTTGTGGAAACCTCACATTTGTTTGTTGGAATAATTTTTCTCAAGCATTGGCCATTCATGCATGCATTGGCTGTTTTCTTTCTAGTGGGCTTTTCCCTGCAGGGTTCTGATCAGACAAGAATTCTCCTGCCGTGAAGTGAACCTAGTAGATCTGATCTACCACTCTCCCCCCTCCCCCCCCCACACATACATACATTTCCCTGTCCTTTCTTTTCAAACTTCATTTGGAGAAGTTGCTGGCTGCTTTTGTTTGCTGGGGGGGTTGGGGGGGTTTGTGGTCTAGCATTAATGCACTAGTTGACAGGTTTCAAACTCATGGCCCTCCAGATGTTATGGACTACAGTTCCCATCATCCCCTGCTAGCATAATGCTGGCAGGGGATGATGGGAACTGTAGTCCATAACATCTGGAGGGCCGCGAGTTTGACACCTATGCACTAGTCCATGTACATTTTTGTCAGTTTAAAGGGTCTACCATGCCAGCAATAGACCCTCAGCATTATTTTATTTTTAAAGGTAGCCCTTTCTGGAATGGTAACTGGAAGAGCGGGAGAAACTGCTGTTTTGTGGGCAGGGGAAAGTGAGGAGGAAAGAGAAAATCCAAAGAAAGCAAAACAATACTGATTTCCTTTGCTTTCCCTGCAAAGTGAGATGAAAAGTAGCCCTTTTAGAGTGTTCGGAAACAGCAGAGATTCCCTGATCTGTGACCGCGGTGAGTTTCAAAGAGTGGGAAATGTGAATGTAACCAAGAAGCCAACCTGAAGGCAATGTAGGCTCAATGCTACGGAGGCCACAAGTGAATAAATGGACATCATGAGCTGAAGCTTGCTTCTAAGCTTTTCTAGCTGAGTGCCCACCCCGACTGCCTACACCAGTGATGGCGAACCTTTCCGAGACCGAGTGCCCAAACTGCAACCCAAAACCCACTTATTTATCGCAAAGTGCCAACATGACAATTTAACCTGAATACTGAGGTTTTAGTTTAGAAAAAATGGTTGGCTCCGAGGCGTGCGTTTCTCAGGAGTAAGCTTGTTGGTAGTCAGTGGCTTTGCTTTGAAGCAACCGTGCAACTCTTCCAATGAGTGAATCACGACCCTAGGAGGGTTTACCCAGAAGCAAGCCCCATTGCCAGCAATCGAGCTTACTCCCAGGGAAAGGATCACGCTTTAGTTCTTTGTATGAAAATCAGTGGGGTGCAACAGCGCTTAACAGGGTTACCCAAAACTAGGTCTTAGGTTTAATGCTAATAATCAAGCCCAGCGGCCCAGGCCAGCCTAGATGTGGGGGGGGGGGGCACTCTGCGTGTGCCCACAGAGAGGGCTCTGAGTGCCACCTCTGGCACCCGTGCCATAGGTTTGCCACCACTGGCCTACACTCTCTTTAGCTGGTAAAATCCTTCTACGCCACTGCCTGTATGTAGCCCTTGGCAGAAGCTGCTGCTGTTTCCCTCTGCTTGTTTGGTCCAATCAATAGAGAATTTACAAGCATACCTAAAAGATTTTGAGAATTCCTCTTCAAGAGTGACCTTCTGCTCGGTGTGAAGTGTACAGTTTCACTTTGCTGATACTGTGAAAGGGACAGAGGTGACACTCCACTGCCGTGAGTTTTAACAGGGTTTCCCTCCCGTGAATCCCTGCACGTGCTTTCCTGCTTTTGCAGTCCTGAATGATCTCTTTGGCAGCCTTGTGCATCTTCCCTGCTATGGTACTGTAGATTTAGGACAGTGGTGGCGAACCTATGGCACTCCAGATGTTCATGGACTACAATTCCCCATCAGCCCCTGCCACTCTAATCTCCGAAGGTCACCCAGCTGGCGTGTGTAGGAGTGCACAGGCTAATCTGAATTCCCCAGATAAGCCTCCACAGCTCAGGCGGCAGAGCAGGGAATCAAACCCGGTTCCTCCAGATTAGAGTACATTTGTGGCTCTAATTAGAGTACAGAAGTGTTTCGGTGTCCACGTGTTGAGCTGTATGGTCGGTTGATTTATTTTGTCTGTTGAAATACGATAGCCTGCCTTTCTCCCTCACCAAAGCAAGACCCATTTGGACATTTCTGGTACATCGAAAAGCTCAGAGCGGCTTCACCCCGGTTCATTAGGAACCAAGAAGTGATTTGTTGATGCTGAGCCAATAATGGTTGTTTGGCTCTTCTCAGCCAGCTGTTGCAATTTCTGTGTGTTGCCTTTTGCTTAAACACACACGCACAACTGCCCAATCTGTAAGAGCAAAAGCAAATTACCAGGCAGTGGCTTTTAATGGATTTTGATAGTGTGTGTATCTGCATTAAGAGATTCAGGCCTCTCTTCTGCAGCACCTTTTGGAATTTAAAGCTGGAAGAAAAATCCTGCAGAATGTGTGTGTGTGCACGCGCTATTCCTACTGCCAGGCGTTGATGCCTCTCTTGACATGCCTGCTTCCAGAGGGGCATGCGCTGATTTGTGAAAAAGGTGACAGCTCATCATCAGCCAGTTTGGTCACATATGCGATGTTGGGGAATGATGTTTGATCAAGTGAAGCCCAAGGTAAGACAAGCAGGAATTGGTTGTAAAGCTGGCTTCCTTAGCGCAGAACAGAGAGGTGACTCCCTGCAATCGAACGCAAACATCCATTAGAGCCCGTTTGATCCTCACCTAGAGAAAAGCACTGAGTTTAAGTGGCAGCAGCTGCCTTCCGTGTACTGCTGCCTGCCCCGTCTTATTTCTTCAGAGGCAGATGCAGAGAGGGAAGAGAAGTAAACCAAATTAAGCCGCCCCCCACTGCCGCTGTGACTCTGAGTGCCGAATTAGGACCACCCCTAGAGTCAGAGGCACTGGAAAATATGTAGAACAGCACTGACTGGAAGCCAAAGAGAGAGGCCTCTCCCTGCGTTGGCTGCACCAGGTGCATTTGGGGAAGAAAAGAATCAGCTCTGGCCTGAATTGTATAATTAAGGCACCTGGATGGCTCCTTTTTTGGGGGAAAAGCCAGCCTTATTAATTGATGCAGAAGATGGCTCCTGCGTGTTTCGTTGTTTGATTAAAACGCCTGTACCATAATTAGGTCCTTCTATTACTTTTTTTTTTTGCATTTTCATCCACAATAAAAATGGATTGGCAAATGCCTCCCCCCCCCCCCTAAAACAGCAGCATACAAGCATGCTCTGCCACCCAACACAATCCTGCTCTTCTTTTGTCTCTCTGAGTCAGCTGAGATAAGCGAGTGGATTTTGGGAATTCTCCGCTCTCCGTGCTCTGATTGTGCGATAGAAGGACTCAACGAGGGGAAAAGAGGACTGTTGGGCGGATGCCAGTCGCAGCTAATTAATTCTTAAAAGAGGGTTGGTTCTGTAACACCGCTAGTTAACGACAGGACTCTAAGTAGAAAATCCTGGCTATTTAAGCCACAATTGGCAGAAAAATAAACTGATTCCACAACTAGAAAAAGTAGAGGGAGGGCAGAGAAGCAGAAGACCCTTGCCCAAAATGATCCTGGTCTTTGTGAATCAACTTCAAAGAAGACCAGGATAAGTTGAGCATTCAGAAAAGTGCTTTCCCACATGGTGGAAGGGATATTGCAATTGCTAATCTGGTATGGTGCTAATCAGCAATGCAAATAATGCCGTGGAGAAGGTGTATGCCACTGAGGTGCCATCTTAAGCCGCAGTTGCACATTCAGTCATCTTCACTGCCCGAAAGCCCTCCGTAGGGCTTAATGGGCTTATCCCATTCAAAAGGGTGACATAAGTCCAAGTCTAAGCCACAGTGCAACTGCCTGCAAAACCATGGCAGAAACCAAATGCTCCACGCCACCTCCCCACCTCCCCACCGGTGGCCAGTTGGAACACAAACAGAGCTCCACAGCGGCGTGGATTCCTGGTTTTTGCCACCGTGTTTGGCTGAGGTATGACTGGCCACCAGCACCTTTACCCCCTTCCACGACACAGTTCACCCCCCCCCCCAATAGGACTGATCCATAAACAACTTCCTAGGCGCTTTACACCATGCATTGGATCTCTAATTTAGGTTCCCTTCATTTAAATCCATCTACCCTGAGACTTACATCTGTTTTTGGGATCTGGTGTTAAAATTATGCATGCATTCAAGCAGGATAGAATGAAGGACAGATTGCCCTTATTCTAAACGAAAGGCTTAATGTTTAAGAACTACCCTGTTTCCCCTAATATAAGACATCCCCGAAAAATAAGACATAGTAGAGGTTTTGCTGAAGTGCGAAATATAAGGCATCCCCCGAAAGTAAGACATAGCAAAGTTTTGTTTGGAAGCATGCCCGACGAACAGAACACAGGAAAAATAAGACATCCCCTGAAAATAAGACATAGCGCATCTTTGGGAGCAAAAATTAATATAAGACACTGTCTTATATTCGGGGAAACACGGTATTACTTATTTTAGGACCACAGACCAATTGGACTTTAGCAACCACCCCAAAGCACACAGAGCACACATGCCCAAACCTCCTATTCTCTGATATTTGATTTTGCAGTTCCAGATAAGATGCTGGAGTTTTATTTTACTTTGTGACCTAAGGAATCTAAATTGGAGAGCAGCCATGCATTTCAGTGTTGGAATAAGGTTTTACTCATCTGTAATATCTCTGTTCTAGCTACTCATCTGTAAAATGGGAATTAGGGTTGAGCAATACTGAAAATATTCAGTAAAATTCAAATTTGGGCTTATTCAGGCATAAATGATCTGTATGCCCAAATAAGATGAATATCATATTTGGTATACCCGAATATGTATCCTGAATATATTTGGGTCCATCTGTTTTTTTTTAAATTTGTGGATGTTTTGGGTTTTGGCCTGCAGGGGGCACAATTTTAAAGCTAGCGGCACCAAAATTTCAGGGTATCTCCCAGAGATTCTCCTGATGATACCACCCAAGTTTGGTGAATTGTGGTTCAGGGGGTCCAAAGTTATGGACCCCAAAAGGGCATGCCCCATCCCCCATTGTTTCCAATGGGAGCTAACAGGAGATGTGGGCTACCCCTTTGGTGCCATTAGTTTTAAAAATGTGCACCTCACAGACCCCACCAGAAATTCCCCATTGGCTGCAATGTGCTTGGCCTGGCAACTCACACGTACGCAGGCTTGGAGCAGATGACCCAACCATTATCATTGCCCAAGACCTGCAGAACCCTGTCAGCATGCTGTCTTCCCCTGACCTGGGAACAATGTGACATGGGTGGAGGAGCTGCCATGGACCGTGAACTGGCGGCGATGCATTTCACCACCTGCTGCCGGATGGCACTGGGAGAGGAAGGTGTGGGGTGCAAGCAGGGGCAGTGGGAGAGGAAGGTGGGGTGCACGCCCAGGTGTGGGGGTGCAAGCAGGAGCACTGGGAGAGAAAGATGTGGGGTGCAATCAGGGGCACTGGAAGAGGAAGGTGTGGGGGTGTAAGCAGCGGCACTGGGAGAGGAAGGTGTGGGGTGCAAGCAGGGGCAGTGGGAGAGGAAGGTGTGGGATGCAGTCAGGGGCACTGGGAGAGGAAGGTGGGGTGCAGGCAGGGGCACTGGCAGGGGAAGGTGGGGGTGCAAGCAGGGGCAGTGGGAGAGGAAGCTGTGGGGTGGCAAGCAGGAGATAGGGAGAGAGGAAGAAGGGAGAGAGAGAGAAGGGACAGAAATGCTGGCTGGAAGAAGGGAGAGAGGCAGGAAAGAAATGCTGGCTGGAGAAAGGGAGAGAAAGAAAGAGACCGTCTCGCTTTCCCTTCCTCCAGCCAGCGTTTCTGTCCTGTCTCTCTTTCTCTTCCTTCCTCCAGCCAGAATTTCAATCCCTTTCTCCCTTTGGCATGGCATCTGGGCATTCGTTCAGGCCAGTGATCTTTAAAGATCGCTGGCCTGAAGGAATGCCGATTCAACGGTGCCGAATCTATACAAGCCGATCCGAATAGCTTGAATTCGGATTGGTTTGCATTCCAGCATTCGGCCCCATTGTGCTGCGATTCGGCTCTTTTTGCAATTCGGCATAGCCGAATTGCCAAGCCTAATGGGAATGATGACTGCGCTGCTAGAATTACTGAGAAGATGAAATGCATGAGCACTGTTAAGCACTTTGTGGGCTGTTTTCAAAGCTAAATGTATTTCTTGTGACTGTCTTAATGCTACATGCTGAATTTTGCATGCGGTGCAGTAACTGGTTGCTCGGAAAGTTCTTTTCTGCCTTTTCTCTCTCCCTTGAGTTCTGTAAATTGGGTTTATAAAATTTAGTGTATTGGGTACTGGCGAAATCTAATTGTTTTGGTGGGGATGCTATGCAAGATTATTGATGATTCGAGTATAGGAGCTTCAGTGCTCTGCATTGCTCTGACTATTCAAGGGAGCTGAGTAAATTATGCAAAATGATCACATTTAATTTGCATAACTTATTTTGCACCTTGGACCTTGGCATATGAGTTGGGGCTCAGGGCCGGGTCTACCCAGTATGCCTATTGACATGGTGATGATCTTCAGTTTGCACCTTCACTGAAATCAGGTGCCTCTCTTTCCTCCATTGAGATCCTGCATCACTTCATAGCTAAAAGCAAGGCGATGTAAAGGTGGTGTTCAGAACTGTACAGTGTGAAGATGCCAGTTCATCTCCTGCTCAACATCCTGGTTCTGAAACTGAAACTAGACATGACACTTTGCACAGAGCTGCCAGTAAAAATGGTAGCCCCATGCCAAATTGTTCAGATTGCCAGATTGAGGGACTGGAGCACCTTCCCTATGAGGAGAGGCTGCAGCGTTTGGGACTCTTTAGTTTGGAGAGGAGATGTCTGAGGGGGGATGTGATTGAAGTCTGTAAAATTATGCATGGGGTAGAAAATGTTGACAGAGAGAATTTTTTCTCTCTTTCTCACAATACTAGAACCAGGGGGCATTCATTGAAAATGCTGGGGGGAAGAATTAGGACTAATAAAAGGAAACACTTCTTCACCCAACGTGTGATTGGTGTTTGGAATATGCTGCCACAGGAGGTGGTGATGGCCACTCACCTGGATAGCTTTAAAAGGGGCTTGGACAGATTTATGGAGGAGAAGTTGATCTCTGGCTACCAATCTTGATCCTCCTTGATCTCAGATTGCAAATGCCTTAGCAGACCAGGTGCTCGGGAGCAACAGCCGCAGAAGGCCCTTGCTTTCACCTCCTGCATGTGAGCTCCCAAAGGCACCTGGTGGGCCACTGCGAGTAGCAGAGAGCTGGACTAGATGGACTCTGGTCTGATCCAGCTGGCTTGTTCTTATGTTCTTATGTTCTTTGCCCTTATATATCAGTGACATGAAGCAGTGGCAGGGAAACTTGCAGGGGAACCCAGGTAAGTGTGCCTTTATGGCATAGGAAGAGTTGGGAGACCCCAAAATGGGCTCCTGTTTTCAGCTGCAGTCCTGTATTGAATGAATGTTGAATCTAGTTCTACCAGGGAGGGCTGCACTGTTAAGGCCGACAAGGTAAACTAACTAACTGTGCTATTACCTGTTGCAAAGGTAATTAGTATAATTGGTTAGTTATATGCAGTCTTATCTATATCATAAGGATCATTAGAAATAAACACATCTAACGCATATAGGATATTTGTAAGACAGATTCCAACAAAAAAATTATCATTAAACCTTTGAGGCTGTAAGATGTAAGCTCTTTGAAGTTGTTGCGGGGACCAAGTAAGGAGTTAATTGCCCGCTTGTGTTTATTCCACTGTGCCAGTATCCCTGCTTTACTAGCTTCTCTTCCAGTTGCGATATCAGATCTTGGGTTCACGAACGATTTTCTTTGCTGTTGTTTGCAGATTTGCTGTGTTCCTAGAAGTCACAGAGACCAACAATAGAGAAAAGGGAATACTTCCAAACGAGCCTGTGTACGTCCCTTACTGAGGCATGGTTTCATGGTAAGTCTGAAAGGACGGTGCATTCCTTTTCCTTCTGCACAGTGGCTAGCCAGCAGTTTCTGTTCTTAACTTCGAGAGGACCCAGAGGCTGTTATGACTTGGAGAGCCAGACGAATTTGTTTCTTGTCTTGCTGCTTGCACCAAGAGGATAGGAAGGATATAAATGTTTTAATGAATGAATAAATAGAAGGCTGCCAGTTTTCCACAGGAAAGGTGTTTTTTTTAAACAAATACAAATTTAAGTTTGATGGTGGAAATTGCTGTCAAGTCACAGTCTACCTGCAGTGATCCCAGATGGTTTTCAAGGCAAAAGAGGTGGCTTGTTATTACCTGCCTCTGTGTGGTGACCCTAGCCCCGTGGTGGCGAACCTTTGGCACTCGAGATGTTATGGACTACAATTCCCATCAGCCCCTGCCAGCATGGCCAATTGGGCCAATTGGCCATGCTGGCAAGGGCTGATGGGAATTGTAGTCCATAACATCTCGAGTGCCAAAGGTTCGCCACCACTGCGGGCCTAGCCTTCCTTGGTGGTCTGCCATTCAAATTTTAAAGGGCTGACTTTACTTATCTTCCAAGATCTAATGGGGGTGGGCCTGTCAGGGCCATCCAGGGAGCTGTAAACATCCATGTGATGCCTACGCAGCAGTGGCGTAGTGGTTAAGAGCAGGTGTACTCTAATCTGGAGGAACCGGGTTTGATTCCCTGCTCTGCCGCTGGAGCTGTGGAGGCTTATCTGGGGAATTCAGATTAGCCTGTGCACTCCAACACACGCCAGCTGGGTGACCTTGGGCTAGTCTCAGTTCTTCAGAGCTCTCTCAGCCCCACCTACCTCACAGGGTGTTTGTTGTGAGCGGGGAAGGGAAAGGAGTTTGTAAGCCCCTTTGAGTCTCCTATAGGAGAGAAAGGGGGATATAAATCCAACTCTTCTTCTTCTTCTTCTTTAGTAGTACTGATCAGGTTTCTGTAGGAACGAAGAGATAATTTGGTACCGAAAATTGTGCGCTAATTCCTCTCATAACTTTGCACAGTTCTTTAGGGTCTTTAGCCGTTCCATAATCTCTGCTTTGCCAAGCTTTTCACAGCGTTGACTTTTTGCCGTTGTAGTTGGAGATTTTGCTGCATGTGCTTATAGAAAAGGAATTGATTTGCCTTGCTCGAGTGTTTGGACCTTGGCATACTTGCAGGCTTTGTGCTTATATCAAAAAGAAGAGGATTGCTGGAAATGCGTGTTGTTTTTGCTCAATCGCGGAGGCATTGACACCTGTGGTTCTTGGGCCTTGATAATTAAGTCACAGTAGTTTCAAGACAGTTATGATTATTTCACTGTGCGAATAAAAAGGCAGAAGGTGTACACTGAAAAAATAAACACAGCCATCTTTCTTGGTTCCTGATGTAAATAGTTATACAACAGTTATGCCAATTCTGTTAGTACAAACTCATGAAGTATGATTTTGACCAGGATAGGCAATTCAAAAAAAGTGCGATCCAAGGGAGGCTGGCAAAAATCAGTAACAAAACAAAATATGTTTGTGTGACTTTGTCCTGAGTATCTCTGACCAGATTTTCTTTTTCGTACTGAAGGGATGCACAGCCTCCAAAGATTTCGGGGATCTGGGTTTATTTTTATTTATTTATTTATTTATTATATTTATATACCGCCCTCCCCAAAGGCTCAGTTTGAACTATAAACCTTTCCCTCAGTTTCCAGGGGTTCTACAAATAGTGAGTGTGTCAGTGTTTGGCTCACTGCTGTGAGGTAGGTTTTGTGATGCCCAAGGAAGAAGAAGAGTTTGTATTTATATCCCCTCTTTCTCTCTTGTAGGAGACTCAAAGGGGCTTACAATCTCCTTGCCCTTCCCCCCTCACAACAAACACTCTGTGAGGTGGGTGAGGCTGAGAGAGCTCCGAGAAGCTGTGACCAGCCCAAGGTCACCCAGCTGTCGTGCGTGGGAGTGAACAGGCTAATCTGAATTCCCCAAATAAGCCTCCACAGCTCAAGCGGCAGAGCGGGGAATCAAACCCGGTTCCTCCAGATTAGAATGCACCTGCTCTTAACCACTACGCCACTGCTGCTCAAGTGATTATTGAGATCACTGAGGCTGGATTAATATATGAGCGACTAAGAAAATTTATTTATGTACAGGTTGGTTTTAAAGGAACAATCCAGCAGGACAGATCTCTAGGCAGACAAAGCAGAAACCTGAGGCACAAAAATTTAACCCAGTTATGACTTCAGAGAGTAGCTAGACTATTATGCAGAAATGCAAATTACAGGAAACAAATCCATACCAGCTGGAAGAAGGGGGAAGGGGGTGGCTCACTGGTTAGTAATAAGTCGGGATCAATGCTACTCAACGCCATTTCAGGCAGCGGCAGCCCAGACGCCACACACCGGGTGGGGGAGGAGGAAGGTTCCTGTGCTCGGTTGCAGTGTGGTGTCCTGCCGCCCACTCGGCCTTGAGTGCAAGCTCAGGCCAACTGCGGGGCCCTCCGGAGGGTGCTCGTGGGAGCCTTTGCCTCACCAGGGCTGCCGTTGGCTACACGGGGCCACGATCACCTGACAGGTGCCTCACCTCCTTGGCAAGCCGCAATGGTTCGCCCCGCTGGGAGGAAAGAATAGAGGAAAAGCCATGCTGCCCAGCGGCAGGGATGCCTGGCTGGAGTGGGGAAGAGCGGTAGGCCAGCCAGGATAGCACATGTTGAGGGGAGGGGTGTGGGGGGTGATTGTCTGCTCCCCCCACGTGACAGAACGGCCACTGCCCAGGGCATTTGTCTCCAGACTGCTCTGTGGAAGCTCCGCCTCTGAGTCCAGCCACTCTGCCACACTAGAGCCACCCTTCGCTCTGTCTGCTCTTTTTCCTGAGCCAGACTGAGCTGCCACTTCTCTCTCCCTGGAGCCGAACTCAACTCCTCTTCTCTTGTGTTCCTCCCAATATTGCATCCCTTCCTCAAAGGTGATCAGATGCTGGAGCAGGACTCCTGTGGATGCATCTGAGGGGCTGATTTTCCCTTTGGGGGCAGGACAACCTCCTGTCAGTCACATAATCCCATCTTTGGGAACTGACTGTGATATGTAGGGAGTGAAATGCACTCTGCATATTCCCAAATGCATTTTTTACTCCATCTTTTGCATGCTACCATTTCTGTAGCACATCTGTACATTTTGTGCACTCATTTTCTGTATATTTTCTTCAGAGAATGCATTAAGAAGTTCCTCTGGAGGCGCTGATATCCTCCAGAGAGAAGGGAAGCAAGGATTCTAGACAAGCACTCTGTGAAGCGCACGAACGGATAATGTCTAGAAAAACTTTACAGTGCTGCAACTTCCTCTATTGGCTTTTCCAATTCTACTTACCTGAAATGTCTAGATCAGGGGTAGGGAACCTGCGGCTCTCCAGATGTTCAGGAACTACAATTCCCATCAGCCTCTGTCAGCATGGCCAATTGGCCATGCTGGTAGGGGCTGATGGGAATTGTAGTTCCTGAACATCTGGAGAGCCGCAGGTTCCCTAACCCTGGTCTAGATGAACCATGAGAGCACGGAGCCAAGGGTGGATTTGTTAAAAAGCAAATACATTTGCACAGAAATTTGTGGAAAATCTCTGAAGGCTCTTTATGATATCTAATTGAGTTGAAGTAAATAGGAGAGCAGGTTGAGATGAAGAAATTTGTTGCATGTGACATGCATCACTATGGTTTTGTGCTATGAATGTGCAAGACAGGAAGGCATACAGGGAGAAATGTCTCAGTGATGGTGTGATGTCCCTGAGACGATGTCTTGAATGCACATGTACAACCCTAGTTGTGTGGGTGTTGGGTGATGGTGGTCTTTGTGGGCTGTTAGTATACAACAGTCTTAAGGATCTCATCACTTAGGCCCTTTCCACACTGCGGAAAGGGCGCCCCTGCACCGGCAGGAATCCTGCCGGTGGAGGGGTGGGGGCTGGACTACTAAGACCCGCCCACGCTGCCCTCCGACCTCCAGGGGTCGGAGGACAGCGACGGAGGGTCTCAGCAGTCCGGTAGAGCGACACAGGACGACGAGGTGAGGGGGGGGGGGACGGGGAAAACAACATGTTCCCGGCGGTGCCATTTGCACCGCGCCGGCGGGAACACGCTGTTTTTAAAAAACCTCCCTCCAGGAGGGAGGTCTTTTGGGGCGGCCTGACACCGCTCTGGGGGAGGTGGAGGGGAGCCAGGTCGGCACTGCTGCATTTCAGCAGCACCGCCTGTGCGAACGGCGCCTTCGGGACAGCATTTTTGCTGTCCCTAAGGCGTCGTATTTGGGCCGCGCGGAAACGGCCTTAGTGACTTCCACCTTTCCAGATCAACTTTTAACCCAAATTTCCCCAATGGGACTTTTATTTTTTTCCTTGATATAAAATGAGATATAACTCTGAGCAATTGGTCAAAAACAGTTACATGGACCTATGCACCAGGTAAGCCTGCCAAGGGTTAAAACCTCCGGTGCTATCCATTATTAGTCATGAATTTGTTGTGTTTCTTCATTGGATTTTGCACCCTGCCCTCTGGATTCAATGCTCTTCTCTTTGTTTATGCTGGTCTTCAAAAGTCTGTCCAAGCCTGATGCTAATGGGGAAAAAAAACAATGAAATGTTATATTGAGTGATATCATAAAACAAAGAATTTTTCTAACTGTAATGTTAGCATGAGAATACATTGTGCTGCACATTATTTAGGGCATTTATTTTTCAAATGACCTGTAGAGTGTCGGTATATTCTTGTTAATATTGAAGCTTTGATTAAAGCAATTATCGGTGAGGAAGGGAGTCTCTGTTACAAAGGCCAACAGCAGTTACATCGCTGGAATGTATTTAAATTTCATTTTCATTCTGAAAAACTCCCAGAGGACCGTCCATGAGGTGTTAAACTGTGAAGCTGCTGGCAGAAGAAGTATGTTAAAAGTAATTAGTGGAAATTTAGGACAGTAGATTGAAAATCAAGTCAGGATTTCCAGCTGTCTGTTGGAGAGTATTTGCATTTGAGAAAGAATGGAAAAGCACCTGCAAAGGTAAGGGCTGAATGGCAGATGCTTACTGATCCGGTTCTTTGAAAAAAAATACCTGTGGTTCGATTAGACTATCTTCTCTCATTCAAGGACAGTTTTATAAATGGCATTGTTGGGTGTTTGCAGACGCTGAGTTGCTGGCTGTCTCTGTGTGTCTCTGTGTTTCCCCCTTCTTTTCCATCTCCCACTTTGCAAAAAAGCAACGCAGAACGGGCAGGTAGTCCTGTTGAGGAAATAAAGCAGAGCAGCTGGTGATGATTTTGGTGATCAGAATAAAGGGAAGTGAGGGTTTTGCAGAAGGCGGAGTCTGAAATTGCAGAAATTATTTCATAGGCCAGATAGCAGAATAGAGCAAGGACAAAACGGGACGTTAAAACAGCCCTGGAGCAAACTAGGCCGAGTTGCCTGTGTGCTTCTGGCAGCACCGCAGGGCGTGTTCAGTGCAGAGCCAGGCTGTGGCAGCAGGCAACAGGTGTAGGCTTGCCCAGGTGAGCTTATTGTCACTTGCACTATGAGCTGAATCCAAGCCAAGAGGACTGTCTGGCATTTCTAGCACTCCAAGGCTATCACGGCTCAATTTGGTCCAAGTCTCCAATGTCCTCTCGAACAGCGGTCCAGTGGGAATTCTCCCAGCGAATTTAAGGGATGGCCCACTCTTGAATCAACCTGTCTTTACTCTGTTTTTGTTGTTGTTGTTGTTGTTATTTCTGAGCCCCGGTGCTTTGCCTCTCCAGAAGTACGATGTAGGGAAACCACAGGCCTCTTAGGAAGGATCCTCTTCATCCCACCAGGCTAATCCAAACATCGTATGAAAACAAGTCACACAAATTGCTGGGCTCGTGGGATGAAAATGTACCAGAGAGATCTGAACCATTGTAGGGCAACCAGCCAGGTCTAGACCAGCAGCTTGTTGTGTGGTAAAGTTTGTCCTGTACTAGGTTGGGGGTGGAGCACAGATTGCTCCTCTCCGGAAATTTGGCATGATGGAGGATATGCTAAGCAGGAATCTTCTCCATGACACACTGCTTTGTACCATGGTTGTGGGTTCACAAGGTGTTTGGGCAGAGGTGGGATCCAGCAGGTTCTCACCAGTTCCCGAGAGTGGGTTACTAATTATTTGTGTGTGCCGAGAGGGGGTTACTAATTGGGTCTGCTTTTCCGTTAGAAATTTCATTAGGTCCAAAAATCATGAAGTCCTGTTGTTTCCTATGTGGCTGGTTAGCGAAGGTAGAAAACGGGATAATTCTCCTTGTTGGGCTGTTTTAAAAACATGTTTTAGAAATATGATAAAGTTCCTTGTTTAAGGAAAGTATCCTTCTTTTGATTTCTAGAAACAAAATTAAGTATTTGAAAGTATTAAGTATTTGACAGGCAGTCAATTAGAGGAGAAGTAGTTGTTTCTGTTGGCAGTAGACGATAGGACTTGCTATAATGAGTTTAAATTATGGACAGGAAGATACCAGCTGGAAATTAGGAACTTTTTTTTACAGTAAGAGTTTTTTACAGTAACAGAGAAATTATTAATGCCCCGCCCCCAGAATGCCTGGTCACGCCCCCACCATGCCCCGCCCAGCCCCATTGGCGCTATGCCACTGTTTGAATCCCACCAGCATGGGAACCTGTTACTAAAATTTTTGGATCCCACCGCTGTGTTTGGGTTCAGGGGCAGAAAGTATTGGGCCATATTGCAGACCTGCCTTCGGAAGTCATCTGCTTTTCGTGTGGCCGGGACAAGCAAGTAAACAGGCCCTTTGTGGAATCCATGTCTGCACTCTTTGAAATAGTTTTCATCTGAAGTGAGGGGCTTGAGGAGAATCACTGGGCGATCAGACCCTATCTGCTGTGGCCGAAGATACCAGACTCTGATCTGACCAGTTTTCCTTCCAGAATTTCTATGGGGAAATGGCCAGGATCCTCATCTTCCCCCTGCCCCCCCCCCCCAAATCATTCCTTTCAGTTATTTATATGAAGCAGCCTCTCTCTCAGAGGTGCATGCATTGTGCATGTATTGTGGTTTTAATGTAAAGATGTCAGGTGTCTCTGAATAGAATTTAAAGGGATGTCAAAGGTACGATTAGGGGGAGACACAAAAAATGGCAAATGAGGTGGAAATTGCAGACAAATAGACAATGGGAGAAAGTTTGAGTAGCAATTTGTTCTCTTTTGCACAAGGAAATGCAATTCACCTTTCACAGGAACTTTTGAAGAAGTTTTCTCTTTAAAAAGTGTTCTAAATATATCTTGAACACAGAAAAGAAATGATTATTTTGCAAACAGAAAAAAAGAACATCGCAACAAAGAGCAAAACAAAACCCTGTTGACTGAATAGCGTAATCTGTTTTAATAGATGTTATAATGATCTCTCCGTGTTTTTCCTGGGGAAATGCAGAATCGTCCTGGGCTGGCCCCAGAGAACCGCACAGCATCCCCCCCCACCCCCCGGTCTTTACCAAATGCTTTATTATTTGGTGGGAAATACCTCCCCTGTTCCCCTTACAAGTAAGGATCTGCAAGATCGCGATTCCATCTACTTGGGTGCAGTCTCTGGTTGATTCCGCATGGGCCAAAAACAGCAGTGTGAAAACGGTGTGAAAATGGTGTAAAAGGGTTTATACTGTTTTCACACCGTTTTCACACCGCTGTTTTTAACCCATGTGGAATCAGCCTCTGTCTTGGAGACAGAAGGAAGGACCAGATTAGAGGGGTGGGGGGCTTTATTAATTTATTTCCCATATTTGACATTTGTCCATCAAAAAATAGCAAAAGGTCTTGTGGTGAATTAAAGACTACGGCAAAAGCACCTTTCAGCACGATGCCAACTGATCTTGGTCATCTGGAGATCAATTGCAATAGTGAAAGATCTGCAGGTTACTCCAGGGAGAAGACAAAAGGAGATGCCAATTCATACGAACTGTAGTCACATCTATTTCTCCGCCGGCTGTTGTGGGTTTTCTGGGCTGGGTGGCCGTGGTTTGAACGTTTTTGCTCCTAACATTTCGCCTGCATCGATGGCTGGCACAGGCTGGAAAATCCACAACATCCCATCCTTGTTTTGTTTACATCTTTTATTGATGGAGCCAGCAGTCTTCCCACTTAGGGAGGGTTTTAAAAATGGGTTTGCTGGGCGCCCGATTCGATTTTAAACTTTGTATTAACCGCTGTTTTAAATGGGGATCTAGTAATTTATGTTGGAATCTAATTGTTTAGTTTTGATTGTATTTAGCTGAATTATGATTTAACTTTGTTGTACACCGCCCAGAGCCCTTCGGGGATAGGGCGGGATATAAAACTAAACAATAAATAAATAAATAAAATAAACATCAGGTGTAAGCAAATGGTCTTCCTGTGTTCATTCACCCCAGTGGCGCTTTAATTGGGCCCCTCTTATTTGCTTACGCTCTGCACAGTGTAGCTGTTCTCCCTTGCTTGGCTTTGCCGCACTGTGCTTGCGAAATATGTCATGCTCCTGTGTTCAGGCAGCGTCCGTGGCTCACGTGGGATTAGCTAATTCTAATTTATGCCAGTTCCATAGTGCTGCGTGCTGCCTGGGAGAGTGGGGCGTGTGAGTGTGTGTGTGCTGCCACAGTGCGTACACGGCAGGCGCAACTTGCATGCTGGCAGAATCAAGCTTCTGTAGCGCTGTCTTGTTCTGCTTTGAATGAGTACAGCTTTAGCTGGAAAGGGCAGGTTTGCTGGTGCAAAAGCATTTCTATGATTAGTTACACAGGTAACGTCTAAGTGAAGCATCAGGTAGCAGCAAGGCAGTATTTTTGTTTTTGTAAAACTGTTTCTGAAATGTGGGGCTTTTTCTTGCAAAGCTTAAGGGTTCTTCTCCCCCCACCCCCGTCCCCCTAGAAGTAAAATTAATGATTTGGTGAGTATGTGGTGATCAAAAAATGATGCGAATTTTGTATAATGGAGTTAATGAATCCTGCCTTGCGTGCATCACAGAGTCTACATACTGTGCAATCCGCGCCGGACCATGTTTAGTTTTTCTCTGCATTAATCTTCAAAAGATGCCATGACCTTTCAGAGACATTTAGGATAAATGGCTCCCAATTTAGAACTGTGCGAAACCCAGATGTTCAAAAATAACAAGGCAAGTGGCTACTTCTTGAAGGAATTCATTTGTATGTCATGTCTAAATCTCAGCATTTCCTGGGTTTCAATTATAGTTTGTATGCAGGGATTTGTATATATATATATCTGTAGATGCATTTGTGCATCTCGTGAAGTTTTTCTTTTTGAAGCGAGGAGCCAATTAACTGCGTTAAAATAAAGCATATCCCCCCCATCTCCACCCCACACCTCACCATGTATTCTCAGAAGTGGGGTTGCGCTTGTGTTTCGCAGATAATGTCTCTGTGAGGCATCTTCACCTAGGCTAAAAGACAGCTTCAAATGCAAGCACTGATTCTCGGCTGATTCCAGCTTTTTAATACTTAATCTGGAGTAAAATGCATGGCCCGGTTGTCCGCTTAAATTGAGCATTAAGGAGAGAGAAAGAACAAGGATAAAAACACATGTAACACATAATGTATGAAAATCTATCGTTTTGATATTTCAGTGAGTTCTTGAGCATTATTAGTATAAATAATCATTAGTATAAATAATCATTAGTATAAATAATCATTATTGTTGCAGTTTAAAATGAACCAGGTTTTTAATCCCTCCCCCAACTTTTGTTATTGTAAATTAGCACATTTTAGAAGAGTTTGAAGAAGAAGAGTTTGGATTTATATCCCCCATTTCTCTCCTGTAGGAGACTCAAAGGGGCTTACAATCTCCTTGCCCTTCCCCCCTCACAACAAACACCCTGTGAGGTAGGAGGGGCTGAGAGAGTTCGGAAGAACTGTGACTAGCCCAAGGTCACCCAGCTGGCATGCGTGGGAGTGCGCAGGCTAATCTGAATTCCCCAGATAAGCCTCCACAACTCAAGCGGCAGAGCTGGGAATCAAACCCGGTTCCTCCAGATCAGAGTGCACCTGCTCTTAGCCACTGCTCTTAGCCACTACGCCACTGCTGCTCCTTTTTAGTGCCTCTTTGGATTTCTCAGAGTGGGTAAATAGCTGTTGCAAGACCTGATCTTGATGAATGTGTCTAATTTTTCTTCTTCTGAAGTTTAAGTTAGATTTGGTTGAGGCTTAGGCTGCTGATTAACCACTGCTGTTCACTTGCTTTATTTATGAGAGCCAGTGCGGTGTAGTGATTAAGAACAGCCGACTCTGATTTGGGGAACCGGGTTTGAATCTTCACTCTTGCACATGAAGCCTGCTGGATGACCTTGGTCTAGTTGCTGTTCTCTCAATTCTACCTCCCTATTGTGTGGAGGGGAGGGGAAGGCAACCACAGGCCACTTAGAGACTCCTTCAAGGTAGAGGAAAGCAGGGGTGTAAAACCAGCTTCTCTTCTTTTTTGCAGTTTTGCACCATGATCTTTTGTTATAAAGAAGAAGAAGTTTGGATTTATATCCCCCCTTTCTCTCCTGCAGGAGACTCAAAGGGGCTGACAATCTCCTTGCCCTTCCCCCTCACAACAAACACCCTGTGAGGTGGGTGGGGCTGAGAGAGCTCCAAGAAGCTGTGACTAGCCCAAGGTCACCCAGCTGGCGTGTGTGGGAGTGTACAGGCTAATCTGAATTCCCCAGATAAGCCTCCACAGCTCAGGTGGCAGAGCGGGGAATCAAACCCGGTTCCTCCAGATTAGATACACGAGCTCTTAACCTCCTACGCCACTGCTGCTCCCTCCCAAACGTGTTTGGGCTTTATTTCTTTTTATCCTCCCCTCTTAAATATGCTGAGTGATTTTTACTCTTCAGTCTTATTTCTCTATCCTTCTGCATCTCTTGGTTTTGCTGTTCCCTAAACATATCTGATCCTTGTCATCAATTGACCCACACCGTCTCTCATCACCCCTCCATTTCCCCAACATAGAGCCTGCAAGGTGGGTTTAAAATTTTGGTATGTGGGAGATTTTTGTGTGCGCCTTTTAGATGTATTATGATGGTCCCCACTCTCCTAATAGACAGTAAAATTGACTCTGAACCTGAACAGTAAAAAAGGATTGGTTTGGCAAATTAATCCATTGTTATATGATTGCAGCTCTGCAGCTCTATTTTCATGTATTCTGGGGAACTGGAATAAAGAAACGTTTTGCTGTCATTATTAATTAACACATCCAATAAACAGAACACTGTTAGCAAAGTGACATTCATAAGCTGACTCTGAGATACGTTGCAGTGGAAATTGCTGATATTTTTAATGTATCACTCTCATTAAGGCGTTGGTGGGGAAGTACTTTCAACACTTGTGTACCAGAGCCATTTTGTCTTGCTCAATTAACTATATTGAAGCATATTATTTGTATGTAACGCTTTAGCTACTGAATTCAACAGATTATACATCCTATTATTCAGAATCTTTCGCTGCTTGGGACTCTTTTTAACTCCTTGATCCTCAGTGTAGAACTGCCTCCACAGTAGGATTGCAATTCTAGTTTCCTGAATAAACTGGACCAGCCCAGACTAGACCAAGTCGGCACCCACAAATAAACTTGCAGGAAAGAGGTATCCCATCCACCCACTTTTGCTTTCCTTCCATCTCCCTGTATGTCTTGCTGTTTCTCACAGGTACTCACCTTAGAAACCACCTGGTCTATAGCTCTGAACACTGCAATTGAGCAGTTTTTAAGTTGAATCCCTGTGATAAAGACCTCTATACCCCCAGTCAGAGGAGGTATGTTTTCTGCATTTGCTGTCTCGTGTGTGTGTGTGTGCGTGCGTGCGTGCGTGTGTGTGTGTGTGTGTGTGTGTGTGTGTGTGTGTGAGAGAGAGAGAGAGAGAGAGAGAGAGAGAGAGAGAGAGAGAGAGAGAGAGAGAGAGAGAACCCCTCTCCATTTTTTCTAAGTTTTGGGTTTTTCTGCAAACCTGGAATCTTTCAAGTTTGGAATGAAGCCTCCCTTTTCACAACATGGCTCCCAGTTTGCAGATTTAAGTGTCTGCACTTAGGGCCATGTTGAGATTTACACTGGTCGATTACACACCTTTTGCTTTGGATCAGATGTTTAATTGTGGAACAGAATTCGATATATGATTTAGGTTAGATTTCCTCTGACACAACTACTCTGAAGTGGCCGTGCTTTTTTAAGGGGAAGGCCCACGTTTGCCAGGTGGGGAAAAAACCCAGCCTTTTCTCCCCACTTCACAGTTTTTCCCCCCCAGGACAAAACTTGATATGTGGTAGATCATTTGAAATCAAATTCCTATAAAATATCTTGCAGAATGAATGAAAGACAAAGTTTTACTCTCTTAAAAAGCTTTTCTAAGAAATGCAAAGTGGGAGTATTTTTGTGTAAGAATCTACAGCACTCGATATGTGTGCTGTGAACATGTAGGGCTAGTTCAAGAAGCATGTGTTTTGTGGTTTAGTGGGTCTTATTGAGCCCTTCGGGGAAGGGCGGTCTATAAATTTAATAATAATAATAATATTGATATTGATATAAATAAATAAATAAATAAATAAATAAATAAATAAATGTATGATGATGATAAAGGTAATAAGATATTAAACAAATTAGCGTTTTCAATGTTAAATTTAACTTGATGTCCAAATCTGCTGATAGTCAATATCATGGCTATTTGAATAGTGTTTCCTAACTCCAATAACTTACTTTTATTCTGTACATAATGAATGGGTTCTGTTTTCAATTTTAACTTTTATTCTGTTTCTCAGATAGCAAACTCAAGATATATGTTCTGAGATAGTCCAAGTTGCATTTCCTCCCTGTTGTCTCTCTAGAATTGGGTATACTTGCAGTTCTATTTTGTATATTTGTAAGTACAGTCAGGCATATTTATGAAATGATAAGGTTTGAATGCCTTATATCTGAGCAACCCTGTTATAGAGAGGGGAGTCGGAGTCGAGGGTCTCTGCATCCTGCCCATGAACAGAGTTTTTACTGGGTCCAAGGTGCTGATTAATGAGACAGTCTGAGTTCAGCCCAGAGGTGGCAGAAACAAAGATGGTGGGCTAAGGGAAGAAAATGGGACAGTGCCCTCTCAGGCGCATCTCGGCACATGCAAGCCCTTCCCCTATCAGGACTGTATTCTGACATGGCTGGCAGTAATATAATCGAACTGAGGATTTCAGTGGATATTAATCAAAGTACAACTGATGGAAAATATATCGTAGAAAAATGTGCACAAAAAGTTTTTGTTTGTACGGGATGTTTGGCTGGGAATGGTGAGGATTAGACACAGCATCGAGAGGTCCGGCGGAGGAAAGCGCGAATCATTCATATTCGCAGCTTTTCCTCGCTTCACTGACGGACAGAGCAAGGAGAAGTGCCCCCGTGTCTGGAGCAGCTCTGTTGTTCCCAGAGGTGAGCCGAAAGAGCCTGCAGGGAACGGAGCGGTGGAGAAAGCAACATTTGGCCAGGAAAAGGAAGGCAGTGAGGCTCCGCAGAGAGGGAGGAGAAGCAGTCCCAGCCAGAGGTGGGATCCAGCAGGTTCTCACCAGTTCCCGAGAGTGGGTGACTAATTATTTGTGTGTGCCGAGAGGGGGTTACTAATTGGGTCCGCTTTTCCACCTCCACGCCCTCGCCTTCCCGAGAGGCATCCTGCCTTTGAACATGAAGGTTCCATATAGCAATTGCGACTAATAATGTAACTCCCTGAACTGGGTTAATCCCTTTCAGGTACTGCAATTCATGGATTCTCAGCCTTTCGTACCTTTTATCTCACCAGTCTCTATCAAAGAACCTGTGTGTTTCACCGTTGCTGTGTTCCGATTTGTGAGTTGGAGCATTTTCTATAATGTGATAATGATTTAGAAATGGCCTGGTGCAAAAAAAATTTGGGGGGGTCGTGGTGGGGTGGCTGCCCATGGGGGGGCATTCAACTCAGGTTTTGCCCAGGGCTCAGGTTTGCCTAGGTACACCTCTGCCCCCCTTTGCTGAGGGGGGGCTGGCGAGGGAACCTGTTGCTAAAATTTTTGGATCCCACCACTGGTCCCAGCCCAAAGCAGCAGAGCACTCCTTCAACCCATCAAAACCTCCCTGGAATTTGCTTAGGCGAAGATGTAAGACAGTCACTTACCGAACGTTCTGGAGAGCGGCAGAGGCAGATTTCCCAGGGCTGTCCGAGGAGCTGTTCTCCTGACTTGTGGTGCTGATTTCTGATCCCTACTTAGAATAATAGAATTGCAAAGTTGGATGAGACCACAAGGGCCATCAAATCCAGCTCCTTGCCATGCAGGAACCACACAATCAAAGCACTTCTGACAGATGGCCATGCAGCCTCTGTCTGAAAACTTCCCAAGAGGGACACTCCATCACCCTCCAAGGCAATGCATTCCCCTGTGGAACAGCCCTTACTCTCAGGAGGTTCTTCATAAAGTTTAGGTGGAATCTCCTTGTGCGCTGGGATATAGCACACAGAATAACCTTGGAGATGGATTGGAGTAGGAGACCAAGTCTCTTGGAGAAGTACGATGTCATGTCTCGAAATATATTGCAAAAAATCCTGGTTGGTTATTTTGCTGTTCCAGCCAGCAATATTCCAGGAGAGAATCCTCAGAGGTGGCTGGCTGATGGGTGAAACTGTTCCTGATATTCTTCCAACATTAGTGTGGACAAGGTCAGTGGTTCTATATCCGCTGTCCATGCAATAACTGCACTATTACTTTAATAAGAACTGGTGCGATAATCACATTGTTTATTTCAGCAAGGAGCGTGAGAATCTGGTGGCAGCAGTTCTCTTATTGTTATCTAGCGCCCTTTGCTGGCCTCCTGTGCCTGGTTTTTAGGACTATGGTTCTACAACTTAGGGGATAGTGGTGGGAGAGGGGTGTTTAACTGTTATAGACCACTCTGTATTAGTGTTAAGCCTTGTGAGTAGTTAGATTAGTTGTTTTTATCTGTTAGAGATAATTGGGTTTTTCCCAGCCTTCTAGGTCAGTATTAGTTAATATTAGTTAGTGCTAGCGAGGCTGGGCCCACCTTTCTGTGGAAGTATTAGCCAGGCTGTTTAGAAGAGGGAAGCTGATAGAGTAATGGGGGCGCCAGATTTGGGGCTGGGAATCCCAGTGGTAATGGGGCGAGGTAAATATAGTGGTAGGCGGTGGCCGTATTATAGAAGGCGAACGAGATATGGCTATGCTCGCATGCTTTCTGACCTCCGACCTATCTCGAGGAACGAGGATGGCAGGGTTCAGGAATACTCCGCTTCATCCCTGGTGTTGATCAATGCTAGGTCCATCAATAATAAGACAGCTATACTCCGAGTTTTTCTCGGAGCTCAGCAGATGAACCTGGCTTGTGTCACCAAAACCTGGGTGCGTGAAGGCGAGACCGTTGCCTTGGGCGAGGTCGCGCCACCAGGTTTCGTGTGTCTCCACCGGTCACGAACTCGGGGCCGGGGTGGGGGTGGGGTGGCAATGTTCATCCGGGATTCTATCCCCTTCAGGGCTGCCCCAGTCCCGGAGATCTCCGGCATGGAATGTACCGGCCTTGAGTGGTTGGCCCCGGAGAGGTTGGCTGTTCTTCTGGTGTACCGGCCGCCTAGCGCACCAGGAGACAGCCTGCCACGGCTGCTGGAGGTGGTGGCAGACTGGGCATTGCGGTTCCCTAGACTTATTGTCTTGGGTGACTTCAATGTCCATGTCGACACCGCCTCATGTACAGCGGCTGCGGACCTAGTGTCATCCATGGCTACGCTAGGCCTCTCCTTAGTAAGTTCTGGCCCCACTCATGAGGCTGGCCATAGGCTGGATTTGGTCTTTGGGCTGGGGATTGATATGGTCGTATCCTCTGTCGACAGAGTGCCATGGTCCGACCATTATGCCCTGAAGGTCCGGATGGACCTGCCACAACACTCCCGTCTAGGCGACGGGCTAATTTATGCCCGCCCGCGGAGACTTATGGATCCACTTGGTTTCCTGAATGCTCTGCGGGATCCTGGCCCTGCCGGCACACTCGATGAGCAGGTGGAAGACTGGAACTCCCGGCTCTCCGATGCCATCGAGGTTGTTGCTCCCCGGCGTCCTCTACGCCCCCATTCTCGGCGGGCTCCGTGGTATACGGAAGAGCTCCGCCATATGAAACGGGTGCTTAGACGACTAGAGCGAGTGTGGAGGAAATCTTGTGACGGAGCTGCGCGAGCATCTTATAGGACGTTTATGAAAGCCTATGAGATGGCGACGAAAGAGGCGAAGAGAGTTTTCTTCTCCTCTTCTCTCGCATCTGCTAGCTCACGCCCAGCACAATTGTTTCGTATAATTCGGTCTTTAACCTCCTTATCGGAAGGTTCCACAAATCATCAATTGGCTATTAGCTGTGAGGCATTTATGAGCTTTTTTGCAGATAAAGTCACGTCGCTCCGCCAGGATCTTCCCCCCACTTTGACTACAATGAGCGAACTGGAGGCTCCCTTGCCGTCTTCTGGCCCTTATTTGGCCCAGTTCTCCCTGCTCTCCGAGGCCGCTGTTGACAGGGCCCTGGCTGCTGTTAGACCTACTACTTGTCCTCTGGATCCGTGCCCCTCCTGGCTTATAAAAACCTGCCGGGCGGAGTTACGACCCCATCTGTTGAATATCATCAATAGCTCCCTTGAGCAAGGAGTTTTTCCGGATGGGTTGAAGGAGGCAGTGGTCCGCCCACTCTTGAAAAGACCATCGTTAGATCCAGGGGATCTGGCCAATTACCGCCCAGTCTCGAATCTTTCGTTTCTGGGAAAGGTAATTGAGAGAGTGGTGTTGGAGCAGCTTCAGGGTTTCCTGGATGACACATTGGCTTTCGACCCCTTCCAGTCCGGCTTCCGTGCTGGGCACGGGACGGAGACGGTCCTTGTCGCCGTCACAGACACGCTCCGTATGCAGCTTGACCAAGGCGGATCGGCGCTGTTGGTTTTGTTAGATCTTACCGCAGCGTTTGATATGGTCGATCACGACCTTTTGGCCCACCGCCTGGCCGTTTCCGGAGTGCGAGGCACTGTCCTTCAGTGGATTGTCTCGTTTCTCCGGGACCGGTGCCAGCAAGTGTGGTGCGGGGATCAAGCCTCCTGGAAGTGCCCACTTCATTGTGGTGTACCCTAGGGGGCGTTATTATCCCCGCTATTATTTAACATCTATATGCGACCACTCGCTCAGCTGGTGCGGAGTTTTGGGCTGATCTGTCACCAGTATGCTGATGACACTCAGCTCATTCTGTTGATGGAGAGGGGAACCGTCACGGCCCCTGCAGCTCTACAGCATTGTTTGGAGGCGGTCTCTGGTTGGTTACAACAGAGCAGGCTGAAACTGAATCCATCGAAGACGGAGATCCTTTGGCTTGGTCGCAAGGGGGAGGGAGGGAATTTCCAGCCGCCGGAGTGGGAGGGGACCATTTTGGCGCCGGCCCCCTCCGTCCGCAGTCTGGGGGTCCACCTGGATTCGTCTCTTTCGATGGAGACCCAGGTGGCCCTTACAACCCGGACTGCATTTTTCCATCTCCGTCAGGCCAGCTGGCCCCTTCCTCTCCCAAGCGGACCTCGCCACTGTGCTCCATGCAGCGGTCCCCTCCAGGCTTGACTATTGTAACTCGCTTCACGCGGGCCTTCCTTTGGCGCTTGATTCGAAATTGAAACTGGTCCAACATGCAGCAGCTCACCTGCTCACAGGGGGCTCCTTTCGTGACCACATCCAGCCCCTGTTGCGCCAGTTCCATTGGCTTCCAGTGGAATCTCAATCATTTTCAAGGTGTGGGTTTTGACCTTTAAGGCCTTACGTGGCCTGGGACCCTCGTACCTTAGAGACCGCATTACCCCATATGCCCCTACTCGGCCTCTGCGCTCAGCAGAGGCCAATTTACTGGTGGTTCCTGGCCCCTCAATGATGCAGCTGGCCTCCACACGGGCCAGGACTTTCACAGCCCTGGCCCCGGCCTGGTGGAACACTCTTCCTCCAGCTGTCCGGGCCCTGCGGGACCTTGGTGAGTTCCGCAGGGCCTGTAAGACTGAGTTGTTCCGCCGGGCCTTTGGAGTGTCCAGTCGCTGAAATGTGCGCCCCACCCTCTCTATTCGATTACCACCATATGCTACCCTCTTAGAGGGGAGTCCGGCCATTCCCTTTCCTTAGGGAGGCCTTTAATTAAATTGGGTTTTGGGGTGCCTGATATCTTTGTATTGACCGCTGCCTTTAATAGATTTTAATAGATTTTATTGGTTTAATAATTTTACTGATTGTAATGAATATTGTTGTGCACCAGAGCCCCTCGGGGATGGGGCGGTCTACAAATTCAATAAATAAATAAATAAATAAATAAATAAATATATGTCCCTCGTGGGCCTCAGCAGACACGTTGTTTTCAAGGATGCCATTCTCTTTGAGTTCCTGGGCCCACGATTTGCCCCAAGTAACCGTTCCTACAGCTGTATGGAGCACTCTGTGAGACCTCAGATCTACATCAAGTTCCATCCCTGCTTCCTCTAGTGGGTAGTCATGTATTGGGTGGAATCTCTTTCCCTGTGCCTTGAATCCATTACTACTTGTCTTAGTCTCTGGAGCAGCAGAAAACAAGCTTGCTCCCTCTTCAACATGACATCCCTTCAGATATTTAAACATGGCTATCATGTCACCCCTTAACCATCTGTTCTCCCAACTAAACATACCCAGCTCCGTAAGTCTCTCCTTGTATGGCATAGAATCCAGATCTTTCACCATTTTGGTCACCCTCCTCAGGACCTGTTCCAGCTTGTCAATATTTTTCTTGAATGGTGGTGCCCAGAACTGGACACAATAGTCCAAGTGAGGTCTGATCAATGCAGAATAGAGAGGCGCTGTTATGTCCCTTGATCCGGACACTATACTCCTATTGATGGCTTCTCCTGTTCTCTTGGAGGTGGAGACCTTCTCAGTGGGTGATTTCCACCCCTTCTCAGGGAGGCAGGATCAAAAACGTCACTTCCTGTTCAGGATAGGACTCCTTACTTTCCCAGTTCTATTTCCTGCCTGAACAGGGAGTGCACGGATCCTTTGGGCTCCTTAGCTTTGTCTGATTCTTGCTCTCTTTTCCCTTCCTTTGTGATTGTTCCTCCTTTTCTTTGCATTTCATTGCCTTCCTCAAGGGGGACTCCATTGCTTCCTCAGCTAATGCTCTCTAGTTTTTCTCACTCCAGCCTTTGTCATCTTCTGTCAAAGCAGCAATTTATACAGACATCTCTTCTTCTGAAGTTCAATGAGACAGACTGTCCACTAAATGGCCATAAACTGACCAGCCATGATGCATTTTTGCAACCTTGTAAATCCAACCGTAGAAGTAAAATCCAGCTCACTTTTATCTTAAAGCTTTACACATTCTTACCCTTAAACATTACTTCTCATACAGAACAATTATTGTCACATTTCATGTATGTTTGATAACCTTCACGTGGGGTTTTAAGTTATTTCTTCATATTGTCCCTTCCAAGCAATTTGCCCTGTTGCCCACCAGCACTTCTAAGGAGAAAAATGGCAGGAAATTAGGGTGATGCGCAGGCTGCATACTGGCTCACAACATCATGTTGTCAGTGAACATCATGATGTCATGGGGGAAGGTATAACCATAGTTTTTAGGAATTGTAGAATGCCCCCCCCCAGCTGACATTGTTATCACTTCTGGTTTTCACTGGAAGGGTCATTGCATCCCAGTGATGTGCACACTCACTCACTCACTCACTCACTCACTCACTCACTCACTCACTCACTCATTCACTCACTCACTCACTCACTCACTCACTCACTCACACACACACACACACACACACACACACACAGAGCAGCTAATGCTCCCCGATGTCCCGGCTGCCCTAGTCATTTTGCATATTTCTTTACTTAAGCCTGGAAGACAGGAGGAGGAACTGTGGTTTCTACCACACGTGAGACATGACAGCCACTCAAGATCAGGAGCGAGGGGGTGTATCCTCAGCTGGCTCACAGACCTGCCTCTCAAGGCAGCCACCCAACCCTGTTGCAGGCTCTCCAGTCCATGCACCCCCCCCCCCCATTTCTAGGGCAGCCAAGGCAGCCACCCCCCACCTCCCTACTGGGCCCAGCCTGACCAGGTCACATTTTTGTTATATCCAGCCCTCATAACAAATGAGTTCACACACTCCTGCCATATTTATTTTATTTTATTTATTTCTTAGACTTTTATACCGCCCTGTCCCCGAGGGGCTCCGGGCGGTGTACAACATATAGATATAATACAATATAGGATAGCTAAAACCTTTAAAAGCAGCGATAAAAACAATGAAAACTAACTCTAATAAATATGCAATAAATACTAGTAAAAATATGAGTGGCGTCCAGCATTCTATTTTCAAAGTCCTCTCCCCAAAAGGGAGGGATGGCGAGTCCCGTTGGATGACAGACGGCCCGGATGTCAGGGGTCAAAGGATAGTAAGCCTGCAGGCAGGCCTTTTTGGACTTTTAAGTGTTGAAAAATTCCTAGTGCATTTTAATTTTTTTTGTAGAAAGAGTTAAGTGATGACAGAGATAAGGGAGCAGTTGCTGATAGTAACCTGTTAGGTTAAAAAAACACAAAATCTTGACAGAACTATAGAATGTAGGGATTGGGAGCTGGAGTAAATCCTCATCATTTCAGATTCTGCAACAAGCGAACGTTGTAGATGCTAAGATAGTGTCATTTTAATTTGAGGAGGGTGATTTTCTGCAATGAGTTTGAGCTAATTAAACCACAAAAAGATCAGAATGTGACAGCTTCATGACTCATCCGATTAGAAGTTCGCTGTACATTAATACACTTAATGTAGAATATTCTTTGCGTGCTCAATGTTTTTGTCTCTGCAGTTTAACTTCTGTGTTTTAAATGCTACTTTTGTTTGTGTTTCTTTCTTGCCGGATTTTACACACGCTTTAAAATGGGCAAATGGTTCCACAGGGATAAGTGACTACCCTTGAATTTAAATGGCAAAATCAGTATGCACCTTCTGGATTCTGAAGGCCAAAAACGAGGGTGGATTTAGTACTGTAAATTTAGTACCTTTAATCAAAATAAATTTGGAAGATGTTGGGAAAGAAATTGGACTTGAACAAGAAAATTCTGCTTTTTGGATTCATTCAGTTAACAGAATGTTTCTGTTAGAATTCAGCTTTTTGATGTGTGTGTGCGTTTCATATGTTAGTGTGAGGTAGCGAATAGTCATTATCAATGAAACTTGAAAATAAAATGCGTTCGAAGCTCAGAATCACAAAGTAAAAGTCAAAAAGTGAGTCCAAAGTTTGTATCCAAGTTTGGTTTCTGAATATAAGCACACAAGTAATCCACCCCTCCAAACTTATTCTATGGCCCCTGCTGCACGTGCAGAATAACGCACTTTCAGTTCACTTTCACAATTGTTTGCAAGTGGATTTTGCTCTTCTACACAGCTGCAAAGTACATTGAATGTGGATTGAAAGTGTATTATTCTGCATGTGCGGAAGGGGCGCAGAGCACCCACCAACACCTTTCCTGCCTCCTGCCAAGTGGTTTGCAGTTGTGGACCTCAACAACTCCCACTTCATGTGACTATCCATGAGGCTTGCCACAAATACCTGAGATTTGTTGTGAGCGACTGTGTTTATGAGTTCTCGGTTTCATTGTTTGGCCTGTCTTCCGTCCCTTGAGTGTTCACCAAGGTTATGGCAGTAATGGTAGAACAATTATCCTTACAATGATGCACAATATTCCCTTACTTAGATGACTGGTGTTACATACCTGAGGGGGGATATGATTAAAGTCTACAAAATTATGCATGGGGTAGAAAATGTTGACAGAGAGAAATTGTTCTCTCTTTCTCACAATACTAGAACCAGGGGACATCCATTGAAAATGCTGGGGGGAAGAATTAGGACTAATAAAAGGAAACACTTCTTCACACAACGTGTGATTGGTGTTTGGAATATGCTGCCACAGGAGGTGGTGATGGCCACTCACCTGGATAGCTTTAAAAGGGGCTTGGACAGATTTATGGAGGAGAAGTCAATCTATGGCTACCAATCTTAATCCTCCTTGATCTGAGATTGCAAATGCCTTAGCAGACCAGGTGCTCAGGAGCAGCAGCAGCAGAAGGCCATTGCTTTCACCTCCTGCCTGTGAGCTCCCAAAGGCACCTGGTGGGCCACTGCGAGTAGCAGAGAGCTGGACTAGATGGACTCTGGTCTGATCCCGCTGGCTTGTTCTTATGTTCTTATGTTCTTATACCTACACCTACAGACCCCTTTTTTGGAGGGAGATTTTTCCAACCGTCAGTCTATGACTTTGATTGAGCAGCCCCTTGTCAGTTATCTTATTTAAAGCAGTAGCGTGAAGGTGATGATTCACGTTATATTTCACTTTGTTCTTTCCCACCTTGATGATTATAACTAAAAGTAAAGATGTTCTTCAGCTGCTCGGCTTGCGCACAACTGAGCCAGGCAGAGGTCTGCTTTTAGGAAACACCAAAACAAACCCTTTCCGTTCTGTCAGAAAATAATAACTTAGGCACCCGAGGCTTTATAACATTAAAAGATGAAAAATGTAGTTTTTATTAACAGGAACACAAGACTGTTCTTGCAGCACTCTTTTGTCATCGTGCCCACCACCCTGTGTCAGAATTCCCCCAGGCTCTAAAAGGTTGGGGCCTCCGTCATATGCCTTTGATTCACACTCTGGTGGTCTCATCTCTTCAACTACTTTTTCCTGCTTTCCCTCTTTTTTCTTCATGCCAGCTCAGCAACTCCAGCTGTTACACAATGCCACAGTTTGGCTATTATCAGGAGCTGAATGGAGCATGCACATAACTCCAGTTCTACAGCAGAGGCGTAGCTGGTGCACACTCTGTGTTACCCCTTCCCCCCTTAGACACACTTAGCTTGAATGTTCAGCTTGTATGTTCAGGCTGGAAAAAGCGGCCTGTTCACTTGAGGCTGAAAAATGGCTTGGTGGGAACTACACTTCCCAGTGAACTACACTTTGTGGGATCGGGTTTTTTTTTTCAGTTGGATCTACAACCCAAATCCTATTTCATTGTTTATTGAATGTCCCATATTGCTCTGTGTACTTTACCTTGAGAAAGGCAGATTATAAATAATGCAAACGAAATAAATAGCTACAACTCTTACCAGGATATCTGCATGGTGCCTCCCCTGCCTCTCCCAGCAAAAAACCTACCCACCTACTGTTAACTCTCATCTGCCAACTAAAACAGAACTGAAGTCTGCATAGCTCATTCTCCTTGCCACCGCTTCCTTCCTAAATGTTAAGATGATATAAGGATTGCTTGGTTCACATCAGCTTCCAGAAGCTGTGCTGGAAAGCAATGAGCCCTATTCTTTATTTGTTTGTTTGCATGTATGTGTGTATGTATGTATGTATGTATGAATGAATGAATGAATGAATGAATGAATGAATGAATGAATGAATGAATGAATGAATGAATGAATGAATGAATGAATGAATGAATGTCTCTTGCCTTGAAACCCTACAGGGTTGCCATAAGTCACTTTTTACTTGATGGCAAAAAAAAAAATTCAAATGTTGCAAATACCAACAAATCTCTCAGCTGTCACTGGACTAATAGACACTGATAGCCGTGGGGTGCTTGTTGCTGTAGTGTAGAGACTCAAGTTAAATGCAGTTGTAACACTGGGGCAGAAACCATCTCATGCGCCCGCTGGAGTGGCCCCCCAGCCCATTTTATTTGCCCTGCAGGGCCAGTTCTTCATCTACAACATGCTGCTGACTTTGCTGGGGTTCAGTTGCTCGTGTTGTATGACTGTCCCAAATCCATCCCTTCTTCCCTTCCTACCCTATTTTGATTGCTGACACTTTGTTTACATTTTAAGAATGTGACATCAACCAGAAGTTTGTGCTGTAATCAGTTTGCACAGGAATTCATGTTCAGGTTGGCCCCCACAGCTCCAAAACTTCGGAACTGCTTCCCCAGAGAGATTCATCTGTTTCCCTCTGGCGTTGTCTTCACCAGCGGCTGAAGGCTTTTTCCTTTTGTTTGGTGCACTCCCAATAAATATTATTGGCCCTGCATCCTGGTTGTGTTGTTAGGGATGTATTTGTGTCTTCATGGCCCCTTCCGCACACGCAAAATAATGCATTTTCAAACCAATTTCACAACTGTATGCAAGTGGATTTTGCCATTCCGCACAGCTTCAAAGAGCATTGAAAGCAGTTTGAAAGTGCATTATTCTGCATGTGCGGTATGAGCCTATGATTTTATTGAATTATTGTGTAATTTTATAAGCTCTTTTAATGCTGAAATGTTTGAATTCTTTGTTGCCTTGGGAGATTGTGTTTGAGTAGAAAGGTGGCATAGATCAATAAAGATGTTAGTAAAATGGCAAGTCTGAGGTTTGTGTTGCTTTACAGTTGAACTATATACAAAAAAATGTGTCCGTGAGATGTGTCACGTGGTCCACATCCTCCTGCCTATAAGCTTTCAATAGACAACAAGATTCCGTAATGTTTCTTTTCTTTTCTAACTGCACATAAGTGGTGAGATCGTACAATGAAAATCACAGCAAAGGAATAATGTTTAAAAAGCAGCTGTGTTGAGCTGAATAACAGATTTAGAAAATGCAGACTTTAATTAATCTGTGTTTTCTGCTGGGATTTCAAGCACCATCTGATTTACTTTTCACGGCTGAAAAGTGTAATTGTAGCTTTCCCCCCTTGTAGCTGCAAGTTTATCCTCCCAAGAAATTGATTCAGCTCCTCAGTTTCCAAAAGAAAATTCAATATGAAAGTAACGGTACATGGTAGAGGGCACAGATAATGGACTGAGTCTAAATGCCAGCATTGTTGGAGAGCTGGAAGTTGTTCTGCAGCATGAGGTTAGTGGATACTGCTCCTGTCGATACTGCTACGGCTTGACCTCAGAATACATTGTGTTGGCCGACTAGATAGCATTGGAGTGGAACCTAGGGAGTTTGTGGCCTGAGGAGTAAATATTTCTATCCTGCCCTTACGCCCACGGACTCAAGCTAGTCTGCTGTAGAAAAGTGGTGTGGTTGTTTAGAATTGGGACCAAACCCTGCCTATTAAGGTAAGGGGATGTTGGATATCTTAGACTTTGTCATGATCCTCTAATGTTTTGGCCTGGGTCCTGCCATATTTCTGTCTACTGAATGCTTACTGCTTAAGCGGGCCTGAAAGATCAATAGCAGCAGCTCAGATTTGTCCAGGAGGCAGTTTGGTAGCCAGTGGAGGTAAAACAAGACTGGTGTGATGGGGTCGCAACTGTCGTCTTACAGCAACGGAGACAGCATGTCGTTTCGGCCAGTGAGAGATGCAGGGGGCAACTCTGCCATTCTGTTTCCCCCCAAGCCCTTTTATTGACAGTTTACAAGAGGAAAAACAAGGCAGGCAGGCAGGCAGGCAGGCAGGCAGGCAGGCAGGCAGGCAGGCAGGCAGGCAGGCAGGCAGGCAGGCAGGCAGGCAGGCAGGCAGGCAGGGGAAACACAATACAATGGACAGGGCAAAGAGCACGGGGGTTTGAGCAGAGGGTTTGGTATTTGCACGTACACACATTGGAGCCAGAGGGTCTGCAATGTCAGCAGTTTTCTCCGAAACCACATTTGGGAAGGAAAGGTCAGTTGCACGTGAGAGACCCTTTTCCAAGCAGTGTATTGCCGTACTCAGGTGCCCCCCCCGGATGTTGGGGGACCCTTTTCCAAGCAATGTGCTGCTGTACTCGGGAGCCTGCTGTGCCCCCCAACACGCGACAACCCACTCTAGTGTACATTATGGCTGCTGCATTCTGTACTAACTGTAGTTTTGGGAGACTCTTCAAGGGCAGCCCTACACTGAACTTATTGCAGTAGTCTAATCTACATGTTATCGGGACAGGCATCACAGTGGCAAGATCTTTTCTGCCCAGGAATGGCCACAGCTACCTCAGCAACCAACACTGGTGAAATGTACCTTAGGACACTGCTTACCTGACAGGAGGTCTGGGTCCAGCAGCACCCCCAAGCACAGTCCCATACAGAATAGTGGAGGTGCCAATTAATGCCCTCCCATCAGTACCTTCTCAAGATTATCTTTCAGCTTGTTAGCCTTCATCCCAAAACAGCATGCAGGTATTAGTTCATGCTTGTGTATACTTCACTTGGAGAACAGGAAAAGTTTACTGGCGTCTAATTAGTGGAAGCAACATGGGTAGCAAATGTTGGGAACAACTTTTCCCTTGCCTGAGACTCTGGAGAGATGCTGCTAGCAAGGACGTACGTAAGGAGGGGTTCCCAGGTTTTAAAAAAAACCCATTACATGTCTGAAGCTCCACCCCTGTTGTGGTTTTAAAGTGTTTTTTCAGTTTTTGGCCTGCAGGGGGTGCAGTTTTTAGGATAGCAGCACCAAAATTTCAGGAATTTGTTGGGAGACTCTCCTGATGATACTAGCCAGGTTTGGTTCGGTTTGGTTCAGGGGGTCCAAAGTTATGGACTTTCAAAGCAGGTGCACCATCCCCCATTGTTTCCAATGGGAGCTAATAGGAGATGGAGGCTACACCTTTGAGGTTCCATAACTTTGGACCCCCTGAACCAAACTTCACCAAACCTGGGTGGTATCATCAGGAGAGTTTCCTAAAGATACCCTGAAATGTTGGTGCTGCTAGCTCAACAATTGCATCCCTGACAGCAGGCAACCCCCCCCCCCCAAATTCCCCCAGATTCTCCTTTTAAATCCACCCCCTTTGGCATGGATGTAGAATCTGAAGTCCCCAGATTAAACATTGAAAGTGTTGCTGTTTCAGGGTGGGGGATAATCCACTCCAAAACAGCATCACTTTCAATGTTGTTTTAACTGGGGACCCCAGATTCTCCCTTTAAGGTGGATTTAAACGGAGAATCTGGGTTCCCTAGTTGGAAATTGAAAACGATGCTGTCTGGGGGTGGATTCCAGCATCACAGCGGCCACCCATGCCCCCCCCCAAAAAAACTCAGATTTTGCACCAGTCTCCATTTTCCCTAGCTACGCCTCTGCCAGAAGGGGGGGCAGAAGGGACTGCTGGCTGGGAGCCCAGTATGGGGTGGGGGCGTGGCAGGGCAGGGGAGTCTGCCGTCCCTGCGCTCGGATAGCTGCTTTTATAAGCACTGAGGCTGGGGGTGGAGCTTGGGGAGGCGTTGCCACGCCCCCAGGGGCGAGTGGAAGCGGGGGGCCCCCAGAACCCACCCCATTAAAAATCTATACCTACGTCACTGGCTGCTAGTCAGAAGAGACAGTGCAGAACTCCATGGTTGTAATTATGTGCATCAAATTTTAATTAAGAAAGATCCTTTGCTATTAGAAATCTGAGAACCACTTGCAGCAGTGGCGTAGGAGGTTAAGAGCTCGTGTATCTAATCTGGAGGAACCGGGTTTGATTCCCAGCTCTGCCGCCTGAGCTGTGGAGGCTTCTCTGGGGAATTCAGATTAGCCTGTACACTCCCACACAGGCCAGCTGGGTGACCTTGGGCTAGTCACAGCTTCTTGGAGCTCTCTCAGCCCCACCCACCTCACAGGGTGTTTGTTGTGAGGGGGGAAGGGCAAGGAGATTGTCAGCCCCTTTGAGTCTCCTGCAGGAGAGAAGGGGGGGGGATATAAATCCAAACTCTTCTTCTTCTTCTTCCTTGTTGCAGCATGTGGTAAGATGGTAACTGCCTCAGGGCCTACATAGCGCTGTTTTCCCTACAATCATCCATTGTCTGGTCACTGTCAAACTGTGTGATTACTGAATACGTTCCTCCCAGCCTGTGTTCCTTGCAGTATTCCACTCACCATTCAGCATGCATTGCTTCAGTCTCCACGTTTTTGAAATGCTTGCAATCCGTCTAAAAATTCAGCTGCCTGCATTGAAACCACTCAAGCTTTGTTCTTGGTGAAGATATTTATCCAAGTGTCATTTTATCATATTTACAAATATCCTGGCTGTCCTCCGTTTAAAATGTTGAGAATGAATAGAACCTGACTGCTAGCTGGCTGAATAGAGTCATTATCGACCAGAATTCAAAAATAACACACCACTGCTCTGATGTTTGGTGCACAGAAATGACACTAAAAGAATCCTCACTACCGGGCAGTTTCTGTTGTTTGCAACTTTACATCTGCCATTGGCTGCCCAAGGCCATTTGTCTGACCTCGAACAACCAAGTTGGAAGGAGGAAGATGATGCAGGACATTTGGGTGAAGATCTAGATTAAGGGTCCTCAACGTTTTTGAGAATGTGGGGCACCTTTGGAATTCTGAGACGGGGTGGTCAGCACAGCCACAAAATGGCAGTCACAGGAATGACCACAAAATGTCACAGAAGGAGCAGCAGTGGCGTAGGAGGTTAAGAGCTCATGTATCTAATCTGGAGGAACCGGGTTTGATTCCCCGCTCTGCCGCCTGAGCTGTGGAGGCTTCTCTGGGGAATTCAGATTAGCCTGTGCACTCCCACACACGCCAGCTGGGTGACCTTGGGCTAGTCACAGCTTCTCGGAGCTCTCTCAGCCCCACCTACCTCACAGGATGTTTGTTGTGAGGGGGGAAGGGCAAGGAGATTGACAGCCCCTTTGAGTCTCCTGCAGGAGAGAAAGGGGGGATATAAATCCAAACTACTCCTCCTCCTCCTCCTCCTCCTCCTCCTCCTCCTCCTCCTCCTCTTCTTCTTCTTCTTCTTCTTCTTCTTCTTCTTCTTCTTCTTCTTCTTCTTCTTCTTCATGCATCTCTCTAATAGTAATTTTTCAATATTTCAGGCAGAAATTCTATTTAACAGGATGTCTTGCAAAATGAACATACTGTTCAAAAATATTTTCTCGCATCTCTGAACAGCTGATTTTCTGTCACTTAATGAAGATCCTGGCGGTGTTGTGGCTGCTGCTATCAAAGCAACATTTTTTAAAAATTTGTTCAGCCAGTCAGAAGCCCTCCTGGCCTAAAGCCTCCATCTGACTGTCCCTGCTCTCCGAAAACGCTTGTCAAAAACCAGGAAAGGGGTCAACAGGTGGCACTGATGGGCACCATGTTGGGAACCCCACTTTAAAAGATGCAAATGGCATTCCCGCACACACAGACGCCCTTGTTGGAGAGAGATGCTGAGGGATGCAGGGGTGCCTTCGCATGCAGAAGTTCCCAAGTTCCATGGGAATGTCAACTCAATGCACGGCAGCTGTGAAAAAGGCAAACTCTATGCTGGGGATCATTAGGAAAGGAATTGAGCATAAAACTGCAAGGATTGTCATGCCCTTATATATTCAAATTCAAATTCAAAGACCTTTATTAGGCATCAAGAGAAAATACAGATAAAACTGTGCAGTAATACGATCCTGAGTTTGACAGGGTAAAACAACTGTTCATAGTTCGTACAGAACAAACTTCAGGAAAATAAGTAAATAAAAAGAGAGCCAGAAACTTATTTTACAATATCGAGCAGGAACTTGGCCACCATTTTCAACTGCCTGGGATCCTCATTGTTCAAGAGGCGGTTCAATTTGGGATATGGAGGGCACAAGTAAGTCGGTGTTGAGAAGAACAAGCTAGGTCTGAGATCTATGAATTTCGGGCAGACTAATAGAACATGCTCCAAAGATTCCTCAGAGGTTGAACAATATGGACATGTACGCTTTTTCTGTGCGTGTGCCATGAATCTCTCCGGGGAGAAGGTGAGAGGGAATGTGTTTGTTCTTGCTCTGGTGAATAACCACCTAGACTTAGGGTCGAGCAAGATATTTAGGTAAGCAGCTGTCCTGCAGTTCCCAGGCATGATTTCAAAGTGAAGGGGGGAAAACAGGCTCCTTGCTTTGCTAACTAGGAGTTGATGTTCCTGGTCAAATAGCCGTTCTTTAATACAGTGGTGCAGATCACTGGGGGAAAGCATAAGGAGCTGGTCCCAAGAGAAACCCAGGGAGGAGATCTTAAGCTTGATGTGGGCCCACCAGGCAGATGACTGAAGTTCGGGGAGGGAGCAGTGAATGAGGCTGTTAGTGTCACTGAAAAAAACAGAGCCGGATCCAGAATTTAAGGGTGATCCACCATGCCCTTGTTTCCAAGAGGTGTTGTTCTGCCTCTAGGCAGAGGGCCGCGTAGAATGCCCTTATATAAAGCCGTGGTGCGACCGCACTTGGAGTACTGTGTTAAGTTCTGGTCACCACATCTCAACAAGGATATCGAAGAGATAGAAAAAGTGCAGAGAAGGGCAACGAGGATGATTGAGGGACTGGAGCGCCTTCCCTATGAGGAGAGGCTGCAGCGTTTGGGACTCTTTAGTTTGGAGAGGAGACGTCTGAGGGGGGATATGATTGAAGTCTATAAACTTATGCATGGGGTAGAAAATGTTGACAGAGAGAAATTTTTCTCTCTTTCTCACAATACTAGAACCAGGGGGCATCCATTGAAAATGCTGGGGGGAAGAATTAGGACTAATAACAGGAAACACTTCTTCACGCAACGTGTGATTGGTGTTTGGAATATGCTGCCACAGGAGGTGGTGATGGCCACTAACCTGGATAGCTTTAAAAGGGGCTTGGACAGATTTATGGAGGAGAAGTCAATTTATGGCTACCAATCTTGATCCTCTTTGATCTAAGATTGCAAATGCCTTAACAGACCAGGTGATCGGGAGCAACAGCCGCAGAAGGCCATTGCTTTCACCTCCTGCATGTGAGCTCCCAAAGGCACCTGGTGGGTCACTGCGAGTAGCAGAGAGCTGGACTAGATGGACTCTGGTCTGATCCAGCTGGGTTGTTCTTATGTTCTTATGTCTGTCCCCGGCCTCTAATTAGCAGAAGGAATGTGGGTAGCAAATGTTGGGAAAGACTCATCTTGCCTGAAACCCTGGAGAGATGCTGCCAGTCAGAGGAGACAGGGCAGAACTTCCTAGCCCCGTCTGCTAACTCACTGCAAAGTAATTCCGTGTTGTTAAAAATAATGAACTGATTGTTTTGCAGCTTCACACGCTCTAATACGGTGCTGGCCTGGCGGGTGGGGGGGGGGGGAGCAGTCCAGCTAGTTCAGGGACATTCATGTGGCCTTTTCGTTCAAATGACCAGCGCTCACATTTATTATTTTGTGTTCATCATTATGGTGTATATGATATGAAAAGGTTTGAAGTATTCAGGAGATGCGTCTGATATAGGCAGGCTTGCAACCAATTATTTATTTCATCGTGTTTATTTTCCTCCCCAGAACTAATTACATGCTTCCCAGGAATACAAATAATGCTTATATTGACAGTTGTTTTCAAAAGCAGCACATGTGTAAAAATGCCATGCTTCTTAGATTTTTTTTTATTTTTAAAAATAAGAGGTCACGAGTTTCAATGTATTAAGTAAGGGCTTTGCCCGAAGAGCCAAACATCTAGTCCAGAGAGAAGCGGCACATTGATATTCACAGTGTGATCTCAGGATGGCTGCTAATCTGAGCAAGATTTAAAAAAACATAATCTTGATGGTCTTAAAACTTGCTTTAATTAAAGTTTTCCCTTTCATCTCACCAAAGACCTGCATTAGTTGCTTCATTCTCTCACGTAGATAAATAAAGGTCCAATTGCAGAATGGTGCGTGCATGTTCTTCCCTGAGCAGGTTAGCCAGAGCAAGCGGAATGTCCCACCTTTCCTATTATCTGTGACATTTTTGCAGAACCCCTGAGAAGGGTGCCGTTTCCTTTGGGGAGTGAGATGAGAACCAAGGAGACCTCGTGGAATCTCAGCTACTGCGTTGCGGCTGTGGCCTGGGATCCATGGTGCTGTAGCCAAGTTTGGAATCAGTTTGCTTGTTGGATGAAACCTGTTAAGCCACTGTTCTGTAGGAACGCCTGTGGAAGGAAAGAGGTCTTTTGACACAGTGGCCAACACGTTTGTTCATTCTCTCAACTGTGTGGTGGAAAGCTGACGTATGGTCCCCCCGTATGGTTTTCAAGGCAAGAAGAAGAAGAAGAAGAAGAAGAAGAAGAAGAAGAAGAAGAAGAAGAAGAAGAAGAAGAAGAAGAAGAAGAAGAAGAAGAAGAAGAAGAGGAGGAGGAGGAGGAGGGAGGAGGGAGGAGGGAGGAGGAGGAGGAGGAGGAGGAGGAGGAGGAGGAGGAGGTAGCTCTTTGGATTTATATCCCCTTTCTCTCTCTGCAGGGGAGACTCAAAAGGGCTGGAGCAATCTCCTTGCCGTTCCCCCCTCACAACAAACACCCTGTGAGGTAGGTGGGGCTGAGAGAGCTCCGAGAAGCTGTGACTAGCCCAAGGTCACCCAGCTGGCGTGTGTGGGAGTGTACAGGCTAATCTGAATCCCCCAGATAAGCCTCCACAGCTCAGGCGGCAGAGCTGGGAATCAAACCTGGTTCCTCCAGATTAGATACACGAGCTCTTAATCTCCTACGCCACTGCTGCTCCCAAGAGACGTTGGGAGGTGGTTTGCCATTATCTGCCTCCACCCTTGCTCTAAAGTCTTTATTTCTAAGCGAGAGGTAAATATCAGCAAAGATGATTCTGGGGATCCCGCACAAACTTCTAGCCTATATCCCCCGGAGCTCCCTGCCCCCTTGCCGCCAAATGGTTCACTCTATTCCCAGTACAAAGCACTACAGGGCTGGGAACATTTCACATGTGATAACCAGACACATAGCTTGCATCTGAATGGAAACGCATTCCAGCCACCGACTTAGCTCTCTCTCTCCCCTGAGAGTTGTCCCCCCCGCCCCCCGCTTCAAACTTTAGGGATTGTTTTTCCTGGCACGATTCTTCCTGTACTGTTGCACTCTGGCTATAACTAATATTTCAAATACGTATATCTATATACATGAGTTTATATCATTGTTCATATTTTTTATATTTCATTAGTTGTCAATACAATCATTTCTTGTCGACTACATCCAACAGGTAAGTTCAACTTATTTTTAACAATTATAACAAATAGATTCAGGGTCATCTGTATTAATTCAGGTAAGTATTTAGTTCATACTCTCCCATCAGTTCAGCATCCTTAATACTTACCTGAATTAATACGGATGACCCCGAATCTATTTGTTATAATTGTTAAAAATAAGTTGAACTTACCTGTTGGATGTAGTCGACAAGAAATGATTGTATTGACAACTAATGAAATATAAAAAATATGAACAATGGTATAAACTCATGTATATAGATATACGTATTTGAAATATTAGTTATAGCCAGAGTGCAACAGTAGTGGTAGTTCTATTATTATTAATATTGACTGTTGCACCCCCTTTTCTTATACGATTCTTCCTGTGCCATCAAAAAATTCAAAATAAGCTGTTGATTCCGCATACAGCATTTGAGGAGTTCCGCCAGGTCGTCCTGGCCACGTGGGAATGCGTTCTGGGTTCCCCACTCATGACCTGAGCCCTGCTCCCTCCGCCCTTCCCTGCCAGATCCTGGCTCACGTCCTTCAAACTCACTCAGGATGGCTGCCTGGTGATACTGCCCGAAGCTTTCCAGGAGTTCTGGCCAGTCATCCTGGTCTGGAACCAGCCTTGGGGTTGCCTGCTCATTCACCGAGCCCCTGCCCCTTGGCTCTTCCTTGCCAGATTCTGTCTCCCTTTCTTCCAGGTCTCCGAAGCCATCCTGGTACTTCATCCCGTGCCTTCCTCCTCCACAGCATCCGCCAGTAACCTTTTCCATCACTGACCTCCCCAAAAAATCTCACAGAGTTACCAATGGTCAGCTGTGCAGGGTTGATGGTTACTTCTTCCCTGCAACCAGCTAAATCAGAACGGTTCTGTTGTTCCCATTTAAACTCATCAGAACTTTGCAAAGAGTTGTCATTTGGAGCAGTCGCTCTCTCTTCCTCAAAGAGGCCTGCCTGCATCTCCAGGTCTCCTGCTGTGAGAGGCTTTTCGTTAACTTCTAGCTCCTGTTGCAAGTCACTGTCAGGTAGAGAAGTTAACTGTTTATCTTCCCTCCTGGGCTTCCAAGGCCACAGGCAAAGGAGAGCGTGATAACCGGACGCCTGTAAGGAACCTCAAAGGACTCAAAACAAAGGAACTGAGTTCAGTACTTTTATTTCATAAACTTCAACGATCGCATTACACGGGATGCGGATTCTGACTTTCCCGGGCTTCAGGTGTCGCTTTTACGGAACCTTCAGCCACCTCCCCCAAACGTCCCAGCACCCTTACAACGCCTGCAGAGAAGAAAGCTACACAGTTCCCTCCGCAAATGTCCACCACCCCTAACCGTCAGGAACAGGGCTGACATTAAATCCAAAATCCAAACTCTTCCTCCTCCTCCTCTTCCTCCTCCCTCCTCCACTTCCTCCTCCTCTTCCTCCTCCTCCACTTCCTCCTCCTCTTCCTCTTCTTCCTCCTCCTCTTCCTCCTCTTCCTCCTCCTCCTCCTCTTCCTCCTCCTCCTCCTCCTCTTCCTCCTCCTCTTCCTCTTCCTCCTCCTCCTCCTTCCTGTCTCCCAGATGTTAATAGTGTTCCATGGGTCAGATTTCAGTGCTCATTTGATGGCCCTCCCTTTGTGTGAGTGTGTGTAAAAGGCCATCAAGTCGAGCTGATTTAAAGTGACCCCAACAAGGGGCTTTTGAGCCAAGTGAGAAGCAGAGCAGAGCCATTGCTTCCCTGGTTGGACTATGTCATGCTGCCTTCCCTCCGTCTTCACTTATACTGAAAAGTCCATGTAGAAAATGCATCAAGAACCGGCACTGATGCCGTTTCCACTGGATCACTTTTTGAGCAGCGAATCCCCTGTCAGCACTTGCTGAGATTTGAAGTCATGGTCTGAATTTTCAACCGCATGTCCGCACCACTGAGGGTCAAAAGTTTGCTGTCTTTGAAATATAATAGCTTGACATTCCTCCATAGGCCACAAAGAGGCTGTGTGAGGCCAGCTGGGTTCCATGCTGCGCAACGTGATTTCTTGGCTGCGGATGGCTTTCTTTGATCTCATTGTTGGGTTGGGGTGATTTTTACGTTGCATGTTTTATGTATGTGGAGAAGTAGAAGCAGGAGCTTGTTCAGAACAAAAGTGTTGATAATGAGCGCTGAGGACAGAGAAGGAGAAGATAAATCATTGAAAGGGATCATCAGTTGGTGATAACAGAACGTGGAACCTGTTTTTCTTGGCTCAGGATTTGCTGTCATGCCCTCTCCCCATGCAGTAATTTTGATGCATGCCTAATTTTAAAAGTCTGGCCTAAAAACATGAACGATGAACACAACAGACGTGCATTTGCAAGCATGCGTGACATAAATAACACTCATAAAAACAGCAGGAATCAGCCACAGTTGCTTATCTTGGCTTTTCGTGGTTTAGTAGCAGCTCATGGGCACAAACTTTATGGCCAAGTAGGGCAGCCACTTTCTGCAACAATAACTGCGATGTCTGCTGGTAAAGAACTGGCTTAATTGTGCATAGCAAAATCTGTCCAACAAGGCCAGCTGGAAGAAAAAGTGCCATTCTCCAGTGACAGTCCTCCAAAGCTTCACCAGGGACATCTTGCAATAGTGCAAGCAGTGAGAAAAAGGGATCTGTAGGACTTCAAGGTGGTATTTGAGGTAGCTGCAGCAACTTAAAGTGGAGAGTGGGCAGGATGAGGCAGTGGCAGGACGGGCGGAATGACTGGTGTTGGAGAGAGTGGAGAAGGAGGGGTGAAGAAAGGGCACCGGTTGTTCCCCCTCTCATTTACTGATGCTCGCAGGGGGTGATGGGAACTGTAGTCCATAACATCTGGAGGGCCGCGAGTTTGACACCTATGCTGTAGGGCTGTGGTGGCGAACCTTTGGCACTCCAGATGTTATGGACTACAACTCCCATTCCCAATTGGCCATGCTGGCAGGGGCTGATGGGAATTGTAGTCCATAACATCTGGAGTGCCAAAGGTTCGGCACCACTGCTGTAGGGTTTTCAAGGCAAGAGGCATTTGGAGGTGGTTGGCCATTGGCTGCCTCTGCGTAGCAACCCTAGATTTCCTTGGCGGTCTCCCGTCCATACACCAACTAGGGCGAACCCTACTTATAGTTCTTGAGAACTGATGGGATTGGGCTAGCCTGGTCCATCCAGGTTAGGGCAAGCTTTGAAGGCCATCCTAATAATGCACATCACCACATTTGAGAATTGCCGAGAGATGCTCTTCCCGATAGCATTTATAAATGAATTGTAGTTAGTTCTGTATGATTGAGATGTTTTATAAATGAGACGACTTGTTCCCATACAAAGGACACAGATCTTGGCCAATGCTGGGTTACGAGGAAGCTTGGTGAGAAATTCCAGACTTTGCCAAAGATCTGTTTAGGTTTTCTTAACCTCCTGTCACCATTCTGTCATTAGAAAGCAAAATGCAAGGCCAAAACAATTACTGCCTTAGTCTAAAGATTTCTTGGTGCTTGAAATGTATGAAAAGACCAGAAACCAGAACATACTGTACTGACATCTCGGTCACTATCCATTGGCAGCCTGTTGCCTGAGAGCTTGTTAAAGTAATTGTGTGCCACTGGAATTCATTCGCTATCGGCCATGAGTGCCTTTGCTTTCATATTTTTTCACTGTTTCTCTGTAGAAGCTGGAAAAAGAAAAAAGCCCAGTGTCAAAGGAGAGCTACAGAGGTGGCTGTATTGTGTTCCTGCATTGTTTGCATATTGCACAAATTAATTCTTCAAAAATCATGACTTTGGTAGTTTCTTCACTCCTTGGAAGAATGCCTCTTAGAGAGACAGATGCATGATGATGGCTACATCCTCTGCTGCCTTTCTTTCTCTCCCTTTATTTAATGTGCTTAAAAGAAAATGCATGCCTAAATAGAGGCCTAGTCATCTTTATACCACCCATTCTCACATAGCCGCAGTCTCCATCAAACAGAAAAGAGCTCTGCTGCAGACAATTACAGATTTAAGTCCAGGCCTTTATGATAACTTTGAATGTAATTCTAGGAAAGCTCCAGACTACAGAATGGCTCTCCTGAAGAAAATAAGCTGCTTTGGAGAGACAAAGAAATTCAAGACCAATTCGTCCAATTTTTTTTCTGACTTGTATAGAGAAAAAAATATTAACGTGATAGGCAAGACATCAAGATACGGACAGGCATAGTCCTGACATTCCGTACGTGGGACTTTGCAAAGGCCGGGCGCCAGAGCTGCGTTCCTTCCCCCGCTTCATGTTGGCACTGTGGCGGCAGTTCAAGGATCCGTTCGAGGAGAAGAAGGTCCGTGCCAGGTTGCGGCAGATCAGGCAAGGGTCCCGATCCGTGAGTGAGTACGTCTTGGAGTTCCGCCAGCTGGCTGGGGTGGTCCAGGATTGGCCGGAGCAGGTGAAGATCCACTTCTTCCGAGAGGGGCTTCACCCAGAGGTGGCACAGTGGGCCATGGTGACTACGGAGCCGACATCCCTGGCGGGGTGGTACACGCGGGCGGGCGAGCGAGGCAGAGGTCCGTCTGTGCAGAGTGCAGCTACTGAAACAGCGGAGCAACCCCCCGCTGGCTTCTCCCCGTCCCCCGTTGGGGGGCACCTCTCCGGCTCGCAGTGGCAAGGAGGCAGAGGAATCTCTTGATGCCCGGTGGCGACGGCTGGGACTGTGCCTGAGTTGCGGCGGAGAGGGGCACAAAGCGGCCGTGTGTCCTAGCAAGAAACCCAACCCTCCAGTAGTCCCCGCCAGCAGTGCAACGAAGGCTGGAACAGCTAAGGGTCCAGAGGAAAAGTCCCCATTCAAGAAGGGTTCGGGACTATAAATGGAGCTGCGCAATGCGAGTTCGGCCTCCGAGGAGGTGGGTGGCCTTGAGTCCAGTGAGGAGTCGGTGGGAAATGACAGTGACTTGGCCCGAAGCGCGCCCGATGCCAGGTCCTTTCTAAGGGTGCGGAACTGAGGGTGAATGGAACCAACGGCCCGTTCCTTCTTGCTGTGACTTCGTCAAATCAGACGTGTGGGACTAGTGTGCAGACGCAGGCACTTGTTCACTCGGGGTGCACCCTCTGCTTTATACAGCCGTCCCTACTGGCCCAGTTGGGGCTGCAGCGGGTCCCCCTGCGCTGCCCCATCCTGTTTGAGCAGATGGACGGGGGTACATTGGGGGCGCACCTGCCACGCATCGGACGGAACCTGTCTTCCTCCAATGCGGGGGCACTGGGAGGAGCGTCAGTTCATCATCGCTGAGGTGGCCAAATATTCCCTGGTGCTAGGAATTTGGGAGCATCCAAAAAAAAGGACAGATTGAAGTACTCAGAATACTGAAGTTTTGTCACTTGTTCAGAAGAGATTTATATAATTGGGGGGGGGGATTTTCCTCTTTGATACTTAACTTGGCCATTCAACATTCAAAAGCACAAGACGGTCGACCACTTAGAAATAGTGAACCTTGTCTGAAAAACAATCATGAACTTTAAAAAAGGAAAGTTGGAATGCAATGTCCTCCTCGTTTTGCATTTGAATCTTCATTTTCAAGTCATTTTTCACAGTAACCTTTATTAAGATGCATGATCAGACTGTTAGCAAAAAGATACTGATCGATACCTACAGGCATTTCGAAGGGAAACATCCATGCATTTATGAACCAAATAAGTGCTTTATGAGGAGTTGTTTGAATCAGTGGGCATAACTGTAGTGCTCTAGGCAGGGTGCTTGGTTTCATTGATCTAGTTGAGCCTTACAAATTATTTGTTACCAACATTTAATAGATATGCAGCTGCCCCTCTCATCGAAGCAGAAAGCTTTGTATTCTTATGTATGTATGTGTGCAAATTATTAAAAAAGTAGCTATTGACTTTGGGAATGTTGGATCTGTTAATTATTTGGGGAATTATGACGGCGGCAGAGAAAATAGACAAGGCAACAGAAGGTAGATCACATTGTGTGTATTCCTTTAAGAGCAACTCTCCAGTTACGCATGATTAGGTTGTAGAATGCTGACTGTAGAATGTAGAAAACACTGTAGAATGCAGGGTATACAAGCAAGGACAGAACAAATAGGTTTCTGTAACTTAACATTTTGTCAGAGGGTTTGCTGGATCCCATTGTCTATTGCTGTGATATGACTGGCACACTTTCTCGCCCATCCGAAACCAGTTCTTCAACTTCATTTTTTTAATAATGCGACACATAAACATGCAATAAATGCATATAGAAGACTACAAAATGTAAAAATATTATTTTAAAAAATGGAAAGCTGTCTGAGAGCGCATGAAAAGGGACAAGGCTAGTAGCCAACTCCATGTGTATTTATATATCGATTTGCATCATTTATGTATTGCTTTCCAACCCAGAAGAAGAATTGGTTTTTATACCCGGCTTTTCTCTACCTTTATGGAGTGTCGGAGGCTTATAATCATCTCTCTCTCCCCCACTCCCCCACAAACACATACAATAGAAGAAGAAGAAGAAGAAGAAGAAGAAGAAGAAGAAGAAGAAGAAGAAGAAGAAGAAGAAGAAGAAGAAGAGGGGGAGGAGGAGGAGGAGGAGGAGGAGGAGGAGGAGGAGGAGTTTGGATTTATATCCCCCTTTCTCTCCTGCAGGAGACTCAAAGGGGCTGACAATCTCCTCGCCCTTCCCCTCTCAAAACAAACACCCAGTGAGGTAGGTGGGGCTGAGAGAGCTCCGAGAAGCTGTGACTAGCCCAAGGTCACCCAGCTGGCATGTGTGGGAGTGCACAAGCTAATCTGAATTCCCCAGATGAGCCTCCACAGCTCAAGCGGCAGAGCTGGGAATCAAGCTTGGTTCCTCCAGATTAGATACACAAACTCTTAACCTCCTACGCCACTGCTGCTCCTTGTGAGGTAGGTAGGCCTGAGAGAATTCAGAGAGATCTATGACCAGCCTGAGGTCACCCAGCAGGCTTCATGTGGAGGAGTGGGGTATCGAACCTGGTTCTCCAAATTAAAGTCTATCACTCGTGGAGGAGTGGGGAATCAAACTTGGTTCTCCACATTAGAGTCCACCGCTTTGAACCACGACATCACATTGGTAAATTAAGTTAATAAATAAGTAAATAAAGTTAATTCATAAGTAAATAAATAAATGTGGTGAACTAAAATTTGGGGAGCTAGATTCAAGTCCAGTAGCAGCTTAAAGACCAACAACACTTGTATAAAAATGTATTACTTTTCTCTTACTGACTTTATTTACTCATTCATTCTCCAGACTTACATCTTACTAGTACTTCTGTCACGTTCAAGGTACTTATATCCCTCCTCTCCCCTACAATGGACTCAAGGTGATGTACAATCAATACCAATAATTCCAATCGGGAAAGAGTCACAAAACCTGTTCGCATCAATCTTGTGCCAGTTTATTGCCAGCTCTGGGCTGTACTCTCAAACAAGCTGACCCCAGGAAGTCCTCGGGCTTTTCCGGAGGCCTCTTGTGGTCCACCAGCCTCTTTGCATGCGGCAGATCCCGGCTTCAGTCTTTGTCACCCGCACTTAAAAGACCTTCGGGATCTGGTGCTGGGAAATATATTAGTCTGCACGACGCCCGGGAGTGCTGTTATCACTCACAGTAAACAGTACGCTGAACTAGAGCTGAGATGGCAGAGCTGTGATTCACCCCATGGGGAAAATAGACAGTATTAATTGGGACATCTGTGTATTTGCCCCAGTGGGGGCAATGAGCGACCTTGCAGGTCTGTTCCAGGATGAGAAAATGGTTAGGGGGAGGAATAGCACCCCTTCCTGCCTCCAGGGTGCTTGTCGTTTGAAGAAATAACTGTTCACAGATTTTGCAGGATCATAGTTTGTTTGGGCTTGGGTCTTTGCACCTATCGGGGAATTGACTGCTTTCCCAAGAGGGAGACAAACAGATGTGTTTGTGTCTGTCAAGAACAGATGATTTAGTAAGATGGGTGGGGTGGGGTGATCTGTTGGGATCTAGTATGGAACACTGGCTAGAATGTTGGTCATGCTGGCTGGGGCTGATGGGAATTGTAGTCCATAACATCTGGAGTGCCAAAGGTTCGCCACCACGGACCTAGGACCAGGGAGACTCCAATTCAAATTGTGGTGGGGGGGAAGGGAAAGGAGTTTGTAAGCCCCCTTACAGGAGAGAAAGGAGGGCTATAAATCCAAACTACTCTTACTCCTACTCCTCCTACTCTTCTTCTTCTTTCTCTTCCTCTTCCTCTTCTTCCTCCTCCTTGACCTCCTCCTCCTGTTCACTGGCATGGGTGCAATGCAACTGGTGGCTCATTCCGCACATGTAGAATAATGCAGTTTCAAACTGCTTTCAGTGCTCTTTGAAGCTGTGCGGAATAGCAAAATCCACTTGCAAACAGTTGTGAAAGTGGTTTGAAAATGCATTATTTTGCATGTGCGGAAGGGGCCTGGTGAGAGGAATCAAAGCACCTGGAGCCAGGCACCCACGCATCTGTCTGCTGTCCCAGGCACAGTGGAGCCAGTTAAGAGGAATATACGTGCTCCTCTTTGTTGGATGGCCCATGGTGGAGTCAGTAAGGATGCTGCTGCCATGGGACAGGGTGACCGTGGAAGAGGAGGAGAAGAGGCACAGGGGTTCTTGGCTGTCTCCTATTTCAGCAGCACCTGCAGTTCTCACCTGCGCCACGGTGCAGTGGGCTGGCCCCTGGGACACGCACTCCAGCAAAGTAAATGCTTAATCTGCTCCAGGGCAGTTCTGAGGATTTAGTTAATCAGTCTTCCTTCCATTCTGAGAGTAATAAAGTAGTTCTTACTCAGGAGTGCTTACTTCCAGGAGCAGCAGTGGCGTAGGAGGTTAAGAGCTCGCGTATCTAATCTGGAGGAACCGGGTTTGATTCCCAGCTCTGCCGCCTTAGCTGTGGAGGCTTATTTGAGGAATTCAGATTAGCCTGGGCACTCCCACACACGCCAGCTGGGTGACCTTGGGCTAGTCACAGCTTCTCAGAGCTCTCTCAGCCCCACCTACCTCACAGGGTGTTTGTTGTGAGGGGGGGAAGGGCAAGGAGATTGTCAGCCCCTTTGAGTCTCCTGCAGGAGAGAAAGGGGGGAGATAAATCCAAAACTCTTCTTCTTCTCTTCTTCCTTGAGTAAGATCAGAGAATATTCACGAAGGTGACAAGAATTTGGGAGACTTGCAGTGCCGTTCTTTCACTGAAAGATTTGTTGGGGGTGGGGGGGGTGGGAGCGACAATGTGTAGCTAATTATTGCAGTAAGTGCTGCTGGCAGCATTCCTGGCAATGGGAGGGGCACCCATTCCATGGTGCAGAAGGTCAAAGACCCCTAAATTTAGAACAATCATGATTTACTGTGTCGCTTGGGCAAAGTGCATGTGTTGCCTTGGAGACAAATGGCTTCAGTGAGCAGCTGAGTAAAATTTGCGGAATCGTCATCAATAAATCTTGATTATGCATGTGTAAAAACACACACAGTTTGATGCAGTGCAGTTTATCAGATGTGATGTGTGATCGTTACATAACAGCTTTGGAGAAGTTTTCAGACAGCAGCGAACGTGTTTACGAGATTGTTTTGGAGGGTGGTTTTTGAGAAAACTGCCTTTGTCTTAGGTTTTGGCGTTTTAAGTTTTTCCAGTTTGTGTTTTGGCTTAATTATCACACGGGATGATTGCACGGAGCTGCTTTGTCTTCTGCAAAAGCTCACCTTAGCCCCAATCTTGACAAAAATATATTTCACAACAAAAGCAATACAAAGCAGAGCAGGGTGAGAAGCAACCCCCCCCCCCCCATTTCACCTAACTTCTTTTTTTTTAAATAGAAATTTTATTAAGTTTGTTAAAAAGGAAAAATAACATAACAAAGATAAAACTATCAACATATCATAGATATCTAACATTGATATCTTCTGTCCGATAACATACATTCCTTTGGCCTATGCATCAATCTTAGATTTAATTTGTAAAATACAACCGTGATGTTTCTTTCATTGTTTCCAGCCTTAAGAACTCCTTAAGGTGTCTATTAGAAACTATCTATTTCTATGGTAGACTCTTCTACCTCAATAATTGGCTCTGTGTGTGTAATATTCCAGTTCCAGGTCTACTCCATTTTTCATGTTTGTTACTCTGCCATGTACATTTTTGCTGGAAAATAATAATACTTCTAATACTGAACTTATCTCTATATTACATTTTCTGAATATCTTCCTTTTGCCTGACATTTCCTCTTATCTATCAATTACTTATCTATTACTAAACCTCCTTACTATCTAACAAATCATAATATTCAATAAATCATTTCACCTAACTTCTGAACATTGAGGTATGTCATGTCAAGCCTGCGCCATTCTCGGCCTGGCATCTCGCCCGTCCGCTCCAAGGCCGCAGCTGGCCCGGCCATTATCTCTGCCCAAGGCTGAGAAGGTTTTCTTTTGTCTACATGTAACTAGTGAGTAGTGCTTAAACGTTCCCCCTTATCTGCAACTTCCCATTGGGGGGAATCGCCTATCTCACAACAATGTCTCTGTTCTCCCCATCTCTTCTTATGCTGATGTTTTGGGAATACAAGGGAGGGGGGATTATGGATTGAGCAATGTTGCAATTTACAGGTATATACTGGGGTTCAGAGAGCAAAACGGTAGCTTTAGCTTTCTGAATCTCGGGCTGACACAGTTCCAATAAAGCTCTTGAAACTTTCCTGAGTCTTGTTTGTTGACTGGACTAACAGACCCTTACACACGTGTTGTCGGAAAGGGCCGTGGCTGAGTCGTGGAGCATCTACTTGTCATATAGAAGGCTCAGTCCCTGGCATCTCCAGGTAAAAGGACCATCAGGAGGCGAAGTGAAAGGCCTCTGCCAGAGACCCTGGAAAGCCACTGGCAGTCTGAGAAGATAGTTCTGATTTTGATAGACCAGATTTGGTGTTAGATAGGTTTGCATGGAAGGAATGATCTTGTTCCAAAGGTTATTGCAAATATTTGACGATAGGAGATTCCTAGATGGGACTGCACCCAGTGAACACCATATGCGTGTTTTGAGGTAGGACTCTAGCCATTGCTTTGTTCCATGTGTTTGGCTGGGTCACTTAAGCTGAGCATGTAACTGTGCCTTCACTTGAATTATGCTGGTTGAACGAACCAGTCTAATTGGAGAAAATAGGAATGTCTTAGGTAGGTGGTGTTTATTTCCTGGAGCTTGCTGGTGTTCACTTACTTCATTTGGTAGAACCTGAAACAGGGGGTCTGATCAGTATGTCATGTCACGTTGGTCCAGCTTTGCCTTGTCATGGCATCGTTGACTGACAAAACTCACTGTTTCACATGCAGAGTTTAATCTCTAAGAGGTTAAAAGCCTGCACCTGTGACATCCAAGATGTAACCGACGTGACAAACATAAGGCCTGTAAGAGTCTTACCATGTTTCCAATACCACACCTTTCATGTGCCACCCTTCTTGCATGTTTCCCACTTCATTACTAGATAAATTCAATAATGTTATAACCCGACAGGTCATTCTTGGGAGGTAGATTGTTTTTGGGGTATATAAATAAATCATAACTAAATGTTTTGGCTAAAGAAATTTATTTATTTGTTTGTTTGTTTGTTTGTTTATTATTATCATATTTATATACCGCCCCATCCCCTGAGGGCTCTGGGCAGTGAACAACAAAATAATATTACATAAACAGTCGTAACAATAAATAATTAATATAAATATATAGTATCATTAAAACATAAAATTACAGTGTTCCACTTGGCGTCCAGTATTAAAACTATAAATAAAATCCCTCCCACAGAGGGGACGGTAGATCTAGGTGTCACAGCTCCCAAGATGTTAAAAGGGAGAGACAAAGAGGGCGCTCACCCTCAACGGATGGCCTCCCCAAAACCCGGTGGAACAACTCGGTCTTACAGGCCCTGCGGAACTCTCCAAGATCCCGCAGGGCCCGGACAGTTGGAGGAAGAGCGTTCCACCAGGCAGGGGCCAGGGCCGTAAAAGCCCTGGCCCGGGTGGAGGCCAGCTGTGTCATTGAGGGGCTGGGAACCACCAGTAAATTGGCCTCTGCCGAATGCAGAGGCCGTGTAGGGACGTATGGGGTAAGGCGGTCCCGGAGGTACGAGGGCCCCAGGCTGCGCAAGGCCTTAAAGGTTAACACCCATACCTTGTGGATGATTTGGAATTCCACTGGGAGCCAATTGGGAACAAAAAATTGGGAACTTGGCACAAGATTGCCAATCCCCTTCAGGTGTAATGTCACAGCTAGCTCTTAAAAGCTGGCTGGGTGTTGAGAAGTGTGTCACATATGCAAGGGTGGACACAATAACAGGAACAAAAAGTTAAAGCCATTGCCCTTGAAACATCTGCAGGGTGGGGAATTTGGCCTTCCTGTCCATTGATGTTGTGTCCCTGTTGGTTCTTATGGATCTCTCAGTAGTTTTTCATACTGTTAACCATGGTGTCCTTCGGGCCTACTTTGCTGGAGGGTGTCCTGGCCTGCCAGGCTCACGGAGAGTCAGGGTCCAGCTAACAGCAGGCACAGATGTAAGAGAGGGAGAGGGCAGTCTTACCCTGAGTCCAGAGAAATAAGAGTCCAAGCAGGTCTGGTAACAGGCAGTCAAGCGTCCAACAGAGGTCAGGTCAGGCAATCCGGTCCAGTCCGAGTTCCAAGGAATCAGTCTGCAAGTGGGCGCAACAGAAAGCTGTCAGACTTTCGGGAACATTGCTCCTGCAACTTCCACTTCCTAAAGCAGTCTCTTATATGCCTGTGCTGCGGCTCAGTCTTGATCCTGAGCTGACTCACAGCGTTCTCTGCCATTCCTTAGGGCTTCCAAGCGTGCACTGTGCCTTTTAGGGTGCAGTTCCTGCCGGGCGCGAATCCTCAGCTGCCTCCCAGACTCAGGTGAACTGGATGGACTGCTAGGTTGGTGCTCAGTGGCTGGAGGCGCTTCTGCAAACACTCTGGCTTCCAGCTCTTGATTTGGACCAGATCTCTCTGCATCCTGTGAAGCTTCTGGCTGTGCTTGAGGCCCAGTTGACTGGGTCTCCAGCACAGCGGGGTGATCCTGCCAGTGCTCCTCATCAGAGGACTCCTGACTGGCTGACTCTGAGCCCATGGCAGAGTGGGATCGGGTGCTCCTTGTTAAAGTGGCTCCTATAGTCCCCGGAGGGCGGTATATTAGAAGATGGACAGTGAGACTGCTAATCTACTTCATGGTCTTCGCCTTGTGGATGTCCTATGAGGTTCCTTCTGTGTGAAATCACTGCAGAAGATTTATCTGGAGAACTGGGGCACGGTGTCATCAGTATGCAAGTAACAGGCAGCTCCAGTCTCCTTTTCCTCAGGTGCTAGGAAAGCAATGGTGGTCCCACCCAGGTTCCTACAGTCAACGAGGTGGGCAAACCAGTTTAAGCCTTGATCCAGATGCAACGTAAGTGTCTGTCTAGACTCTAGAAGTAGGTGTCCAACCTGTTTGGGAAGGGATTGCTAGCCCTCTTAAGTATTAAGATTCTCACATTTACTTACTTACTTACTTACTTACTTACTTACTTACTTACTTACTTACTTACTTACTTACTTACTTACCCAATAATGTTTTAACTGCATGTATTTCTGTATTGTTATAGCCAATGGCTCAAACAATAAATACTTGACTTGACTTGACTTGACTACTTACTTACTTACTTACTTACTTACTTACTTACTTACTTACTTACTTACTTCAAAAACACATCCTGCTACTAAACCCCTCAGGCCAGAGCTCCACTTCCCTGCTGGGGTGTTCTATCTTCCTCCCGCCTTATCAATAACAATCAGGCATTAGGGAAGTAGCTGAAATCCTTGTTTGTTTACATTAATCTCTCCAACTCCAGGTCTCAACAGCCGTATTCCAGCTGGCTGACCTGCTCACAGACTTCCTGAACTCACCAGTCATGTGACTCCACCTCTACCTTCTTTCTGTTTTGGACTTTTATCCATTTGCCAGACCCACTTCCTGGCTCTCTTGGCTTAATATTGGCAGTCATTCTCCCTGTCAGGCCTTCGTTATCTTTTAGACCTGTTCCTGCCTTTCCCTCCTTTTGACTACTTAGTGGAAGTCATTGAGATTGTTCCTGGATTCCCCTGCTTCTCCTTAAAAACTACCAAGGGGACGTCCAGGTTCTTCTATACCTGGCTTTGTTGCAAAATGCCATGGTAGCAAAAAGTGTTTTTCCCCAACTTAAACTGGCTTATATGAATCTTGATGACATCTGGAACAAATGACCGCCGTGACCAATTGCGTGAGAACATTTTAAAGAGTGTTTGGAAACTTTATTCTGCCTCTAATGTGACTTTTCTTCCAAGACACCTTCTTCCACTCTGAACATACTGCTCCAATACTCTATCATCTCCATTGGCTTCCAGTTGGTCTGCAGCTCAAAGGGCTGGTGTATCCTCAGCTGAATTCCTGCTCCATGACCTGTGCAATCTGAAATGAGGCACATCTCTGGCAAAGTTCCTTCTTTTCAGTTATCTCTAACTGTGGAACCCCTTCTTTTGAAGTCCAGTTGGGCTCCATCATTCCTAGTTCAAAGTTCCACGTGCAAAGTTAAGACTTGGTGGAAATTGAAGGATTTTTATTCCTTGACTGCTATAAATTAGCTGTCTTGGGGCTGCTAAGGGTAGAAAGGGGGTACAGAAGTGTGTCAGACACCCGCAGAAGAATGGGGGGAAAGGGTTTATTGCAACTGGTCCTTGAGACATCCAGCTGCAGATAGCACTTAGAGCTTTGGCATAGCTTAGTCACATTGTTCATGGAAGCCCTTAGCTTAGCATTAGGGCTTGCGGGTGATAGTGGAAAATGCCATCAACTCACATAAGAACAAGCCAGCTGGATCAGACCAGAGTCCATCTAGTCCAGCTCTCTGCTACTCGCAGTGGCCCACCAGGTGCCTTTGGGAGCTCACGTGCAGGAGGTGAAAGCAATGGCCTTCTGCTGCTGCTGCTCCCGAGCACCTGGACTGTTAAGGCATTTGCAATCTCTGATCAAAGAGGATCAAGATTGGTAGCCATAAATCGACTTCTCCTCCATAAATCTGTCCAAGCCCCTTTTAAAGCTATCCAGGTGAGTGGCCATCACCACCTCCTGTGGCAGCATATTCCAAACACTTAATCAGACGCTATGAAGAAGTGCTCTCCCTTTTTATTTTTTGAGTCCTAATTCTTCCCCCCAGCATTTTCAATGAATGCCCCCTGGTTCTAGCCAACTTATGGTGACCCCTCATGGGGTTTTCAAGGCAAGGAATGTTTAAAGATGGTTTGCCATTGGCCGGCCCTCTGTAGCAACCCGGGACTTGCTTGGTGATCTTCCATCCAAGTACTTGACCAGGGCCAACCCTGCTTGGTTTCTGAGTTCTGACAAGAGCAGGCCAGCCTGGGCATCCAGTTCAGGGCATTAGGTCTCAGTCACTGTAAATATGCAGTCATGATGCCATCACTTGGCATGACCTTATGGCATTCTCACTGCAGCGTCCCCTCTCTTTGTCTTGTCTGTCATTCCCTTCAAACGGGCTCGTTGCCTTTTATAATTCCACAGCAGGTGAAAGTAGCTGGCACCAGGGAACGTAGGTCAACACTGTCACCATCCTTGATAGGATAACATTGCTCTTGTTTTCAGTTTGCACTTGGATGGTGGTGCTATTTTGAAATGTGGAGTGCCTTTGCCTTCTCCCTGGTAGCAGCAGAAAGCTGAGGGTGCTCAGAATCAGGCTCCCGGCGTTCACCACATTTAAATACTAGGGGCCTTTTAATCATGAACTGTGAGTATGAGAGCTCTACAGAATGCAAAGTGCCTGTGGGGTAATCATTCCAGGGTTTGACATCAGCATCAACCAATGCAAGAAGTTTAACACAAATCATGCTTTGCAGGCAGAATAAGCACAATCAAGCACTTGTCACGAGATAATTATAGTGCTTTTTAATTTATTTTTAATAAGCATATATGCAATCCCATTTAGGATCAAACGGCAGCTCACACTTGGAACAAGGTGTGGTTTCAGGCACACCTGAAAAGCTCCCTTTCTTCCTTGAGTTAATGATTTCTGAGCAGCAGTCTGATGTTTATGGAGGGACCAGCCACTATTCAAACGGGCCGACAGCAATGGAAGACAGGGGGAACGCCTCCAGGATTCACGACCCAATATAGATAAGGGGACCCAAATTCACTTGAGGAGGCAGCACAGGATAGTGCCGATGCATTTGCCCCAGAGGTGGGATCCAGCAGGTTCTCACAGGTTCCCGAGAGTAGGTTACTAATTATTTGTGTGTGCCGAGAGGGGGTTACTAATGGGTGATTTTGCCACGTGATTTTTGCCTTAGTTACGCCCCTCCTCTCAGCAGTAGCGCGCAGAACTTGAAGCAGTCTAGCAGGAGGTGCACCGGCGTGCGTGGCAGCCTGCGCCTGCGTGCATTTGTTTCCCACCCAAGGACTGGAGCGCGAGCCGCCTGCATCCTGCTACAGCCCCTGCTCTTAGGGAATGCCCTTCGCTCGAATGCCCACCTCACACCGCCGCTCGTTCCCCCCCCAGTTCCCACTGGCGCTACGCCACAGTTTGAATCCTACCACTATGGGAACCTGTTACTAAAATTTTTGGATCCCACCACTGATTTGCCCCCTTCACAAGTACAAGGGGCACCCACACCAGTGGAGGGGGGAAAGACACCGGTGACCAGTTGCCCCTTAGCTCTACATCAAAACCCAGAAATCCAGGCTGTTGCGGATCTGTGCTGGCATCCCAATTGGATGCTGCCGGGGGGGGGGGGCATTCCCAGGGGGGAGCTGACATTAATCTTCTTTTTCCCCAGAAGCTCTGAATTGGGCTGCCCAATTTAGCCATTTGGTAACTTCTTTAGGAGATTTTTAAAATATATATTGTATCATGACAGTTCAAAATTTGCATGATTGATCTTTTTGTTAAATTGTTAAATTAGATGAAAAAGTGTTCCCTGCCCCATCACTTACAAAATGAGCTATTACAATTATGGGTACGTTTATAGCTAATTTATTTAAACACTTTGTTGATCAAATGTCATGGAGAATTAAGAATACAATGTATGTCTGTGTGCATTTGCAAACAATTGTATGCATGATGATATTCTTTTTTCTGGCTTCTTAGTTGAAATTTTAGTAATTATGACCAGTCACAAAGTTCAAATACTGGTAGCACTTGGTGGTGGAACATGCTGGTAAGTTGTGACCGATGTACTGTGACCCTGTGGGGTTTTTCAGAAAAGAGACATTCAGAGGATATCTGTCATTATCAGGAGCTAGAAGTGTAACAGCTGCCTGGCAAATCCCTTGATTGCTTTAATTGCTTGCTGGAGGTATAAAGGAAACATGTGACCTGTGACTACGACAGCCATTGGCTATTCTTTCCGCACTCTGTGCATGCTTAGAAGTGCCTCCACTGCTAACTTGTGTCAGGTTATGGGCCCACTCTGTGCATGCTTAGAAGTGCCTCTGCTGCTAACTCGTGTCAGGTTATGGGCCCAAGGTACGCTAGGCATGGAACGACCCACTGGTGAGTAACTTTACCTAGTGGGTGGAGAAAGGAGTGTGGTGTGAGTATGGCAGGTCCTACTCATGGGCTGCTGTTCGAAAGGCTCAATGAGTCCAATTATGTCTCATGGGTGCAGAAAATGAAATGATACCTCATCCATGAAGGACTCTGGAAAGCCGCTCAGAAGACACCAGATGCTGCTGATGATGAAGAGGTGGAAGTTGATGAGAAGGCCAGAGCAGCTATTGGCAGTGGAGAATAGCCAATTGGTGTTTCTACTAGACAAACAAACAGCCTTGGAGTGTCAAAGGCTTTCATGGCCGGAATCACACTATGCCAGAGCCTGGTGCTATTAGTGAGGTTTCGGGCTGCTTGTGGCCGTGTTTCTTACAGCATTCTCCCTGACGCTTATTCACCAGCATCTGTGGCTGGCATCCCCTGAAGATACCTTTCAGCCACAGATGCAGGCGAAACGTCAGGAGAGAATGCTGCGAGAACACGGCCATACAGCCCGGAAACCACACAGCACCCAAGCCTTAGAATGTTGGACTACCCTGAAAGAGCTGTACCAGAGGTCTACAGCAGGCTCCAAGCTGATATTGGTACGTAAACTCTTTAACCTCAAGTTGCATGAAGGCGAAGTAATAACCCACCTGCAGCAAATGAGAGCACTTTTTGTGGATTTGTCTGATAGATGTTTGACTTTCGCTAATAATCTGCAGGCTCTGATTTTGCTTTCCTCTCTCAGCACACAATGAGACCCGTTAGTGGATGGTTTATAAAGTGTGCCAGAGGATGATTTAACATTGGATTCATGTGTCCGGGAGGCTTTTTTTTGGAATGGAAAGGGGCAAAGGGATTTAGTGCTGGCTCTACCTATCAGCCTCCAGGTAACAGCAGCAGCAGCAAGGACCGAGGTGAGAGATCGGTGGAGGCAAATGCTGTATGCAGGTGTTACACGTGTGGAGCTATTAATCATCTAGCGAGGAATTGCCACCGAGGGCGACAGCGATCTAGACGTCAGCAGCAGGCTGTTCAGAGAACCGGGAAAGGGAGTTCTTTCCTGGTGCAACGGACCCAAACACCGAAAACTACATGGCTTGTGGACACTGGATCTACGGAGCACATAGTAGCGAAGGCCAGCTCGCTGCACAGCAAAAGGGCACCTGATATCGGGGAGGTAACTCTTGCTGATACCTCTGCAGCCATTGTGCAATTACAAGGGGAGTGTTCTTACACACCATGGGTATTACCCTGAAAGACGCTTTCTACACATTCTAAGTATGGCACATAATCAGCTTAGCGTATCCAGATTGGCACTGGATGGGTATGTATGTACTTTCACTGGGACAGGATGCTCCATTACCAAGACTGGGGTTGTTTTGGCACAGGGTGTGTTAAGTAACAAACTCTTTAGATTGACTACGGATAATAATACCCCTGTGACCCGGGAGTGCCAAACTACTGTCTGTGGGGTAAATGACCCAATGCACCCAGCTACCTGTGTGCAACAATTTCCATAGACAATGGACATGGTTTAGAGTACTCAAAACAAACAGCCCTAAATGTGTGGTGCGCGCTTTGGCAAAATGCGATCATTTTCTGGAGCTAAAGTGTGTTTGAGTGGGAAAAAGTAGAAAACCCATGTGGTAGCGAAACAAAGCCCAAGGACTACTCAGGATTCATTTGTTTTGGTGCACTGTGATATAGCACAATCATATGATGTTTATGTCGGGGGTGCAAAATATGTATTTGTAATTGTAGATGATGCCACGCGTATCACATTTTCATATTTTCTGAAGAAGAAGAGTGATGCCTTCCATGTTTTTAAATTATGGCATAGAAAAATCCGTACACAATTTGGTTATGATGTGAAACGAATTCAAATTGACGGTGCTGGAGAGTTTTTATGTAATCTATTCACAAGGGACTGAAAGACGGGTGTCCAATGCATATGTACATTCTGAAAACGGCGTGGCAGAAAGAAAGATTGGTGTATTAAAACAAATGGTGCGCTGCGCAATGCTAGATGCAAATGCAAAAGATATTCTCTGGGCAGAGGCATGGGCTTAATGTGCGTATGTCATGAATAGATTGTTTAGTGAAGCACTAAATGACATTCCATACAGGAAACTATATGGGAAATCACCTAAATTGGACCATTTGCATACTTTCGGGTCATATGCCAATGTTCTGTTACCACCACAGAAAAGGAAACAAAAGGTGCAACACACAAAGACTTCAGTTTGTGGGTGTTCAAGTAGGCATGAAAGCTTACAGGTTCTTATTGCCGAATGGCCAGGTGTTATTTTCCAGGAATGCCGAATTTGAAAAACATGCAGGTTAGTCCCATCTGCATAGCAATTTAGACTCCCTAGTTTGTAAGCAGTGAGCTTCTTCTGTTGTTTTGCCTGTTGCTGATACACAGGCTGAGAGGGTAAAACAGAGAATGGAGCTGTGAATGTGTTCAAACAAAAGTAAATGAGTGGTCCGAACCAAGTAATTACCAAGACATTCTACAAAGAGATGAGTTCGAGCAAAAATTATGGTTTGAGGCTATGAACAGAGTTTAGCTCTTTAATAGCCCTAGATGTTTTTACTGAGGTAGATATACCAAAAGGAAAAACTCTTTTAGACTCCAGCTGGGTCTATAAAAGGAAGCACACAACAAATGGTGAAATGCTTTTTAAAGCTAGACTTGTTGCCAGAGGATTCAAGCAGAATTTCCCTGAAGACTTTACTGACACCTATGCTGCCACAGCTAGGTATGACTCCATCAGGTTGTGTTTAACCATAGCTGAACAGAGGGGATATGTATCCAAACAACTTGATGTGTGTACGGCCTATTTGAATGCAAAAGTAAATGAGGAGATATACATGAGACCACCTACCAGGTTACAGGGTGTAAAGCAAAACAAGGTGTGTTTGCTGAAACGCAAGTGCTCCTTTTATGGCTTTAAAGCAATCAGCTTATATGTGGGAGAAATTATTTAGATTTATCGTGTTGGTCGCAAAAGGGTTTCCAAAGTAGTGGTAATACCTGACTCTGTGTATATATAAAACAGGAAAACCAGGTGCTGAGGTATACTTAGTCTGCGTTGATGATATCATAATTTTAGCAGGAACTGAACAAGAATTGAACAAAATGTTTCAAAAGTTAAGTAAACACATTGAAGTGCGTGGATCTTGGGCAGGTAGATCTAACCACCTACCTAGGTATGGAATTTATGCAAACTGCTGAGGGTTTACTGCTACATCAAAAGAGTAAAATAAAAGAGTTCTTGGAGAGAACACAAATGCTTAACTCTCTTGGCAAAGAAACACCCCTGGTAGTATTTATTTATTTATTTATTTATTTGTTCCACTTTTATACCGCCCTCCCCCGAAGGGCTCAGTAGGTTTTCAAGAACTAGAAAGAGTGCAAGATTGTGGTGACTCAGGTCTCTATAGAAGTGTAATTGGGTCTTTATTGTATATCGGCTGGCTTATCAAGAGACCAGACATTTCACATGCCATAAATATGCTCAGCAGACGATGTCAAAGTCCAACAGAAACAGACTGGACTGGGGTGAAAAGGGTACTAAAATACCTCAACGCAACCGCATCCAAGGGTATATTGCTGTGCCCAGACCAAACTACCAACATTGTTGGTTATGCTGATAGTTAGTTATTGCATACTTATGTTATTGCATACTTGGTTATTGCATACTTATGCTGATAGCAGTTTCAAGTAAGCCGAAGAAAAAATAACGCATCGTGGTGCACCGGCATGTCATAACTTTACGAAATGTAACGGCTTTGTATTCCCATTCAAACAAAAGCTCATATAGCACAAAGCAGCTGTGAGGCTGAATACAGTGCAGTGAATAGCGTTGGCGCTTAGGATTTACACTTGGGCGTCTGAATTCAGCCAAAGATCTGGGTCTCATGTACCCAAAACCTTACACGTTATATAATGACTCACAGAGTTGTATACAATTAATAAAGGGTGACTCCGTCAAAGCCAGAACAAAATATATTGGTGTTCGCTACCAGAACATCCAACAGATGAGTCAAACAGGTTTCAAAGAGCTCTTTTCCTGACAAAGTCATTCTCTTCAGATCAAGATCCAAGATTAATCTCCTCTCTCTCACACAGGCTCTTCCTGTTTTATATAACCAGCACTTCTAGCTCCCCTTACCTGAGGCTATAGGCAAACTGTGCCTCTCTCAGGCAATCAGGTGGTACCTCCATATAAGGAGCGTGCTTTACACTTTGGCTTGCTGTTGCTAAAGCCAGCTAATCTGCACCTTAGAAAACACATTAACCCTTCAGTGTGGGCTAATCGGTCACACAGAGCAAACCCCAGTTAGTGTTGGTTGGCTAGTACATTAACTATGGTTTGTTGAGCAAATCTTGGTTTAAAATGGGACTTTCCTGCCATCTGAAAGCATATTGTGAACACTAATAAGACAATTGATACAGGTCTGCTGATGTGAATGAATGAACTCATACTCAAACACACTTAAAAATATTTGCCTTATGAATAATATTCAGAAGTAAAACTTATGGGAGATAAAAAAAAACTTTTTCATGCAACGGGAAAAACTGTGGAAGGATTTTACAGGAAGAAGAAGAAGAGTTTGGATTTATATCCCCCCTTTCTCTCCTGCAGGAGACTCAAAGGGGCTGACAATCTCCTTGCCCTTCCCCCCTCACAACAAACACCCTGTGAGGTAGGTGGGTCTGACAGAGCCCCGAGAAGCTGTGACTAGCCCAAGGTCACCCAGCTGGCGTGTGTGGGAGTGCCCAGGCTAATCTGAATTCCCCTGATGAGCCTCCGCAGCTCAGGCGGCAGAGCTGGGAATCAAACCCGGTTCCTCCAGATTAGATACACGAGCTCTTAACCTCCTACGCCACTGCTGCATTTAGCTTTTCTGCCAAACAATACTTTGCAGAAAGATCCACAAAACTGAAGAGCGCAGCCCTACCTGTCTCCTGGCGTTCTGACAAGGCGTCAGGAAAGCCTCAGCCAAATGGGAGACTCTGGTTGGGCTAGAACACTACTTTAACTGGCCCTTGAATTGCCCCTTGGAAAGTGGAGGGAGGGACCTCCTTTGGGTGTTCGTGTGTTGTCAATTGTAATAGTGACAGCTATTCTTATATTCCTGATTAAAAGATTTGGGGTCAGGGGAAACGGGAGAAGCCCTCAACCAAACACAAAGCATAAGAGTGGAGCGATATATAATTTGGCATGACATTATGAGACGGATCCTCTCCTGGCACGTGAGGGATGAGAAAGGTCATCAGCCGTCGCTGCAGCCTTTTGGAATGGTGGAATTAAGTTCAAAGTCTGGGTTTTTTTAAGCCTTAAACCTCTCTGGGGATGCCTGTCATAGCATCTTGGAGCAGGATAACACTGCAGTAAATGAAATACTCTGCACTGGATTAAAGGGTTATTTCCCCTGTGTGTCAAGCTGACATAGGACGTTTAAACCTATGGTTGTTTTTGCGTTGTCTCTATCTGTCAGTGGCCCACTCTCTCTTCCTGACGCAGGGCTGCTGTACAGTCTTCGCCTGGGAGGTTGTTTTTCTATCCAGCTTTGCAAACATGGAACAGTTTCATGCAACAAGGAATCAAAACAGTGTAACTGAACTGGGGGGGAGCTTCCTGGTATGGGGAAACAGATTTGCTCGTGTTGTTGTATAAAAGTAGAGCTATTGGTTGGTTATTGGGTTTGTCTGACGCCTTGGGACCAACTTCGATTTCAGGTAGACAGCAAGTGTTTAGGGTGACCGAGAGAGGGTTTTTGTAAACTGAAGAAAGAGGTGACTCTTTCTGGCTGTTGATTTAAGGCACAAAACCTATGCTAGTGTGTGTCGACCAGCCGCCGTTTTATTTAATTCATTTATGTTGACCAAGCGAGCTTTGACTCATGAAATCTCTTGGTGGTAGCAGACATTACCATCAAGTTCCAGCTAATTTGTGGTGATTGATAGTGACCCTGCAGTATTTTCCAGACAAGAGACTTTCCCAGGTGGTTTGGCATTGCCTGCTTCAGCCTCACAACCCAGGAGTTCTCTGGTGGTCCCCCATTCATGCACTAATCAAGCCCAAGTCTGGCTTAGTTTCAGAGATCTAACAAGATCGAGCTAGCCTGGTAAGGGGTACGAAGGCTTAAACTATGGAAAATGTTGTTGGTTTTTATGTTGATCTTGGATTCAACCTATGTTCTGCTGCTACAGACTAATGAGGCTATCTGATATTATCCCCCCTTTCCCTGCAAAAGCAAAAAACTGCAGGCCCTGTTCTGTGTACTCATTTCAAGCAGTGGGAGAAGACTAACATAATCTTATCTGATCTAAGAAGCTAAGCAGAGTCAATCCTGGTTAATACTTGGATGGGAGACCATCAGGGAAGTCCTGGGTCACTATTTGGAAGCAGGCAATGGCAAACCATCTTTCAGTCTTTCACCTTAAAAACACTACTGGTCTTCTAGCCATCATTTGTAGGATTTCTTGTTTCCTGACCTGGTGCCCCAGGCTAGACTAGTCAGATCTCAGAAGCTAAACAAGGTCAGCTCTAGTAAGTATTTGAATACGAGACCACCAAGGAAATCCATGGCAAACTACCTCCAGAGGCCCACAATGGCTTGATGGCACTTTCCACCACACACGGGCACCAATAGTCCCTAAATTGTCCGTGACATCATCTCAGAACACATCTCAGTTTCTCACTAAAGAAACTTCTTGAAATCTTGGCAGTCAGAGCAATGTCTCCAGAATGTTTCTGAGGCCCAGAGGCAGGCCCCTACCTGGGGCTATGAGTCTAAAGCCCTCCGGTCTCTGGCTTTCTGAGCCCTCCGGGGGAGGGCGGTATATAAGTTCAATCAATCAATCAATCAATCAATCAATCAATCAGTCAATCAATCAATCAATCAATCAAGTGCCATCATGTTATAGCTGACTTATGGGATACCAGCTCCAGGTTGGGAAACTCTTGGAGATTTTGTAGGTGTAGTCTGACAAGGGCAGGATTCATGGAGGGGGGAGCTTCAAAGAGGGATGATAATTTAGCAGTTAGTGGGAATTTATCTCCGATGTTATGGACTCTCCCATCTGGCCTCTTCCAGCATGGCCAATTGGCCATGCTGGCAAGGGCGGATGGGAATTGTAGTCCATAACATCTGGAGTGCCAAAGGTTCGCCACCACGGCCCTAGAGTCCACATTCTGAAACAGCCATTTTCTCCAGGTGAGCTGATCTCTGTCACCTGGAGATCAGTTATAATAGCAAGAGATCGTCAGCCACCACCTGGAGGTAGCAAACCCATAGGGCTTTCAGGGCAGGAAATATTCAGATGTGATTTGCCATTTCCAGGCCGACCCTGCTTAGAACATAAGAACATAAGAACAAGCCAGCTGGATCAGACCAGAGTCCATCTAGTCCAGCTCTCTGCTACTCGCAGTGGCCCACCAGGTGCCTTTGGGAGCTCACATGCAGGAGGTGAAAGCAAGGGCCTTCTGCGGCTGTTGCTCCCGAGCACCTGGACTGTTAAGGCATTTGCAATCTCAGATTTAGCTTCCAAAATCAGATGAGATGAAGCTAACTTCGACTATCCAGATCAGGGTACAAAATTGGTACAAAATTGAAAAAGTAGGAAAGGATAGAATAAACTACACAAAACCAGATAATATGTTAATTTGCTCCAATTGCATGCTTTTAACTGAGATGGCAGAATCAAGCTCTGCTCATCGAATTTAGCGGCTTTCCATTTCTTCTCTCTCCCCCCCCCCCCCCCCATTTCAGAAAGCTTTTCTCTCTCTTTCTCTCAAACAAGGCAAAAAAGTAGGTTGCTAGAGTGTTGGAGGTACTGGATGCTTTTGAGGAAGTAGTGGCAGGCATTAACTGGAGAAGAGGGAACTGCAGCTACGACCAGCCAAAGAGACAGACATGAGAAGGTCAACTCTGTTTCCTTTGCCTCTCCTTCGCAAACCCGGGTGGGGGAAGGGGGCACCCAGCCAAACTTCTGCAGCTGTCCTTTCCGGGAAGCCTTCACATCCTGTTGAGGAAGCCAGGAGCACCTGCAGTTCCGCTCACGGGCGAGAGAGGTAAACAACTGGCATCACCAGCAGCCCTCTCCCAAATTCTGCCTCCTGTGATCTCATTCCAAAATAACAATTTGCAATTTAAATCCCCAAGCTGTCGTAATGAGCCTGGCAGGCCGCATTGCCCAGCCTCCTCCTATTTTCCCTTCCACCCCACAGATATGCTTCTCGGAGGTGGCTCGCTGGCTTGCAGCTGGTGCGTTTAAAAAAAAGGAAAGGAATGATAAAAGATTAATGTTAGTATCGGTACAGTGGTGGCGAGTACTAGGTTTGGCATATCCAGATGTTATGGATTCTAATTTCATCAGTTTCTTCCAGCATGGCCAATTGGCCATGCTGGAAGGGGCTGATGGGAATTGTAGTCCATAACATCTGGAGTGCCAAAGGTTCGCCACCACTGTGTATAATACATATCTTGTAGAAAGTAAATCCGAAGTAACATTCTAAGCACTACTATCTTGTAAACCATGGGTGAGGGGCACTAAGGGGTGAGGGGTGGTAGCGGGTATTATAGGTATTTATGGATCTATATATGTATGTAGGAAATGTCAATACTAGGTTGATTTTATGTATGATTCTGAGCACTTACATCATTTGTTTTGTAAGTTTACCTTTTTAAATTAATATTAATAAAAACTTTATTGGAAAAAAAAATAAAAAAGGAAAGGAGAGAAAAGGGGAGGGAGCAAATCCTCCTGGAAATGCTGTTTTGACTCTCTCGTGGAAGTCCCGTTATGAAGTTGAAGGTTTATAAAACTTTTGAGAGGTCACTTTGTGCCTGAACCTTTGTTTGTCCAGGTTCTCAGGGTGGCGCCACGGGGAGCACAACGTCACATAGAAGCAGAAGCTCTGGGAACGGGCCAGTCTCCAGAATATAATCACTTCAGATGACCAGGGGGCATCCATTGAAAATGGGGGGGGGGGAGAATTAGGACTAATAAAAGGAAACACTCCTTCATGCAACGTGTGATTGGTGTTTGGAATATGCTGCCACAGGAGGTGGTGATGGCCACTAACCTGGACAGCTTTAAAAGGGGCTTGGACAGATTTATGAAGTTGATTTATGGCTACCAATCTTGATCCTTCTTGATCTGAGGTTGCAAATGCCTTAGCAGACCAGGTGATCGGGAGCAACAGTCGCAGAAGGCCATTGCTTTCACCTCCTGCATGTGAGCTCCCAATGGCACCTGGTGGGCCACTGCGAGTAGCAGAGAGCTGGACTAGATGGACTCTGGTCTGATCCAGCTGGCTTGTTCTTATGTTCTTATGACCAGATTCCCCAAGACTGCTGTGTGTGTGTGTAGGGGGGTAGGGGGGAGTTTGGTTCATGTCGCCAGTTCTTGCCTGCCAAATCAGGGCTGGTTCACAGTGTTTTCATGCCAGAGATAAACAAAATTGGCTGTTGTGGGTTTTCCAGCTGATGTGGCTGTGGTCTAGTAGTTTTTGCTCCCAACATTTCACCCAAATCCTTGGACTGGAGGTATGTCACAGTGAGATGTGTTTCTCTCTGTGGCACAGTGCAGAGTGTTTCTATGTACGCACACCAGCAAAACATTTAGAAGCTAAAACTACCAGACCACAACCACATATCCCAGAAAACCCACAATAGCCAGTTGATTCCAGCCACGAAAGCCTTCGACGATACAATAAACAAGATTTTGCCATTAATTTGCATGCTCGAAAACTGCTTTTTCTTTGTTGCCGTTGTTCTGCTCAGAATCAACTGCCTCACCTTCTCTTGTTGTCGGGCTTTGAGTTTTGCGTCTGCTCTTCACAGTGTTTAGAGCGCTCTGTCCAGAGGCGTTCCTCCCATTGGGCAAAGTGGGCAGTTGCCCAGGGCGCCACCTTGTGGGGGGCGCCAAAAATGCAGGTGGGATTTTTTTGAATTTTCAGTGTTTTTCTGTTTTTGGCCTGCAGGGGGCACAGTTTTTAGGCTAGCAGCACCAAAAGTTCAGGGATTTTTCAGGAGACTATCCTGATGATATCACCCAGGTTTGGTAAGGTTTGGTTTAGGGAGTCCAAAGTTATGGACTCCCATAGGGAGTGTCCCCATCCCCCATTGTTTCCAATGGGAGCTAATAGGAGATTGGAGTTGTAATGAGCTGTATGGACCTTTGAGGGTCCATAACTTTGGACCCCCTTAACCAAACTGCACCAAACCTGGGTAATATCATCAGTAAGGGTTCATGAAGATACTCTGAAATTTTGGTGCTGCTATCTTAATAATTGCACTCCTGACAGCAGGCACACTCTAAATTTCCCCAGATTCTCCTTTTAAATCCACCCCCTTCCTGCCAATCCTTGTTTTCTTTCTTTCTTTCTTTTATTCTTTCAATGCTTATTAAGGGTTGTTGTTGTTGTTGGGAGGGGGCATCAAACTCAGGTTTTGCCCAGGGCTCCAGTTTGCCTAGGTACGCCACTGGCTCTGTCTCATATGGAGCGGGTTTGTAGTGAGTCCCTCTATCCCCGTGGGGGCGAACCTTTGGCTGTGCTAACAGGGGCTGATGGGAAGTGTAGTCCATAACATCTGGAGTGCCAAAGGTTCGCCACCACTGCTTATCGGTCTCTTTAAACTCTCTGGCAAGAGCTTTTTTCCAGACCTGCTTTCTGAACTGGAGAGGACTGGGATTGAACCCAGAACCTCCTGCATGTAATGTGCGTATTCTGCTACTGGACAGTGGCTCTCCCACATCTAGTGGGGCACACAAACACGTCATGCATTTCAGAAGGCACGTTAAAGGGCTGTAGGGATGCTGAGTTGGAATGTACTGAGCTGGGGGAGAGTTTGCGGATGCCAAGACCCCGTCGAGTTCTCTGCTCTTTCCTGGCTCTTGCTATGAAACAGTGGGACACGTGGAATGAGCTCTAGCTTAACTTTTTTAATTATATGAGATCGGATCGGACTTTTAAAAAACTATGTGTTTTAATTAAATATGTTTGTATTTTATCTGCCGTCACCACCCTCTTTATGTTCTGGCTGATGGGAGAAAGGTAGAATACTTGTGTGTGTATATATATATATCAGTTTAGAAGATGCAAGGGAAGGGGAGGGAGGGGAGGGAGGGGTGGCATGCAAGGGAGGGGGAGGGAGTAAGGGGTGGCATGCAAGGAAGGGAGGGGGAGGGGGCCTGGCATCTGGACATGGCCCACCCACCCTAGTGGAGGGAGAGGGAGGAGAGGGAGGCGGAGGGGTGGCATGCAAGGGAAGGGGAGTGAGGGGTGGCATGCAAGGGAGGGGGAGGGAGGAAGGGGTGGCATACAAGGAGGGAGGGAGGGACTGGCATCTGGACATGGCCCTGCACCTAGTGGAGGAGGCGGAGGGGTGGCATGCAAGGGAAGGGGAGTGAGGGGTGGCATGCAAGGGAAGGTGGAGGGAGTAAGGGGTGGCATGCACGGGAGGGATCTAAACTGATCAATCACGTACACACTATTCAACCCAGTTCTCTGTTAACTAGAAACGGTCAGTTTCTAGATATGTTGTTAAAGCCATTGGACTGTTCCCAAGTTCTTGTGTCATGTTTTGCTGAAGGGTCTATGTGGTCTTTTTTTTTTCCTTTTTAACATTTTTTCAAGTTGCTTTTGCCATCTGCTAGTTGTACCAGTTCCAAAGTGAAACTTTTGCCTGTTTCTTGGAAATCTCCAAAATTCCTCAGAAGCTTCTCAGGGAGGTTTCCATGAGCAGAACATTTAACGCAATGTCTAATTTAACGGAGAGATTAAAATATCTCACAAAGACAGAATTCAATTTAAATGAGGCTTTCCCTTTAATCTTACTTTTAGATATCATCAGAAGTTTTAGATATCATCAGAAGTCCAAGGATTGGATATTAGCATTTTTGTAATTAATGGGATGACTCTCCACATGAAACAAACAGCATTAACAAAGATATATTTGAATGAAGACGGGCCCTATGGTGCCTCATTGATCTAAGAATGATAGAGACTGAGTTTTCTAAAAGTAATTTTCTAATAAATTAACTGCTCCTCCTATGTCTAGAATTCCTTTGTGCGGATTGTAGTAATATAAAATTTCCTTTTGGCTAAATTTCGTAAGTCTACATAATGTTCATGCTAAGCGTGAATAAAGTTGCGGAGTTTGCACGTTAATAGACTTTCCAATCCAAAGGGGTGTGTGTGTGTGTGTGTGTGTGTATAAAGCAAAGCAAAGCAAAGCAAAGCAAAGCCTTTATTGGCATACATAGAACAACAGCAACAAAACACAACAAACATAAAAATTTTAAAAGGCAACAAGGATAGCCTCAGATAAATACATATTGTTCCTGGCTCTGAATTATTTCCATAGCAAAGCTTGCAACCTCTTCACAAAAAACAGAATCAGAATTATTCAACAAGAGAAATAATCTAATCAAACCTGTTAACTCAGATTGGAAGAGAGGATGTAGATTGACATATTTAGATCTAATTTTAGCAAATTTAGTGCAATGTAATAGCTGGTGAGCCAATGTTTCAACTCTGTGTGTGTGTGTGTGTGTGTGTGTGTGTGTGTGTGTGTGTGTGTGTGTGTGTGTGTGTGTGTGTGTGTGTGTGTGTGTGTGTGTGTGTGTGTGTGTGTGTGTGTGTGTGTGTGTGTGTGTGTGTGTGTGTGTGTGTGTGTGTGTGTGTGTTACCCGCTGCTAGGGCAACTTTTAATAGTGATTTAATAGTAATAGTAATTCAGCAATAAAATTGAAGCCACAAAATTCAAATTGAAAAATAAAAGTAAAGTTTTAATGTGGCCCAACAGAGGCTCATTCCGCACATGCAGAATAAGGCACTTTCAAACTGCTTTCAGTGCTCTTTGAAGCTGTGCGGAATGGCAAAATCCACTTGCAAACAGTTGTGAAAGTGGTTTGAAAACGCATTCTTTTGCAAGTGCGGAAGGGGCCAGAGTTTCATCTGGTTGAAAGTGAAGTCAGCAGCTCGGGGGTTCTCTGGCACGCAGGCCCAATGCACACACAGCACCAGGCAAGGCGCAAGACCAAGCCCGGCAAAAGCGTCCTGAACACAGCAAAATACAGACTTCTTATACTAATTTCAGAAGTTTCATCTTAGACTGAATTATACAGTAAGAACATAAGAACTAGCCTGCTGGATCAGACCAGAGTCCATCTAGTCCAGCGCTCTGCTACTCGCAGTGGCCCACCAGGTGCCTTTGGGAACTCACATGCAGGATGTGAAAGCAATGGCCTCCTGCTGCTGCTGCTGCTGCTCCTGAGCACCTGGTCTGCTAAGGCATTTGCAATCTCAGATCAAGGAGGATCAAGATTGGTAGCCATAGATCGACTTCTCCTCCATCAATCTGTCCAAGCCCCTTTAAAGTTATCCAGGTTAGTGGCCATCACCACCTCCTGTGGCAGCATATTCCAAACACCAATCACACGTTGCGTGAAGAAGTGTTTCCTTTTATTAGTTCTAATTCTTCCCCCCAGCATTTTCCATGGATGCCCCCTGGTTCTAGTATTGTGAGAAAGAGAGAAAAATTTCTCTCTGTCAACATTTTCTACCCCGTGCATAATTTTATAGACTTCAGGGCCATCAGGGGCCATCAAGCTTCTTCCTCCGAGACGTTCAGGTCTTATCTTTGGTGAGGAAATACCTCTGGATAGTTGTCCTTGTGATAACGCAGATGTTTAACTGCTGGCTCTTACGCATATTCACCTTGATGTTCCACCCAGTACCTGGCTGTTAATGCTTTGTTTCGAAACTTGCAGTTTTGGGATTGACTTTTAGTAAGGCTGAACGATTGTATTATTCTTTAGTGATTCTTTATTGTATTATTCTTTAGTGATTAGTAACGATGGCTCAGTTGAATCTCTGGCCCACCAATTACTACACTGTCTCAGATTCAAGGAAATCAGATCCAAGTATGTGAATCTTACTCCTTTACATTTACCCCATCTCCCCGATTTAATTAGATTACACTACTTGTTGGACAACCCTGATCCTTCTCTCTGTACGATAGTGGCAGACTTTCTCCTGGAAATTACTAAACGCCAGTAGATTTCCTTCGACCTGTATTGTATATGCTTTTTAATCCGTTTCTTTATTATTGTTGTACTGTTGTCTATGCCAATAAAGGCTTGCTTCTCTATTCTAGTGATTCTTCCCAAACTAGGAGGAAATTATTTAACATAAATTCTGCCATCGGCTGTGGTCTCTTCCTGGGTGTGTATGACAATTACTTGGGACTATGTCAAAATGCAAACGGGGTGACAGTGAGTTCCCCATGTTTTTAACATGTTGTGTGGGGAAATATTTTTGTCTGTCATAAATTTATTGCCCCTCAACTTCTTTCTTGTATCCCGAGTTCTAGTTTTATGGGAGAGGGAGAAGCTCTCTTTATCCACCTTTTTAACCTCAAGCATAATCTTCTAAACCTCTATCGTACCACCCTCACAGTCAATTTTTTAAAAATGTAAAGCCTCTGTGTCCTTAGCATTTCCTTGAAGGGAAGATCTTCCAATCCTGTCATCATTTCAGTTGTCTTTGTCTGCTCTATACCAAGTCTACAATATTTATTTTAGAAGAGGCAATCAAGGCGGAATACAAATGGGGGCACACAGTGAGTCTCGGGTCGCCAACCTCCAGGTTACAACCGATATCCAGACGACAGTGTTCAGTTCCCCTGCAGGAAATGGCAGGTTTGGAGCGTGGATTCTATGGTGTTACACCCCGGCTGAGCGGCCTTTCCACCCCCCCCCCCCAGACAACAACCTTGCTAGTCACTGCTGCCATATCTTCCAGATTTTCCTAGTCCAGAATTGGCAACCCTACATAGACCTATAGGGCGTTGTGATACTACATTTTAACCTTTATGAGATATTCCAACAAGATTTTATTTCGACAGAGTAATAACTTGGTGCAAAAGAACAGCTGAACTGCTGTTTACTCTCCTTGCCCCAAATCAGATGTGAGGATATTTTCCCCTCCGGTCCCCTGAACTAGGTAATAAGGAGCAGAGCAGTCCAGAGGATGGAAGAGAAGCTTCTGTCTAAGCCACAGTTTAGAACTCAGAGCATGAAGAATGCAGAACGAGCCTCTAGGGCAGAATAAACTGACCACGGCACTCTGTCCACAGAGACTGTGCCAATATCCGCTGGGAGTTCCAAGAGGTTTCTCAGACATTATTATTAAAAACCTATGAAATTAATGTGCTACGTCCAAAGCAATATAAGATTCACAAACACCCGTGGCACATAGGCGCTGGCTCAAGCAATTTATATTACCTGTTAGTTTCTTGTAAAGTATGCCAAATTGTTGGCTATTAGACTTATCAAACTATTATATCTCCATAACGCATATATATCTCCACTTTAAATCTAATTCATGCAACAATTTATTACAAGACAACCTTCTCTCAAGTCCATAATCATGTTTTTGTTAAACCAACAATGTCCATAATCTTGTAAATATTATTGCGTCAATGTCACCCGTTGTGACTGTAATACAAGTTCATGACAATTAATGAAAATCCTGAATTGGTGGCTTGAATTACTTATAAATACTGTCCCAGTTCAAGGGCAGTCAAATTTCTCATCATTTTCAGTTGTATATATTTCAATCCACTCCGTTGTACTTCCCAAACGCTTCGTGCTGATTATCGCGTTTTCGTCTGTCTTCTTCAAGGGAAGTGTTCATGCACTTGATAAGGAACCCTCAACAGGTGATTCTGTACATAACAATCCTTATATCATCTTATTATTGACATGAATGAAGGTTTATTTCTTTTTATAAAGTAACTGCATCCTTCCTTCCCAAAGATTATTTCCATTAACAAAATCTCTCGATTTTTGGGGGGTGGGGGAAGATAAATCTCACAGAACTGTACTTAAATCTTATTTGTGGGGGAAAGATGTGATTAGATTATCAAACTACAAATGGGAAGACCCAAGTTCAAATTCCCAGCCATGAGGCTCAGTGGGTGATCTACAGCCAGTCACTTTCAATCAGTTTAATTTACCCCACAGGCTTGTAATAAAGTTGAGCGGGCATATACACCACAATAAGTTCCTTGAGATAAAAATGAGCTAAATATACCTGCCTGCAGACAAAGAACTGAGCTCTGTTCATCCTTTCTGAAAAAAAACAGACTGACCTTCCTCAACATCTACCAGCTATCTTCGTTGCTTCCCTTCCTGTAATCTGGAAAGAGTAGATTTTACATAAATAGCTGTGGCGTAGGAGGTTAAGAGCTCGTGTATCTAATCTGGAGGAACCGGGTTTGATTCCCAGCTCCGCCGCCCGAGCTGTGGAGGCTTATCTGGGGAATTCAGATTAGCCTGTTCACTCCCACACACGCCAGCTGGGTGACATTGGGCTAGTCACAGCTTCTCGGAGCTCTCTCAGCCCCACCCACCTCACAGGGTGTTTGTTGTGAGGGATCAAGGGCAAGGAGATTGTCAGCCCCTTTGAGTCTCCTGCAGGAGAGAAAGGGGGGATATAAATCCAAACTCCTCCTCCTCCTCCTCCTCCTCCTCCTCCTCTTCTTCTTCTTCTTCTTCTTCTTCTTCTTCTTCTTCTTCTTAATTATTGATTTTAAATAGTATTTTTAATTTATTTTATTATAATTTACATTGAAGCCACCTTGAGTTCCTATTCAGTAGAAAGGCAGCTAATAAATGTTGTAGGTAAATCATTAAAAACCCTCTCCTAACCTATGGTTAATGTTTGGCAGTGTTGGATCTGGGTGGGGAGGGGGGCGAGGGGCAGCTGCGCGGGGGGAGGCGAGGGGACAGCCTCCGGGGGTCGGAGTGCAGCAGCAGCAGCAGCAGACACTAGTCAAAGGCTGCCGGTGTCTGTCTGCCTGGCTGCGACATGCCCTACTGACATAAGAAATAAGGACATAGGAAGAGTCCTGCTGGATCAGACCAGTGGTCCATCTAGTCCAGCACACAGACTTTAAATCTATTTTCTTTAGCTGGGTAGTGGGCTCCCTTCATTGGAGTTTAAATTTCCCCATCATGTGAGTTTTCTACCACGTTTCTATCTTGCTGGAATACTGATGGCATGAGCTTCCAGGAGCTCTTGTTCTAGGAGAGCCCGCCCTTCACTCACTCCTCTCCCTTTCAGCATTCTTGACACAGAATGACTCCCCGTACCTCTGAGTTCATTAAAGTCTGTCTTCCTAACAACCGTCACCCACGCCCGGCTATGAGCTCCCTTGGCTCCTGACACCAAAAGGAATTCTAGGAGGAATTCATAGATAATAGATGGATACGTGTAATTATTCATCAACAATCCGTTAAAGTCAGCACAATTTACTCTATCATTTAAAAGAGCTGAGTATATATGTATATATAAAGGAAAAAAATACCTATAATATGTATGTGTGTGTGGGGGGGGGATGTTATGTTTACTTTCACTCTCATTCAGGTGGTGTGGAGAGGCAGGAAAAAAGAAAAATTCCCTGGCTTGAAAACTCCTCCATTTCCTAAAACAGAATTACACCACGTGAGAGGGTGGCAGAGCTCCAAGGCCCATGTCGAAGCATTCCCAGCACCAAAGCAGGAAGTCGGCTAAGGTTGGCTCCACCCCCAAGAATGCCCCACCCCATGCTGGTGTCTGATAGGATGCCAGTGAAGTTTCACAGCGGTGCCTACTCTTGGGTTTCACCACTGTGGAGTTGAGGGGCAGCTAGACACCAGCATCCTTGCCCTCTCCACTGGCGGAGATGTCCCCCATGCCGACGGAGAGGGCAAACAAGCTTGTGCAAGCCTGAGCTGCACCCAAGCGCTGTTACACACACACACACACACACACACACACACACACACACACACACACACACACACACACACCCCAGAGGGACAAATAGTACTTATTTGTTTTTAATATAATTTTTGATAGACATATAGTGTTAGTAGAATTTAGGTTTATTCTGGTTTTCTGTAAAAGGCTTTCCTTCCTGCTCTGAAATGTGTTACTCCCTGAGACCATTATCTAAGGCCCCTTCCGCACACGCAAAATAATGCATTTTCAAACCACTTTCACAACAGTTTGCAAGTGGATTTTGCTATTCCGCACAGCTTCAAAGAGCACTGAAACAGTTTGAAAGTGCATTATTCTGCATGTGCGGAATGAGCTTAAGTCACAAGCTTGCTGAAACAAATGATTAAATTATGCAAAGGATGGACCAAGAGAAACAGGATGCAAACAGTTAACGAATCAGGCAAGTGCACTCCAATCTGGAGAACCGGGTTTGATTCCCTGCTCTGCCACTTGAGCTGTGGAGGCTTATCTGGTGAACCAGATTAGCTTGTGCACTCCAACACATGCCAGCTGGGTGACCTTGGGCTAGTCACAGTTCTTCTCTCTCAGTCCCACCTACCTCACAGGGTGTTTGTTGTGAGGGGGCAAGGGAAAGGAGTTTTCAGCCCCTATGAGTCTCTTATAGGAGAGAAAGGGGGAATATAAATTCTTCTTCTTGAAGGAAAGGGAAAAAAGTAATGGAATGGGGAGGCAGGAAGTGAAACTGGTGGGTGGGGAGGCAGGAAGTGAAAGTACTGTGGGGTGCGGGCAGAAAAAGAGAGGGCTGTATAGAGAGAGTATATAATAAGATAAGGGGTGGCAGTGTGGAGTACAAGTGAGAAGCAGTGAAGAAGGGAGAGGGGAGGATACAAATATGTAGAGCATGGCTATAGTCTAATAGTCACGTCAGCCAAATCTGAGGATACTTAAATCCGGTGATTGCAGCCATGAAGTGGATAAGAGACTTCTTTCAGTAAACCTTAAAAAACATGACCTGGGTTTGCAGAAATATCTGAAAAAATAAAATGAAATAACCATTGGGGTTTTTTTTTAAAGGAGGAGCCCCTGTAGCTGTAAAAAATGGAAGCCCTTTGTGGCTGTTGCTAGGTACTCCCAAAAGTCTAGGCTTGGTTTCTGTCAGTAAAAGGCAGGAGAAGGAGGCCGGACCCTTTCTAGGCTCTCTAGATATTTGCGGGAAGACCAATTGGGAGGGAAGACTTCTGCTCCTGTAACGCTCAAATTGTTTTCGCATGAGCCCAGGGCTTTTGAAGTTGCCCCACGATCCCATCTGCGCGTGCGTGGACAACCTCCGTTTCCCACATTTCCAGAGTTCCGATTGGCTGTTGTTTTGGGGGGCTGACTACAATCCCCACCGACCCTAGTGGCCAAGAGCCGAGCGCTTTCGGGTTGCCGAACCTTAGGAGGCGTCGGTGGCCCGCATCAAACAAGCGAACCCATGACAAAATGACAAACTCATGGCAAAACTCTTTTAGGAGCAGCAGTGGCGTAGGAGGTTAAGAGCTCGTGTATCTAATCTGGAGGAACCGGGTTTGATTCCCAGCTCTGCCACCTGAGCTGTGGAGGCTTAACTGGGGAATTCACATTAGCCTGTGCACTCCCACACACGCCAGCTGGGTGACCTTGGGCTAGTCACAGCTTCTCGGAGCTCTCTCAGCCCCACCCACCTCACAGGGTGTTTGTTGTGAGGGGGGAAGGGCAAGGAGATTGTCAGCCCCTTTGAGTCCCCTGCAGGAGAGAAAGGGGGGATATAAATCCAAACTCCTCCCCCTCCTCCCCCTCCCCCTCCCCCTCCTCCTCCTCCTCTTCTTCTTCTTCTTCTTCTTCTTCTTCTTCTTCTTCCCCACTTTTACTGCGGTGGTGTCAAGCGAGGACGCTGGGGCTCATCACTGTCAGCGCTGTCTTTTGCACAAAAGGGGGGGATCCCTGAGGCCCAAAAATCATGGTTCTGACATTGGGGGCAACTTGAGTAAATGCCGGTGCCCTCAGAGGCAAGCACCCCGCACCCCACCTACTCATTGGGGAACTGCCAGAGTCGGTGACAGCTGCCTTGTAAAACAGCAGGCAGCTCAGCCGGTGAGCAACGCCCCGGCATGAAGGAAGTCGCCAGGCTCTGGCCTGCTGCCCTCCCTGGCCTACCTGCCTGCCAGATGTGGGGGGCGTCCTCAGGCCTGACAGAGCAGCCGGGGAGAGCAGGAGGCCAGCGCCTGGCAGCTCCCTCCGTCCCGGAGCACCGCTCGCCGGTGGAGCCTCCATACCAGGGTGCCGCTCCATGCTGGGGTGCTGCTTGCCGGCAGAGCTGCCTGCTGTAGCAGCAAGTCTGCTAAGCTCCCCGGAAGTCCTGTCAAGCCCGAGAATGGCCCCCATGTCTGACAGGCAGGCCGGGGAGGGCGGCAAAGCCAGTGGTTCCGCCAGTGAGCAGCACCCCAGCACAGAGGGAACTGCCAGGCGTCGCCCGGGTCCTTGCACCCGACCTCTCATGCAGCGTGGTGCCCGGCAGCTCCCTCTGTGCCAGGGCACCGCTCGCTATCATCAGTGGATTCAAACTGGCCATTTTCCCGCCTTAGGGCCAGCCTGGCTCATGGCCACCCACACAAAAATGCAGTGAAGAAGAAGAAGGAGAAGAAGAAGCAGAAGAAGGAGAAGAAGAGGAGGAGGAGGAGGAGGAGGAGAGGAAGAGGAAGAGGAAGAAGAAGAAGAAGAAGAAGTGGTGTTTGGATTTATATCCCCCCTTTCTCTCCTGCAAATATAAAATAAATGAATAAAATAAATATGATTTAAATAAATAACACCACGAGATTATTTTAATCTCCATGGATTGGGACAAATAGTATTGCTCATCTTTACTTTTGTTATTACTTATTTCACTTTGTAATTTTATAAAAATAAATGCAGGACTAATGTTCAAAATCTTCCAAAGATGAGACCTTCCTGGCTTCTGTTTCTCTTTGTTAATAGCTGTTTTCAGCTACAAGGAGCAGCAGTGGCGTAGGAAGTTAAGAGCTCGTGTATCTAATCTGGAGGAACCGGGTTTGATTCCCAGCTCTTCCGCCTGAGCTGTGGAGGCTTCTCTGGGGAATTCAGATTAGCCTGTACACTCCCACGCACGCCAGCTGGGTGACCTTGGGCTAGTCACAGCTTCTTGCAGCTCTCTCAGCCCCACCCACCTCACAGGGTGTTTGTTGTGAGGGGGGAAGGGCAAGGAGATTGTCAGCCCCTTTGAGTCTCCTGCAGGAGAGAAATGGGGGATATAAATCCAAACTCTTCTTCTTCTCTACAAGGTACCAGAAACCTGTTTGTCAGATCTAAATCCAAGTAATAAGGCTCAAAGCTCAAGGAATATCTTGGCCCTTCAATGTCCGCTTTGAAATATCCCGAAGTGGAAATTCATAAATAATGGCTAACGGTGTCGTTCACAATGTCAACCTGCAACGTGCCTTCGTAGCTCTCCCAGCGAGTTCTGAAATACTTCACAACGCTGGAAGCTTCCAACACTCGCTTGGCATAAGCGGAAGCCAAGCCAAAACTCAGACAGCCTCGTTGACTTGCCCAAGATCACTCAGAAATGTAAATGGCAGAGCTGGGAAGGAAGCCCAGGATGCCTCGCTGCCAGAAGAGAAGGTGCGGCTCAGAAGCGTCCTGGCATATTGCTGGCTGCCTTGAAACAGAAGGGTTATTATTAGCAATGTACATTTAGATTAAAAAAAAATCCGAAGAATTACAAGTAGTTCGTTGTGTCTCACTTGAGATAAAGGAAACGCTAGGTGGTCTGTGCCCGGGGGGCAAAAATGTCATGGCACATTTTCCAAGCAAGTACACGCTCTGCCAGTGATTGGTATGACATGTTGCCAGTCTGAGATTAAGGCCCGGAGGTGGTGGGAAATGTGGGCTTGCCATCGGGGGCAAAGAAGCACAGTTGGGCCATGGGAGGTCAAGGTCTGCCTAGAACAGGGGTCTGCAACCTGCGGCTCTCCAGATGTTCATGGACTACCATTCCCATCAGCCTCTACCAGCACGGCCAATTGGCCATGCTGGCAGGGGCTGATGGGATTTGTAGTCCATGAACTTCTGGAGAGCCGCAGGTTGCAGACTCCTGGCCTAGAAGTAGAAGAGAAGAGTTTGGATTTATATCCCCCCCTTTCTCTCCTGCAGGAGACTCAAAGGGGCTGACAATCTCCTTGCCCTTCCCCCCTCACAACAAACACCCTGTGAGGTGGGTGGGGCTGAGAGAGCTCCGAGAAGCTGTGACTAGCCCAAGGTCACCCAGCTGGCGTGTCCTGGAGTGCACAGGCTAATCTGAATTCCCCAGATAAGCCTCCACAGCTCAGGTGGCAGAGCTGGGAATCAAACCCGGTTCCTCCAGATTAGATACACAAGCTCTTAACCTCCTATGCCACTGCTGCTCCTAGCCTCCCTTTCCACTCTCTCAATGGCAAGCAAATCCATTTATAGCAGTGCAGCAGCCTTCCAAAAATCGGGACAGTTCAAAAAACCCGTGGGACGCAGGACAAATTGTTTTAAGGTGGGACTGTCCTGCCAAAAGTGGGACGTCTGGTCACCATAGATTAATAACACAAGGAAGCCTTAGAAAGCAAAATAACTTCTTTTAAAAAGTGGAACATGTGCCCCACGTGAACAGAAGGAAGTGCAGGGTCTGGCAAGAGAGGTATAAGTTAATAATTAGGCATGTGAAAGGAAAATTTGAGGAGCGGATTGCTGAAAGCACGAAGACAGGCAGTAAATATTTCTGTAAATATGTCCAGAGCAGGAAACCAGTCAGAAAAGCATTTTGGCCTTTGGATGACCAAAAAAAAAAAGGATTGCTAAAGGAAAATAGGGAGACGGCAGAGAAGTTAAGTTAATTATTTGCATCTGTATTGATTGCGGAAAGTGTGGGGCATGCACACAGGTCACGTTCAGTATTTTCAGGAAGGAGTCTGAAGAACTGAGTCAAATTGAAGTGATGTGAAAAGAAATTCTAGACCTGCTGAAGAAATTAAAAGCCAGTAAGCCTCCAGGTCCTGATGACATACACTTGACAGTTCTTGAGGAATCAGTAAGCCATATGTTAGTTGTTACTAAAATCAGCACATGTACCAGAAGACTTGAGTTTGGCACATGTTAGACTAGTTTTTAAAAAGGGATCCAAAAGGGAACCAGGATTTTACTGGCCAGCTATCCTAATGTCTGTCCCAGGCAAATTAGTAGAAACTGTAATCAAAGATAGAGTTTTGGGGCACACAGAAGAACAAGGCCTGCTGAGGGAAATTCAGCATGGCTTCTGCAAAGGAAAGTCCTACCTCACCAACATGTTGCAGTTCTTTGAGAAGTTGAACAAGCATGTAGATAATGGTGGCTCAACAGATATTACATATTCTGACTTTCAGAAGGTTTTTTTCAAGGTTCCCCACCAAAGACTCCTAAACTTAGTAGTTATGAAATAGAGGACAGGGCTTCTTGTGGATTAAAAATTGGCTAAACGACAGGAAGTAGAGAGAAGTAATAAATGGAAAGTTCTCTTAGTGGAGGAAAGGAAAAAAGGAGGTCCCACAAGAATTGGTATTGGGACCAGTGTTAAATTTAATGTATTCATAAATTATCTGTAATGGGAGTGAGTAGTGTAGTGGCCAGATTTGCAGATGACAGAAAATTATTCAGGATGGTGAAAACTAAGGCTGACTATGGAGAGGTCCAGGAGGATCTCCACAAATAGGGTATAGGTGGGCAACATCATGGCAAATGAAGTAAGTGTAAGGTGGTCACATTTGAACCAAACCATCCCAACTTCCTGCAGACACTAATGGGGGTCTGAACTTGCTGAGAATTAGAAGTCAAGGGACCTTGAGGTCATAGTGGATTGCTCAATGGAATTGTCAACCTGGTGCTTTGCGGTGGTGAAAAAGGCAAGTTCTGTACTGGGGATTATTAGAAAAGGGATTGAAAATAAGACAGCCAATATTGTCATGTCCCTGTGTAGATCAGCCTTATGTAGAAAACTTTGTGTGGTTCCAGTTACCATATTGTGATAAATAAATATTGCTTTTTCAATATATATCATTGGGAATGAAATATGGGTTTATATGTAGTCCTATAGTTTAGTATGTAGCTTTTTCAGTATCTATATATGTATATCAATTATGCATGAAATATGGATTTATATGTATCCCTATAACCTAGTGTGTTAGAGGTAAATTGTATTTTACTTTCTTGCTTGCCTTATAGAAGAAGCTAAATAGACTAATGTTAAGAGGTCAAACGGGCAAAGAGTGGGTTGTGCAGTAGGAAACGCCAAACCGCATAGCCAGCTTATCTAGTAGGTATATCAGAAAAATGAACAAAGAAGTCGCAAGACATGTTAACCACAAAAGTATAGAAAACAAGTCTTAGACTAGTAGAGCAGAAGCTGTGTGGTGGAGAAGGGGTGTGAAAGGAGTTTTTGAGTGGGGGCTAGAAAAGAACAAAGGTGACCTTTCCAGCAGACAGATGGAAGAGGTAATAAGTGGAAAGTTGAGAACAATTCTTGGAAGTGGAAGGCCAAATATGGTATCAGGAGGAGACAATGTCTTGAACAAAGGAATGTAATTGGACCATGCCTTAGTCTGTAAACCCTTGGCCCTCCCAGTGGGAGTCAAGGGGAGGGAGAACGCCCACTCATCCGAATGGAATATATGCATGATGTTTGTGACTGTTAGGTGTGCCTCTCTCTGTTGACAGACGCCCGTTGCTTGCAAGAAACGTATCTTAAATAAACTTTGCTGATTCTTCACCAAGCTTTGCCCAAATTCTTTGAAGGTCTTAGACAAATTCTTTAAAGTCTTGGAAATGTGTTTCTGACAATATCTCACCGCAAAACTGGGGGGAAAAGCACAGAAGAGGGTAACTAACGGTCCAATCCAGAGTGGGGGGTCTGGATCCCACCCTGGAGGTGGCGCAGCCCTGCTGGCACAAGGGGCAAATGCACCAGCAGAGGGGCAACTTGACTGAATGTCACGCAGCTCTGCAGCGCCTGACCTGGGAGGCACTGCTTGTCCCAAGCCTACCAACACAAACAGCTGCACTGGAATGGCTGGGGTTGTTCCAGAGGCCGGCCCGGGGGTGCCTGCCCAGCCCCCGTATGCCAGTGGAGTTGGCTTCAGAAATATGCCAATTTTTTTTGTGATGTATCTCCATTATCCTCTATAAGGGTTCTTGGGGGAGATTTCTGTTTTTCTTTCTGGGGCTTTCCATACCTCTGGAAAGCCCTTTGGAGAGGGTGGGCTTGGCTCTGTCCCCATCTGCCAGATCACTCTGGATTGGGCTGTGAACAAATTAAGGGATGGGGTCACCTTTCAGTGGGGAAAGACTGAAGAGTCTGTCTGGGAGTTCTCAGTTGAGAAAGGAGTTGACTCAGGATACATGACTGAGGCTTATGAAATTATGTACAAGACAGTGAGAACTTTTTCACTCTCTTCCAAAATACTAGAACTTTAGGGAGTCCAGTGAAGTTGATGTGCAGTAGATCCAGGACTAATGAAAAGTAGTTCTTCTCTACTCAGTGAGTGATTAAAATGTGGAATTTGTTGTCAGAGGATGGAGCGGTGTTGTCAGAGGATGGAGCGGTGGCCGCATAGATGGCTTTAAAAGGAGATTGGAAAGATTCCCAATGGAGAAGTCTGCCCAAGTCTACTAGCCATGGGGACTACATGTAACCTTCACTTTCACAGGCAGAAATGCTCTGAATACAAGCACTGGGAGGCAACAACAGGTCTTGGCCTCTGTGCCCCACTGTTGACTCTCCAGAGGATCTGGTGGGCCACCGTGTGAAACAGGTTGCTGGATTAAATGGACTCTCACTGGTCGGATCCAGCAGGACTCTTCTTAAATTCTTTCCTCTAGCAACAACCAACCTGGTTTTTTTGTGTGAAGAAAGCTAGGTTCAGAAACATCCCAGACTCTTCACCTGATTGGCGGATATCAGCCAGACCCCAACTAATTCTGACAAGCTGATCCTGTCCAGAAACCAACTTCTCCAACCAATATCTCCTCCATTATTATTATTATTATTATTATTATTATTATTATTATTATTATTATTATTATTGTTGTTGTTGTTGTTGTTGTTGTTGTTGTTGTTGTTGTTGTTGTTACTGTTGTTGTTGTTGTTATTGTTATTATTAATTTAATTTATTTAATATACTGCCCCATCCCCGAAGGGCTCTGGGCGGTGTACAGCATAAAAACCACACATAAAATCATCAAATCAGACTTCCATAAATATAATAAAACAGGAGTTGTATCCTAAAATGGCATCCCACCTGATCTAATCCTCTAAGAAGGAGGGGGGAAGATGGTCTTGATGGCATTAGAGCCCCATATGTCCCAATAGTGGGTCCCAATGTCGTTGGGGACCCATGGACTGGGAGGGGGGCACACTCAGTGGCTGGTTTCTCCAAAGGCCCGGTGGAACAACTCAGTCTTACAGGCCCTGCGGAAATCCCCAAGGTCCCGCAGGGCCCGGACAGGTGGAGGGAGAGTGTTCCACCAGGCAGGGGCCAGAGCCGTAAAGGCCCTGGCCCTAGTGGAGGCCAGCTGCGTCATTGAGGGGCCAGGGATCTCCAGTAAAATATTATATATAAAAACATACATACAATTTAAAACAGTTACATTCTAAAACCATGTCCCACGAAACCCATATACAACCTTCCCCAGAAAGGAATAATGGGTCCCGATGATGTTACAGGGACCCCCCTGTAAGCAGGGGGGGGGGGCAGGGGCAGAGGCAGTTTTTATCCAGTTTCAGACAAAACTCATCCACTTGATTGTGGTATTCAGGCACTGGTTCAAGATTATGACAGCTCTAGTTTCGAGGCAAGGTGAAGGACACATATTTAATTAATTATTGATTTGATTGTTACCCCACTCCTTCCCAATGGCAGCCAGGTTCAGGATACCTGGAACGCTTCAGTGTATTGATGTCACCCAATTCCAAACTTCTAGTGAGCTCAGTGAGGCTCATTCCGCACATGCAGAATAATGCACTTTCAAACTGCTTTCAGTGCTCTTTGAACCTGCGCGGAATAGCAAAATCCACTTGCAAACAGTTGTGAAAGCGGTTTGAAAATGCATTATTTTGCTTGTGCGGAAGGGGCCTGAGTTTCTTTGCATAGATGTTGAGAAGCCCTGGCAAGAAAAGGGAGCCCCTGTAATGATGATTCAGTCTCTCCTACAAAGCTGTGTATGGTCTTTATTTATTTTTTTATTTCCTTTGGGTTTATATCCTGCCCCCTCCCCGAAGAACTCTGATAAAATGATCTGATAAAATGGCTTGAATCCATTGAAGGACAATCTACATAATCCTCAATGTCATTTTCCAAACGCTTTAATAGAATTTCATGGTCCAGGCCCACAGTATCAAATGCTGCTGATAAATCTAGAACAATCCGCAAAGATGCATTACTCCTTTGCAGATAAAGTTGTTCTCAGTCCAAAACCAAGACTGAAGCCAGACGGGAAAGGGTTAAGGGCAGCTGAATCCACCAGAAAGGCCTGAAGTTGCTCCGCTGCCTGTCACTTTTCCCCAAATTGGAAGTTTTGACGGGGCTTGTAATTAGCAAGATCTTTCAATAAAGGTCTCACAATTACTTCTTTCAATGCTCTCAGAAAACTCACTTCAAAGAAGAATTTACACTTCTAACAAGCAAGGGCCGCTAAAGTCCCTGCAAGATTTAATAAGCCAGGATGTGCAAGAATCTAATTTACACATGAGGGCCTTTACAGCCCCAAAAATCCTGCCCATTGATGTTAATTTTAGAACTGCTTTCCCACTACTATAAGTTGGGTTTCCAACTCCAGCTTGAGAAATTCCTGGAGATTTGGGAGCGGGGCCTAAAGAAGACATGGGTCGAATCCCCACTACTGTCTTAGCCAGGTTTCAGAACACAAACTAAGCAGGTTTGAGGGACGACCTCCCCATTGTTTGTGTGGCAGATTCCGTTTCTGGCGCTCGTTCTCCCCGTTAATCCAGATCCGGCAGGACCTGGTTGCAAGTGGCATAGACCCCATTAACACGGTTCAGAGCTGATCCGAGGGGAGGGATGAGGGTTGAAACCCTGACTCGTTTCCTGCCCTGGAGTGTGACGCGGAATTCGAGCAACCAATCAGCGCTGCGATGCGTGCGCAGCCTTTCCTTGGTTTCGTTCCCGCTTTTGCGATCGGCCAGCAGAAGGGGACGCAAACGTTAAACAGTCAAACGTGTAACTATGAATCGTTAATGGTTTACACAGGTAACGATTAACTGTTTGCACAGTTAAATGTTAAACTTTTACACGTTGTTTTTTTTAATCACGCCCCTACAATGTATGCTTCCGCAGTGGGAAAAGGTCCCGCCCCATCAAGGCGTGCCAGCCAATCAGGGGAGACCGGCAAAGCGAGCTCGCCTGGTAGTGGGGATTGCTAAGAGTTCTGCAACTGGGTGTGTCTGCTAGTGTGTTTGCTGCGGTGGGGAGGGAGAAACTCCGATGAAGAGGACACAGTTTCATGCAAATTTCAAGTGGGGATTCAACCATGGTTTAGGGAGGAGAGGAATCTCAAAAGGGCGTATACTCTCCAAAGCAGCCATTTTCTGCCGCTGTCTGAAATTTGGGGGAACTGGTGCCTGAAATCTGGAGATCAATTGTAATTCTGGGAGATCCCCAGGCCTTGCCCGAAGTTTGGCAATCCTAATGTTTTTAACCTGGAAAATGAATGTTGCTGTTCTATCTGGACATGACTACAGGCGTTTCTCCCTCTTTGTTTCGAACTCTACCCAAGACAAATGTAGGATTGTGTACAATATCCATCCTGGTATATTTGGGCATGTCTCAGTTTGCAGTTTACACAGGAAAGACATTAAACTGAAAGGAAAGGTGCGGGACAGAGGAAATGTCAGCTCTAACACCTACAGTGCGTATATTCTTATTCTGCTCTCCAAAGATCTCAGTTTCACACACATTGTTTTGTTTTCTTTTTCTCACAACAACCCTGTGAGGTAGGTTAGGATGAGAAAGAGCCTGGGAGATCATTGAGCACCCCAGGATTTTCTGAAGACTATTATCAACTCTACAAGGTCATAGCTAGAGGGGCCCTGGATGATCTCCCAGGTTCTTTGCATCCCCAAATATAAATGTTTCCAGTGCCCCAAAGGAGTTGAGAACAGGGACTCATGGCCTGCAGACTCTGTAAGGTGTTAGAACCAAGAAGTTTTGGGAAACGTAGATGGATTCAATGTATTGTCGAAGGCTTTCATGGCCAGAACCACTAGGATGTTGTAGGTTTTCCAGGCTGTATGGCCGTGTTCCAGTAGTATTTTCTCCTGACGTTTCGCTTGCATCTGTGCCTGGGCATCAGAATAAAATACTACTGGAACACTGCCATACAACCCGGAAAACCCACAACATCATAGATGGATATTTTTTATTGAACCACAACACTGATAGACAACAAAAGGTTTGCACAAATTGCTGGTCTGGAAGCACGGAGTGGGGAGGGCTGGCAGAGAAGAGCCAACCTCTGACACTTGATTACACCAGAGAATACCATACACCCTTTCCAAGTTGAAGTGGATTCATTCCAGGGTCACTTAGTTGAAATCTATACTTGATTGTGACAAACCACAATGTCTGCAAAAAAAACCCCACAGAATGTCCTGCTGTTTTGATGCCTTTTGTTCCAGTAATATATTTTGTAGTTACAAATTACTTTCTTTCCCTTCCGTCATGCTGTATCTATGATAGTTGCATTGCAGTTGGCAGGTGCATTATTTGTGTGTAGCAATAAGAACAGCAGGAAGCATTTATGTAGGTGTCACTACCGGTAATTTAATTTAACTTGATATGCATGTATATAGAGGGCAATTTTGTATTCACTCGTTTCCTTTTTTTATATAGTCACCTTCAGTCTCCTACATCAGCTGTTGGGAATCCCTCCTGCTATTCTCTTCACTTGTCCAAAGGTGACCCTGGGACAGAGACCAAAAGGAGGAGAGTCTTGCACAATAAGAAGTGGTGCTGAAGTAGCTAAGCAGGTAAGGAACAAGGCAGCCTGAGTACTTCAGAAACCGTTTGAAAATGTCTTTGCCATCGTGAGGCTCATACCTGAGAATTTCTGGGAGACCCTACAAAACAGAGATCAGCTTCTTCCTTTTCCATCTCCTTGCCCATATCGCAAATGGGAGTGGTGTACTTCGATAGAAGCAGCTGTGTATGATACTGCTGGTTTGAATCTGTCCTTCTTCACAGAGTTGTATCCATCCCATCTTGCAACTGTACTCTGGTTACTGAAGTTGAAGGTCTTACTGGACTAAGGTCTTACTGGACTAAGAATCTGTGGCAAACACAAATTTGTGGCTAGTAGGTAGCAGGGAGGCGGAGAATTTTGCTGTGAACACGTTTGATGGTTGAACTTACCACGCTTGAAGGTGGCGGTCAGAAGTGAGCCAAGCACTTCATGCTATACAACTGTGAATGTGTCCTAGACTTCTTTATGGTGGGCTTACCCAAAATTGCACATGAGCAAAGAAGCTGGTGTTTCAAACTGAACGGCTGTCAGGACCATGCCTGTCAGTATCTTGATGTCTTGCTGTGTGTGATTTGAAATGGTTTTCCTGTTTCCCTCTTCCCTTCCTAGCAACCTCCTGCTAGCAATCTCCAAGCGCCAGCCCATCCTCAAAGAGGTGTGAAAGGTTCCCAGGTCCTTTGTAGCTTTGTAGTAGAAACTGTAGTGGACATTTGGTGTGGGGCGAAACGGGGGGGATTAAAGGATATAAGTCCTGGATCTGAGCTCTCTAGCTCAGATCCTGCTTTACATTGTTACTCTTTGCATCACCTGGAATAAACTGCTTTTGGACTTTTTTACAGTCGCTGTTATTTCCACGTCTGACAACGGCAACCATTAGCATCACTAAGGATTACCTTGCCAAACACAGAAGGTTAGGATTTTATTGAAACACAGCACTTATTGGTGACTGATTTATATGATTTCGGAGTGATCAGAACCAGTTTGCCTCAGACTTTTTCCAAATCTACAAAAATACTTCTGATTCTAACTGATTGGCAGCCATTTGAATCCTTAAAGACTCCTTATGAACACTTAAGAGTAGGATTTTATTTGACTATACGATTTATGAATGCTCTACCCATCAAGGGTGTGGAGCTGGTATGTCTTTGTCAACTATCAAACTGGTTGTCAAAATGTCTATTCACAACTGCTGAACAGGCCACAAGCCAAAACAGTGGGTATCCCACTCATACTTAAGAAATACAAAACTGTATAGCAATATGGGGTGCTGTGTGATTTCCAGGCTGTATGGCTGTGTTCCAGCAGCATTTTCTCTTCGTTTCGCCTGCATCTGTGGCTGGCATCTTCAGAGGATCCTCTGAAGATACCAGCCACAGATGCAGGTGAAACGTTAGAAAAGAATGCTGCTAGAACACGGCCATACAGCCCGGAAACCACACAACACCCCAGTGATTCCGGCCGTGAAAGCCTTCGACAATGTATAGCAATATATTAATTAAAAAGGAGTTTTATGCCAAGGTTGTACATTTAGAAATGAGATGGATCCAGCTGTTCATGGCAACCTTAAATTAGGGAAGATGAGCTTTTTCATAGGTTAAGAGAGAGCTTTTAAAAAATCCTAAAAAACCAGTAATAGTGCACAAGAATAATGTCCCACTTGTAGTGAACATATATAAACATCACTGTTTATGAGGCCTGAACATTATTTTTACAAATGTAATGAAATGTAGTCAATCAATCATCAATCAGTCACTCAATCAATAGACCTTTATTGGCATAACAAAATAGGGCCGTGGTGGCAAACCTTTGACACTCCAGATGTTATGGTCTACAATTCCCATCAGCCCCTGCCAGTATGGCCAATTGGCCATGCTGGCAGGGACTGTTGGGAATTGTAGTCCATAACATCTGGAGTGCCAAAGGTTCGCCACCACTGCAATAGGGTATACGTTGGTACAAATAGAGGATACAGGATTTATATTTGCCATCTATAAATAGTCGTACAATTGACCATTCCAGATTGTTTACAATCCAGATTGCGTCGTTTGATAACATAACAGAAATTTGGAAACTAATTCAGTTATGGCACAAGAAGTATTATTCAATAAAAAGAAAACGTTCTGTTGATCAGAAAGACTCTCCCGATTAACCATTAATGGAGGCAACATATATGTCATCGTAATTGTATTGAAAAAGCAGCAGTATAGCAATATATGGCCAACAGCTTCAACTCAGTGGAGTGTTGTGGGGTTTCCAGGCTATGTGGCCGTGTTCCAGTAGCATTTTCTCCTGACGTTTTGCCTGTATATGTGGCTGGCATCTTCAGATGATCCTCTGAAGATGCCAGCCGCAGATGCAGGCGAAACGTCAGGAGAAAATGCTATTGGAACATACAGCCTGGAAATGTCATAACACTCCAGTGATTCCGGCCTGAAAGCCTTCAACAATAGATTCAACTCATTTCATATGGTAGATTTCACAGCTGCCAGATCTTTAGCTGGTTGTTGGCCTTATTACAATTCGAGCCTCACCCAGAGGCCTAGGAAGTTGTAATGTATTGGCGTAGTATTCGTGCAGATCCCAGCAGGGCTGCCTTCTGAATTTGACAGATGTTAATTTTGTCAATTCGAAGATGTTTCAAGTGCTGCCCTAATGTTTTTGGGATGGCGCCCAGTGTGCCGATTACCACTGGGACGACCTCAGCTGGTTTGTGCCATAGACGCTGAAGCTCGATTTTCAAATCGTGGTATCTAGTGACCTTCTCGTGTTCTTTTTCAATGTCCCTGCTATCATCGGGGGCTGCTATGTCGATGATGGTCACTTTCTTGTCCTCGATCATGGTGATGTCTGGTGTATTGTGTTTCAACACTTTGTCCGTTTGGATTCGAAAGTCCCACAGGATCTTGACCTTCTCATTTTCCATTACTTTCTCTGGACAATGTTCCCACCAGTTCTTAGCTGTTTTTATGTTGTAATTCTTGCATAAATTCCAGTGGATCATCTTGGCCACTGAGTTGTGTCTCTGTTTGTACTCAGTCTGGGCAATCTTTTTGCAGCAGCTGAGGACATGATCTACAGTTTCATCAGCTTCTTTGCACAATCTGCATTTTGCATCATCTGAGGATTTTTCGATTTTGACCTTGATCGAATTTGTTCTGATGGCTTGCTCTTGGGCGGCTAAAATAAGGGATTCAGTTTCCTTTTTCAGAGTTCCAGTTGTTAACCACAACCAGGTCTTTTTGCTATCCAACTTGTCTTCCGTTGTTACACCTTGTCTTCCTTTGTTCCTTCCTTTGTTACACAGCTTCTTCTCCATGCTTAAATAACGACTTCCTGTTGATTAATTGCATGACATTCCCAAATAGGTCTCTAATAACTTCTTTTCCAGAGGAGGAGGCAGGTGGTTGAATTATTTCGCAGCCATAGTGATTGTTCATTAATTTATTGATATTTTTTAAAAATGTTAATGCTTGTAATTTTATACCTCATCTGGATAGACTAGGGGCCTTTCCCCACTTACCATAAGCCCCGCGCTACTCTCCTCAAGTAGCGCAGGATCCCCCGGCACTCCCCACTACAGGGGCGGCGACAATGCAGCCGCCCCGACGCTGCCGCTCTTGCGCCCCCTCAGTGCACGGCATCCCTGGCAGTCTTGTAAACGGGGATGCCCGGGCGCGCGCCAGAAATGACTCGCGCTGAGAGCAGCGCGCGGCATAGGGGGGATTGTGGTGAGTGGGGAAACGCCCTAGGTTAGCTCAATCTTGTCAGATACTGGAAACTAAGCAGGGGCGGCCCTGGTTAGTATTTCGTTGGGAGACCTCCAAGGAAGCTCATTTTTGTTACGCAGCAGCAGGCAGTGGTCAACGACTTCTGAACATATCTCGTCTTGAAAATCCTGCAGTGTCACGATAAGTCAGCTGCAGCCGGGGGCGGAGCGAGGGGGAACTACGCCCGGGGCACACACACGCCCGGAGTCCCTGCCGCGGCGGCTCCCGCCCCTGCCATGCCCTGGAACGTCCCTGCCACGCCCCAGCCATGCCCCTGCACCAGGTCATCGCGCCCCCTCGCCCCATTGGTGCCACACCACTGGCTGCATCTTTACAGCAAAAACACACACACACACCAAAAAAAACCCGCTCTAGCAGAGAAAATGAAAATGCAATAACTTTTACTGCTAGAAAAAATAATTAAAACCTCTGCTTGCCGGGTCAAGAACTGATCCAGTGGTGGCGAACCTTTGGCACTCCAGATGTTATGGACTACAATTCCCATCAGCCCCTGCCAGCATGGCCAATTGGCCATGCTGTTTTAGACACGACAAAACCTGGCAAAATCAGGTCTGGATTGCGATTGGTTCGCCACCACGGTAGATAGACCCATGCAATGAAAAGAAGTGATGAATTACACTGAGGTTTATTTCTTATCAGCTCTTTAACCCAACTTGGTTTGTGAAGGCAACTTGATATTTTTATAAAGTTTCACTCCTCCCTACCCAAAAACCTGTTTTGCTCTGTTGTGTTTCTGTCATTGCTGCATTTCCTCCTTTGGATTTGCCTTCAGAATTCAAAGCAGGTGTCCTGAGTCCGTATGAAAGGGACCTAAAAAACAGATGCTGTTTTAAGAGGAAAGTTTTAAAGGAACAGTAGCTCTGGGAAGTGTCAACAGCAGTTTGAAAGTTCATACATGGACAGCTGGCTCTGTATTTGCATTTTTAGACACGACAAAACCTGGCAAAATCAGGTCTAAATAAAGATTGAGAAGCAACACAGAAAATATTGAAATTCAGCAAGTTGGCAGTCGGTTGCCCTCTTGATTATCCTATAGAGCTGAATGAAAAAAAATACATTTTTCCAGACTGAAAGAGAACTGTGAAATCCCCATAAATAATTTGTTGGGCTTTAAGGTACTATCATATATAAATCCAGTGTTTTTTTAGGTGTTCTTGTAGCATGTGGTGCCAGTTTGATGTTAAAATACCATATGTTTCATTACATTTCCCCCCTCAAATCGTATCACCCCTTCTTCTGTCTGACTGAGCTGCTCTTAAGCAGATAACATTTAGAAACTGTGAAGATCTCAATGCTGAAACAAAGATCAGGGAGCAAGTGATGTATGAGAGAGGATGTCCCAAAAGGGATCTCCTTCCTAGTGGTCAATGGCTAAGGTGACCAGATGGTCACCTTGTAAACCCGGGATGGGGGTAGGCAGCTGCGCGCGAACGCGCGTGTGCATGTGCATGCGCAGCTGCAGGAGTACACTGCCTTCTGGGCGCATTGCCGTTTCCCACCGAAACGGCAGCGCCCCAGAAGGCAGTGCTCCTGAGGCCGCGTCGCGTAAATGCGCATGCAGCGGCAGGATACCACCGGCAACTACCAGAGCTGCCGTTTTCCGCCCTGTCACAGGGCGGGAAACGGCAGCACCCCAGAAGGCCGTGATATAACGCATGCGCAGGAGAACGCATCTTGCACCCCAGAAGGCGATGCGGTGACCTCGAAATCGGGACAATGGAAGGAACCCGTGGGACAAATTGTACGAAGGCGGGACTGTCCCGCCAAAAGCGGGACGGCTGGTCAGCCTATCAATGGCTTAAGTCCTCCAGAGAAGAACTGTACCTCTGCTGAGCAGGACTTCCTGGTCTCCTCCCTCCTACAGCAGCCCCAAATGTCCTCTGAGGTGCCCTCTGCTTGGGGTGGATGTGTGGGGTGTTGTGCACCTTGGGGAAAGGAGGGAAAAATCCACTACAGCTCCCCTTCCTTCCAGCAAAATGTCGTTCTCCTTCTTTCTCTTTCTCATGATTACAAGCTATGATAAATAACACTGAATAATGAACTTGGCGTGGGAGCAGACTTGATTCAGAGGAAGGGCCCACTGTTTACGTGCAAGTTCGATTCTTGGCATTTGCTGTACAAGGAGTTGGAAAAGAACCTTCTCCATTGAGAGGGTCCCCTGCCAGTTAGCATGGGGTTAGGTGACCCGGTGGTTAGTCTTGTATGTATGTATGTGTGCGTGTTCACTCTGCCTTGGGCCTCGTTTGCAAACTATGTGTAACCTCTATCTGTGGGTTCTGTGAGGTAAAACATGGAATGAGTTTGCAACAACAATTTTTAAAAACAAAATGGTTTACTTTCTTAACATATAACATCAACATTTAACATCACACTTCAAGGTCCTGTTCAGGTTGCATTTTCAAGTCCTTATATTTACAGTCTACTGATACTGCCAAGTCCATTTCTTCTTTGCCAGTGGGTTGGCTCCTGAAGACTCCAAGGGCTTGATGAACAGGATTCAACATGGTGAAGGTTTCCAGGAGAACTCTCACCCATTACAAACATAAAAAGAAGCCCTGAAACAATAAACTCCAACATTTACAACATAGCAAAAATAAACTACCACCTTCCCAGTAGTTCCCAACAATATTGCAGTTACCTTAGCAAGGTGTTAAGGGCTTATACCAACCAAGGTCCGAGTCTGGTAGCCTCGTCTCCTCCAACTACATGAGGTCTGCTGCAGCCTCTTGCTGCTTTGAGTCTCCATCCCTTACTGGGTCAACCCATTCTGAGCATGGGGGTTACATTTGCATGTGAGAAGTGACTCCCGGCCTCAGCTGCTGATGCCTATGGATAAAAGTGTGAAAGCTATATCTGTTGCTCGCTACCGGTGGGATAGGGGTGGTTTATGCAAGATGGGATGGGGTGGGATAGGGGTGGTTTGGACCTTCAAAACTATTAGCGGCCTTGGACCTACATACTTGAGGGACTGCGACTCCCCATATTGCCCCATTAGGTCCCTCCGATCTTCAGAGGAGAACCTATTGGAGGTGCCCTGCCCAAAACACATCCGGCTGGCCGCTAGTAGGGACAGGGCTTTTACAGCCCTGGTCACACTCTGGTGGAACAGGCTCCCTAGGGCTGTGGTGACGAACCTTTGGCACTCCAGATGTTATGGACTACAATTCCCATCAGTCCCTGCCAATTGGTCATGCTGGCAGGGGCTGATGGGAATTTTAGTCATAAGAAGAACATAAGAACAAGCCTGCTGGATCAGACCAGAGTCCATCTAGTCCAGCACTCTGCTACTCGCAGTGGCCCACCAGGTGCCTTTGGGAGCTCCCATGCAGGAGGAGAAAGCAATGGCCTTCTGCGGCTGCTGCTCCTGAGCACCTGGTCTGCTAAGGCATTTGCAATCTCAGAACAAGGAGGATCAAGATTGGTAGCCATAAATCGACTTCATCAATCTGTCCAAGCCCCTTTTGAAGCTATCCAGGTTAGTGGCCATCACCACCTCCTGTGGCAGCATATTCCAAACACCAATCACACGTTGCGTGAAGAAGTGTTTCCTTTGATTAGTCCTAATTCTTCCCCCCCCACCCCCGCATTTTCAATGAATGCCTCCTGGTTCTAGTATTGTGAGAAAGAGAGAAAAATGTCTCTCTGTCAACATTTTCTACCCCATGCATAATTTTATAGACTTCAATCCTATCCCCCCTCAGACGCCTCTTCTCCAAACTAAAGAGTCCCAAACGCTGCAGCCTCCATAACACTCCAGTCCATAACATCTGGAGTGCCAAAGGTTTGCCACCACTGCCCTAGGGAGACCAGGGCCCTGCAGGACCTGCAAAGCTTCTGCCGAGCCTTTAAAACCTCTTCCGCCAGGCATTTGGCCAGCTGGGTTGATTGCGACCCCGGACGATCTAGGCCTCCGGTGGGCTCAGTTGGAGGGTAGGGGGGCTTTTACCGCCATCTGTTGTACCTTTTTAGTATTTATTCTTGCTAGTTTTAAATGGTTTTAAATTGAATTGATTTTATATGATGATTGTATGATTTCATGTCGCTCACTTCCCTGAGCCCTTTGGGTGAGGGCGGTCTAGAAATTTAAAATATAAATAAATAAAATAAGAAAAGGCAATCAAAAGAGGGGGTAGATGGCCAGTGAAGCCCACTTGGAACCGTGAAAGGTCTAAATAGATTATACACCTGCTACAGCTGGAGGTTGTTTTCAGAGGGTAGCTGTGTTTGCCTGCAGTAGAAGACCTGTCCTAGACAGCTAACAAAGGGAGCTTTGACCCTTGGAAGCCTATACCCTGGAAACCTGGTTTGTCTCTAAGGTGTTGCTGACTCGAATCTAGGTCTGGAGTTGGTGTGTGTGTGAGCACCTTCCTTATGAAGAGAGGCTGCAGCATTTGGGACTCTTTAGTTTGGAGAGGAGATGTCTGAGGGGGGATATGATTGAAGTCTATAAAATTATGCATGGGGTAGAAAATGTCGACAGAGAGAAATTTTTCTCTCTTTCTCACCATACTAGAACCAGGGGGCATCCATTGAAAATGCTGGGGGGGAAAATTAGGACTAATAAAAGGAAACTGCGTCTTCATGCAACGTGTGATTGAGTGTTTGAAATATCTGCACCACAGGAAAGAATGATGATAACCCTTAACCTGGAGAAGTAACTTCAAGAACTTGGACAGGTATGGAGGAGAAGTCGATTTATGGCTACCAATCTTGATCCTCTTTGATCTGAGATTGCAAATCGCTTAACATCCAAGGATGCTTTCGGGGCAGCTTTGAACATAGAAAGGCCATTGCTTTCACCTCCTGCATGTGAGCTCCCAAAGGCACCTGGTGGGCCACTGCGAGTAGCAGAGTGCTGGACTAGATGGACTCTGGTCTGATCCAGCTGGCTTGTTCTTATGTTCGTGTCTGTGTGTGTGTGTGTGTGTGTGTGTGTGTGTGTGTGTGTGTGTGTGTGTGTGTGTGTGTGTGTGAGTGAGTGTGTGAGTGAGTGTGTGTGAGTGAGTGAGTGAGTGAGTGAGTGAGTGAGTGAGTGAGTGAGTGAGTGAGTGAGTGAGTGAGAGAGAGGGGGGCGCAGGTGTGCGTGAGAGAGGCCATAAATGCTTGCACAGAGCTATTTTGTGCCTCTTTTCCCGCAGGTGTTTGCAGTGCTTTGCACATGCGGCAGACAGTGTGGGAAGATGCCATCTGGACACCTGCTAAGAAAGACCTTTGTGAAAGTTGGAAGGAGAACCTGTGTAGAGAGAATGGCGATGATGGGGAGATTAGCTGGTCTGGCAAAGCAAGATTCTGCTGGTCCCTGAAATGCTTCATAAAAGCATGTTGGGTTTTAGGGAATCCTATTATATAAAAGGCTAGACATTGTAGTGACAGCTCACTTCCAAACAGTTGCCACACATGACTCACTTCCAGCCAATCGCCACACACACACAGCAGGAAAGACAGGAGAGGTTGGCCCCATCCGTGGGCACCATTAACCCACCAACAGTTTTCTACAGTCCGTTGTATTTGTTTGTGCAACGGGCTTTGCTGCTAGTATAAATATTAAGCCGAGAATCAGACCAGGGTAAAATGGCATTTGGTTCATCATTTGGTTTTTAACTTTCCCAGTTTAGCCATGGTTCAGACTTTCACTTTGAAAAGCAGCTCAATCATCAGTTCACCCATTTGTTGTATTGATTCAGATGCATTCAGAGTGATTCAGTTAAAATGACTACAGTGACAAAAAGGTTCAGAAAGAAATGTTTTAAACAGGCTATCTCTTATAGACACCACATGTTTGACCACTTAGAGGACCTCTGCTCAAGGCATAACCCTCCTGGTATGTTCATAAGATGCCAATCAAAAATTGAGTTCCCTTTGTAATGTGCGATGCCTTAAGCCGACTTCAGGCGTTCATTGACAGGCATGACTTGGGCACTGTTCTCCGCCCTGTGACCACAACCGCTGAATAGAATCGTTCAGTCCTAGAGTTGGAAGATACCACAAGGGCCATCAAGTCCAACCCCGTGCTGGGCAGAAACACACAATCAAAGCAGTCCTGACTGGATTGTTGGCCATATCTTCAAAGTCAAAATATAGAGCTGGGAGACATAACAATAAGAGCTGTCTCGAGACCGTGGATTTCCTTTCATCGGGGTTGCAAAAAAAGGCAAAAACACAACGGGAGCAGAGATGGAAAAGCCGTAGGGTCAAATGTGCAGGGAGGATGATTGCATTTGCTTTTTATCTGTGGCTTTTTCCCCCAGTTGGTTCTCAAGGTGACTTAGAGCATCATTCTCCCTCCTCCATTTTCTCACTACAGCAACCCTGTGAGGTAGGCCACGCTGAGAGTTTGTGACAAGCCCAAGGGCACTCACTAAACTTTCATGCAACAAGTAGGAATTCAGACCCAGGTCTTCCAGGAACTTAGCCTAACACTCTAGCCACTCTGCCACACTACCTGTAGAGGCTTTCCCAAGAGGGCACAGAAAATGTTCTTTCTGTGATTAATGTCATGCCTTATGTGGCTTTCCTTCACTCAAAATGAAGCCGGAGGGAGTGTGTAAAGATCCAAAATTAAGAGCAGCCTGGGTTTTTTTTACCTCTGCCTCCCCCCCCACCCCACCCCATTGGCCAACCTCCCTGCTCCCTCACACACACATATTTCTCCTCCGGAAGGGTTCAGGCCTGTGTTTGTAAGAGCAACTTTGATTTCACCATCTAGGTGAAAGTAGGGAGGGGTTTTTGAGCGGGAATTTTATAAAGCGGAAGCAAATCTCCAGTCCTGAGAAGTTGTCATAGGATTAATAGGAGCAGCAGTGGCGTAGGAGGTTAAGAGCTCATGTATCTAATCTGGAGGAACCGGGTTTGATTCCCAGCTCTGCCGCCTGAGCTGTGGAGGCTTATCTGGGGAATTCAGATTAGCCTGTACACTCCCACACACACCAGCTGGGTGACCTTGGGCTAGTCACAGCTTCTCAGAGCTCTCTCAGCCCCACCTACCTGACAGGGTGTTTGTTGTGAGGGGGGAAGGGCAAGGAGATTGTAAGCCCCTTTGAGTCTCCTGCAGGAGAGAAAGGGGGGAATATAAATCCAAACTCCTCCTCCTCCTCCTCCGCCTCCTCCTCCTCCTCTTCTTCTTCTTCTTCTTCTTCTTCTTCTTCTTCTTCTTCTTCTTCTTCTTCTTCTTCTTCTTCTTCTTCTTCTTCTTCTTCTTCTTCTTCTTCTTCTTCTTCTTCTTCTTCTTCTTCTTCCTTCTTCTTCTTCTTTGTCCTAGTTTTGATAGACCTGTATCGTCTGCCGGATGGTAACAGTTCAAAAAGAGAGTGTGCTGGATGAGACAGGTCTCTCAGAATATTTTGGGCTTTCTTTAGGCTTCGGGAATGATAGAGTTCTTCCAAGGAGGGGAGAGGGCAGCCAATAATCCTCTGTGCAGTAGTGAGCGCCCTTTGGAGCGCCTTCCTATCTGCCACTGTGCAACTGGAGGACCATACACAGATGCAGTAGGTTAAGACACTCTCTATAGCACAGCGGTAAAAAAAAAAAACACTCTTGGGGAGAATGCCAGTTCCTAATCGGAAATGCAACCATTAGTACAGTGATAGCCCCCGATTGTATGACATGAAAGCTTGAAGGGCAAACTTCCACTGGGAACGTCTCACGCACAGAACGACACTGTGTGTTTTGACACTAGTGCATTGTGCTCTTGATTCTGCTGTAATGCTTTTTGGACCCGTCTGACCAGGATACAGAATCTACTGTGTGTTGTTCATAATAATCCTTTACTGTGTGAGATGAGATGTTAATTTCATCCCTCATTTGTGCCTTTATTCTCTCCCCCCAACCCCGCCCCATTTTGGCAAGGGGTGCGCTTAGAAATGTTTTCCAACTCCACATTTCTGCATATTGCACCTCTATTTTTGGTGGGGAGGGGGAGCGCCTCCCTCCTCCCACCCAGGGTTTGTAATTTACAAGGCAGGATGCAAATGCCAAATTATTGAGCAGAGCTGCTGCTGATTTACAAGGCAGTCAATACTATCAACGTGCCAAGAGCTGGTAGAGTGTTTTCTACAGATGGAATAGCTGGAAAGATTGGCAGGAATCCAGAAGTTTAATCAGATTCAACCATTTTCCCTAACTGCAGGAGAACAGTCGAGATAGTGGACAGATCCATTGCTTCTTAGAATCGAGTAAGAAATATTTTTTAATTTTTTATTACCATTAAAAACATTTATGGAGCCGCGTGGTGTAGTGGTTAAGTGCTTGCGCTGCCACTCACACGGCCAGGAGTTCAATCCCCCTGCGGGTCAGATATCCTGGCAGCTGGCTCATGGTCAACTCAGCCATCCATCCGTTTCTTGGTCGGTAAATGAGTACCTAGCACCCAGTTAGGGGGTAAAGAGCAGCCGGGGAAGGCAATGACAAACTACCCCACTAACAGCTTTCCTATAAAACCAGCTCACTTAAGAATGTCATAGGGCATCTTGTCAAAGACCATACTGAAATCAAGGTATGCTATATCCACAGCATTCCCTTAGTCTACCAAGTTTGTTACTCTTATCAAAAAAAAGAGGTAAGATTAGTCTGGCATGACTTGTTTTTTGAGAAACTGTCAGACCTCAGATCTATATCCAAATCAGACCGTATGCCGCTAAGGTTAAGAAGTCTTTATTATGGAGAAGGTTGGAAATAAAAAGTTGGTTCTGGCAGGAACCAGGAAACAGCCCAGTATATGAAACTCATACCTCCTCCCCCCTCCCTAATACATAATACAATTCCACAGTTCAGAGAGCACGAAAGGCAGAAAGGCCGGAATGCCAGCATGGCCAAGGTTAAAAGACAGAGATAAAGATGCCTCGCTGTGGAGGCCTACACAGTGAAAACCAAAAGCAGTTTGTCTAGTACCATTGACCCCCTCCCGCTCCAGGGCCTGCTTGATGACTGACAGGCCGCAGCCTGATAGAAACCCATGTTGACGTTTAGTGATCATAGCATTCCCTTCTAAGTGCTTACAGACTGTCTTTTTAATGATCTGCTCTAGAATCTTTCCTAGGATGTAGTTCATCTGGCTCTGGTGATTTGAATTTAAAATAGCCAGGTTTTCCATTTCTTGTGCATGTCCCTTTTAAATCTCAGCTCAGCTGGGTTCCTTAGACACCCTCCTTTTTCCTTCTCATTGGAACTGTTTGGAATTGTGCCTCACTTTTGTGATCTCACTTTTAAGAAACTCCCATCCATCATGCATTCCCTTCCTTTTTAGTATTTTTAACCACAGGTTCGCACCCTGTGAAATCAGCTTTCTTAGTCTAGAACAGTGGTGTTTGGCACTCCAGATGTTATGGACTACAATTCCCTTTGGCACTCCAGATGTTATGGACTACAATTCCCATCAGCCCCTGCCAGCATGGCCAATTGATCAGAAGCTATTGTTTTAATTTGGACAACGAAACGGTCATTTACATGTTTCAAACTTTTTATAAGAAGCAGATTTCAGAGGCAAGGGATTGACATGGCTTGATCCAGAATGGAAACAATTATTGTTTCTCTTTTTCTGGAAAAGGCCTCTTCCGTTTATTTGTGGGCGAATGCTGCCCACTGACCCTTCCTAGCTCTATCGCCATTTCTTTTGACTGCATCGACACTGATAGAGGCGTGAATCGGGGGGTTGGAGAGAGAACAGGCTCTCTCCTCTTTGATCCCCTAGCTCAGGCATGTTGACCGTGAAATTGGAATAGTGGCAAAAATCTGCTCCATCCTGATCTGTAATTGGGGCCCACCAGGCAGGAATCTCAGCGCTCTTCCAGATGGCAGGATCTGTGATTCTGCACTGCCAAAAAACGGCATATGCAGGCTTCAAAGACAGGTGAACACTGACAGCTCCATATTCACAGTAGATTTGCCTCCAAGTCTAGCTCCAAGGAGCAGCAGTGGCGTAGGAGGTTAATTGCTCGTGTATCTAATCTGGAGGAACTGGGTTTGATTCCCCGCTCTGCCGCCTGAGCTGTGGAGGCTTATCTGGGGAATTCAGATTAGCCTGTGCACTCCCACACACGCCAGCTGGGCGACCTTGGGCTAGTCACAGCTTCTCGGAGCTCTCTCAGCCCCACCCACCTCACAGGGTGTTTGTTGTGAGGGGGGAAGGGCAAGGAGATTGTCAGCCCCTTTGAGTCTCCTGCAGGAGAGAAAGGGGGGATATAAATCCAAACTCTTCTTCTTCTTCTTCAAGTGCACCAATGCCATTGTTTTCCACATTAGTCTTCATTAGAGTAAGCCACGTGAAAGCATGTAGCCTGCACAGTGTCTGCTAAGCTCTTTGACCTGGTTCATGCAGCCTGTGAATTTAGGTTGACTCAGCTGGAGACCGGTGGTTCTGGGCCATGTTGGGGAGGGGATGATAGTTCAGTCTGTTTGACGTGGCAAGAACACGCATGAAAGTTGCCTTGTACTGGATCACATCATTGGTCCATCGAGGCAGTGCCGTATGAGACTGACAGAGCACTCTCGGTTCTCAGGTGAAGGTCCTCCACATCACCTACTGCCTGGTCCTTTTTAACTGGAGATGCAAGGGATTGAACCTGAGACCATCTGCGTGCAAAGCGGAAGCTTTTCCACTGAGCCACAGCCCTTTCTCCTGCTGCTGAAATGGGAATTTGTGAAGGCTTGTTTGTTTAACAGCCAGTATTCTCATCTTTGATGTTCTCCCCTAACATAAGAACAAGCCAGCTGGATCAGACCAGAGTCCATCTAGTCCAGCACTGCTACTCGCAGTGGCCCACCAGGTGCCTTTGGGAGCTCACATGCAGGATGTGAAAGCAATGGCCTTCTGCTGCTGCTGCTGCTCCCAAGCACCTGGTCTGCTAAGGCCTTTGCAATCTCAGATCAAGGAGGATCAAGATTGGTAGCCATAAATCGACTTCTCCTCCATAAATCTGTCCAAGCCCCTTTTTAAAGCTACCCAGGTGAGTGGCCATCACCACCTCCTGTGGCAGCATATTCCAAACACCAATCACACGTTGTGTGAAGAAGTATTTCCTTTTATTAGTCCTAATTCTTCCCCGCAGCATTTTCAATGAATGCCCCCTGGTTCTAGTATTGTGAGAAAGAGAGAAACATTTCTCTCTGTCAACATTTTCTACCCCATGCATAATTTTGTAGACTTCAACCATATCCCCCCTCAGCCGTCTCGTCTCCAAACTAAAGAGTCCCAAACGCTGCAGCCTCTTCTCATAAGGAAGGTGCTTCAGTCCCTCAATCATCCTCGTTGCCCTTCTCTGCACTTCTTCTATCTCTTCGATATCCTTTTTGAGATGTGGCGACCAGAACTGAACACAGGACTCCAAGTGCGGTCGCACCACAGCTTTATATAAGGGCATGACAATCCTTGCAGTTTCATCATCAATTCCTTTCCTAATGATTCTCACCTGTATGTACATCACAAAGTCCTGGAGTTCCAAAGCCACTTTGCTATAAATAGGCATGATCCAGCTCAGGCACAGGTGTGATGCCCAGTCATATACTGGGCCTGGCCATAATCCCCCTCTCTGCTACAGGTGGGCACAGTAGTTTCTGATTCCCCCTCCCACCTCAATGAGGTCCTGGGAATCTGGTTGCTTAGGTAGACACTTGGGTTTTTTTCCCTGTGTTGGCTTGGATGGAATAGAATGTGATAAGGCCAGCTGCATTCCTTTCCAGTGGAGAGGGAAGAGTCAGGTTTCTCTAGCATAAGAAGTGTGGTTTGGAGTAGGGCAGTGAGTCCTCTTTCCTATTTGAAAGGGGGTTTGGGCAGGGTTACCCAGTTCTATCAATAAACATCTGCTGCCATATTTCCCCCTGACCTGCTTTTACTATGGCTCATTCCACACATTCAGAATAATGCACTTTCAAACTGCTTTCAGTGCTCTTTGAAGCTGTGCGGAATAGCAAAATCCACTTGCAAACAGTTGTGAAAGTGGTTTGAAAATGCATTATTTTGCGTGTGCGGGAGGGGCCAAAGACTTTTGCTCACATGGAAGTGCTTTTCGTGAACAGGCCAGAGGTTCTGACTAGTCTTCTAACTTGCCAGGACTGTTTCTGATGGGCTGCCACCATGGAGAGTTGCTGGGAACAAGCCAAGTTGAGCTTCAGTGGGGCTGGGACCTCCACAGGGATTGTTCGGCTTGGACTTGGAAGGCCCAGACAGGCAAGGCTGCACCTTCCAGCCTATCTCAAGCAAAGCCCTCCCTGCAAAGAATCCAGCCCCTCAGGATTCTAAAAAGACAAACAGATACCATAAAATCTAAACGGAGGAAAGAAAGTCTATAAAGACACATGCCAATGGCTGCTACTCACAGTGGAAGCGCTGAGACCTCAAGTGGAGATCTGTTGATGAGGATTTTAAGAACACCTCCAGTGCCAATTTGAACACGCTGTCAAAAAGAAATTGAAATATTTAATTTTTCCCAAACACACTTTCGTTCTCTCTTCCTTTGTGTATCAATATTTGTTTGCGTGCTTGGCACTTTTTATGGGCAGCAGAGTAGGGGATTTGGTGGTGCTGAGATAAACAGCAAAATTATTTCTGTGCTCTCACATACCGGTTGAAACATTTCACTTCCAAACAGGCAGTCACTCATGGATGAAACCAGTAACGATTCCCATTTCTCATTCTTCTCTTTTCCGGTGCCTTCAAAGTACTTCCAAAAAGTATTCCACAAGCTGTTGGGAAGGTAGTCTAGGCCAGAGTTCGCAGTATCAACAGAGTGTAGAATTCCTGCTATTCCATTCTACGTCTAGTGTTTGTCTAGCTTTAGTGTTCGTGCATATATGCATGTGTATATCTTTGGGGAGGACATGGTTTCTTTAGCCTGATTTTGTCAGATCTCAGTGGCTAAACAGGGTGGGTGCTTGGAAGCAAGATCACCAAGGAAGATTCTGCTGAGGAAGGCAAACTACCTCTTCTTAATCACTTGCATTTGAAAGCTCTCTTCTGAGGTCATCATGACTCAGCTGTGGTAACTGGACTGCATTTTACACACACATGTCCTAGATCAGGGGTAGGGAACCTGCGGCTCTCCAGATGTTCAGGAACTACCATTCCCATCAGCCTCTGTCAGCATGGCCAATTGGCCATGCTGGTAGGGGCTGATGGGAATTGTAGTTCCTGAACATCTGGAGAGCCGCAGGTTCCCTACCTCTGTCCTAGATCCACTTATTGTGCAGATAATTTCAAGATCTAACCGTCTTCCAAAACAGCAATGAGAATTTTATTTTCTGCCAGATTAAAGACAGACTGAAAGATCATGAACGCCAGATTTCCTTTTCAACAAAAATCCCAGTCTGCTCTCCCCGTGCTCTGGGCATTTTTCCTAAGTATGGAGTTATAGCTAATTACCTTGCATCTACTTTACCTGCTGACCAGCGTCGGGCATTTATGTTAGCCCGATTCAATAGTTTTCCTTCAGCCTCAACCAACGGAAGGTATCATCAAATCCCAAAACAACAAATATATTGTCGCTGCGGCTCTATTGACTCTCTTACCCATGTTCTCCTAGAATGCCAAATAAATGCAGGTGTGCATTTTAGACTAATCCACCCTTTACTGGCAGCGAGAAATTTTTTTAACCCTACTGTCGCCATTATTACTGGCCTTGGAGTGTATATAGCACTCATACCTTTCGATATAACACAAAATGTATTTCCTATTCCTGACAACTATTTTAAAGTGTTAACTTATTCCTGTTTTTATTACTGCCAATTGCGCTATTTATACTATAGTAGTACATTATAAGCATATCTGAGTGTGCAAATGTTTTTCTGCACAAATTAACTTGACTTTTATATACATGAGCTTGTATTATCTTGATTTATGCTAATAAAGGCGTGATTGATTGATAATTTCAAGCAGAGGCGTATCGGGGGGAAATGGTGCCCAGAGACAATTTGTCTCTGGGAGCCCCCCAAATGCACCTGGGGGCGGGTGCTCTGCCCCCATCCCCGAACCGCACTCCCCTCCCCTGGGCTCTTGGAACCCTGCAGCCCGGCTTCTCTGGGGAGAGCAGAAGAGACTGCCGTTCTCTGTCCTCCAAGAGGTGCTTTTATAAACACTGAGGCCGTGGCCACACCCCTATCCTCGCCCCTAGTGTTTATAAAAACAGTTCTCAGAGGATGGAAGGTTTTTTTGCTCTCCCCAGAAGGGAGGGCAGAAACCGGGAGCCCGGGGGAGGGGGGCAGTGTCCTTGGACATCCTTGGCCCCACCCAGGTTGATGACGTGGACGGGGACAAGGGAGCCCGAATACAACGAAGCAGCAGGACTTCCTGCTGCCTCATAGTCTTTGCACTAGACCTAGTCATGTTGGGGGCCAATTTTGCACCCCCCCACGTGACCAGATTAGTGGCGCCCAGGTCAGGGGTTACCCCTGTTCCTGGGCAGATACACCACTGATTTCAATATGTCAGAGGGGAGGGACAATTTCTTCTTGCTGCAAGGACATATTCAACTTGCCCAAGACTACCTAGGGGGGGAGTTCAAGACCCCTGACAAAAATCTCCTTTGTTTAGGGAGTAGGACCACTGCTGCACTTGGTAAAATCGCTGGTGCCTGGATGAAGGGAAAATTGTCTGTCTAGAAAAGAACATATAACCAGAGGATTTGTACTAATTCCACTGAGAACTGAGAAAGTTTTCCTATTTCAAAGCTTGCAAACAAAGACAAGGAAGACAGTAATGAAGGCTATATTAAAATCCACTTTCTAGAGTAAATTCATATTATCTTTGTTCTCTTGCACTCTAGAAAGAAATAAACAAAGCATTTACATTCTGGTGTGTGGCATTAAGAGTCTGATAAAAAATGCAATTTGTGATGAAATGTTATTAGAAGGCAAGTATTAAAATCAATTAGCCAATGGCATTCGGTGCAATTAGCGTTCTAATCCTATATGCACTCTTTATGAAGAGCAAATGCCATCGAAAATGGCATCTCATCAAACGGAAATCTATGTTCACAAATAAAAACAAGCCATTCCACACGATCCAATGTGCAGTTCATTTCCCATCTTGCATCAAGATTTCTTCGTGAGCAAATTACCCAAATGATCATTGGGGCTGACAGCATCTTTAATGCTCACTGTTGTCAGAATGTCCTTCCACCCCCATCCCCACCCCCCACCCCCCAAAATAACACCCAGAGCTCCTTTTGGTGCTGGCACCCTCTTTGGAACAGCTTCCCAGACCATGTTAAGAGGGCTCCCAAACGGTTGGAAGTTCTGCAAAGGACAGCTTCTTAGGCAAGCATCCTTTGTGAATTCCACTTTGCAGACCAATAGCGATAGGAACGCTCCATTTATATGTGGATTTTTAATTGATTTTTGGATTGTTGATTTCCTAAGATTCATAAGTCCTGGAATCTATTATTGAGTGGCCAAAGGGCTGCTGGCAGATCCTCCGGGACAACTGGTGGGCCTGCCCTGCTTTCAGTGTGTGTCCATGACTGTGTGTGTCCATGACGTAGGCGTGTCCCCCCCACCACCACCTTTTGCAATCTGAGGTGGGAAATACTGGCCTGTCAGACAAGTCTCTCGTGTAACTTGAATGGGAAGGGTGTGGAATCTTTTCAGTACAACTGAAGGACATAAGCAGAGGCCTGCGGAAGCAGAGCAGTGATCCATCTAGTCCAACATCCTGGGCCACTTGGCACTCTACCTGTATTGCTTAATAAACCCTGTTCAAAGGAGAGCCATAATGCTCGCCAGGTTTAATGTTATGCCTTCTGCCTTGTTACATGGCAGATTTAATAAGCAAGAAAAGGCTAAAAGATTGTGCCCATGTAATGATGGCTCAGTTGAATCTCTGGCTCACCAATTACTACACTGTCTCAGACTCAAGGAAATCAGATCCAAGTATGTGAATCTTACTCCTTTACATTTACCCCATCTTCCCAATTTAATTAGATTACACTACTTGTTGGACAACCCCGATCCTTCTCTCTGAACGATAGTGGCAGACTTTCTCCTGGAAATTACTAAACGCCAGTAGATTTCCTTCGACCTAACATTTATGTCCTGTATTGTATATGCTTTTTAATCTGATTTTATTATTGTTGTACTGCTGTCTATGCCAATAAAGGCTTGCTTCTTAGTCCAACATCCTGTCTCACACAGTGGCCAACCTGTTCTGGTAGAAGACTGACCACAGGGCACAGAGGCCGAGATCGTTCCTTGATGTTGCCTTCTGGCATTAGTATTCAGAGGTTCACTGCCTGAGATCATGCTTAATACCCACTTGCACTGGCTTGGAGCTGCTTCTCAGGCTAACAACCTACCTCATAGGGTTGGTGTGAGGACAAAATTAGGAAAGGGAATTGGTGGGGAGAGAGCCATGTATGTTTTGCTGGGGATGGGAGTTGTTTTGTGAGCTGGTGCAAAAAATCATTGTTTGGCTGTGGTGGGGGAGGGGGAGCCATATGTGGGGGGGGCGCCAAACTCAGGTTTTGTCCCCGGGCTCCAGTTTGCCAAGATATGCCTCTGAAGAAGAGTGTCCTTGTGAAACATCCAGGAGATTTTAGAGCATATGTGGGACTTCAATGTGGCTACTGGATAAAGTGCCCAAACGGACCTTCTTGGTTAAGAAGCCGGAGATCCTAATCCTTTTCTTTGTACTTTGCGTTCAACCCCAATGGCTCATTCTTCAACATTGCAGACATTTTCGAGCCTTGTGTCTCTCCACAGAAACCATCAGTGGTGGGTAGTGGATCTTCTCTTTCCGCCCCCCACCCTGTTTTACTTAATCCAAGTAGCTTAAAAATGTGCTTCCCCTCTCTTAAGGCATGTTAATTAGCATACAATGGTTGAAGGAAATTATTTCCCAATTGCTGGCAAGTGCTACTCCGGGCACCCCAGGGAGCCATGCAATTATGCATACATAATTCTTCTCTTTGAATATTTTCTCTTTCACTGCCTAATTTCTTCCTGTTCATCTTTCTCCTGTCCTTCTGAGATAAACATAGAAGTATTTTGCTTTCGGAGCGACTGCTTTCTTAAGTGTACCGACACTCTCGGTAAACCGGTACCTTCTCCTTAGGGTAGCTGTACAAGAGCAGGCAACACAGAAGAAGGCAACACAGTTTCTCAAGTTCTGGAGGGATTCACATTGGCCCTCGTGATGCTACAAGCTGGGCAGCGATTGGACAGTGGAAGTTCTCCCACTGGTGTTACTGTGCACGTGTGGAAATTATCCATAAAAATGTAAGAAGCTACAGACTGCATCTGAAGACAAGTATATCTATGTGGCGTAGGAGGTAAAGAGCTGGTGTATCTAATCTGGAGGAACCGGGTTTGATTCCCCGCTCTGCCGCCTGAGCTGTGGAGGCTTATCTGGGGAATTCAGATTAGCCTGTGCACTCCAACACACACCAGCTGGGTGACCTTGGGCTGGGTGACCTTCTCGGAGCTCTCTCAGCCCCACCTACCTCACAGGGTGTTTGTTGTGAGGGGGGAAGGGCAAGGAGATTGTAAGCCCCTTTGAGTCTCCTGCAAACTAGAAGTCCGTCAATAAGATGGGGGAGGTAATGTGGAAGTCCCGCCTGCCAATACTTCCTGCTCCCGGATCCTCTAAGTTCTTTAGGGCTTAAGCAGAGTGGTTGCTTCTTCCTATTCTTTTTTTCTTTAGTCAGCTTTCAGCTGATCTCAACATTCCCTTCCAGCATTTTCAGTCTCCATCAACCTTTTTTTCAAAGTTCTGCAATCTTTTGATTAAGTTACAGTCGTAGTTTTCTGCATACCTGGGATGTCCCCTGAGCAGGTACATTCCCGCCTTTTCTGTGGGTGGCCTTGTTTGGGGGCCTTGTGTCATTTACACCAGGGCCAGCCAGTTTACTACTAGATAAAGAACATCTTACTATATAATTGAGCAGTGTGTTCCCAACAATGAACCAGAATAAGCAATGGACTCTGGGAGATGTAGTCCAGAGGGTGCCATTTCTCATGTATAGAGGGGCTGATGGGACTCCACCTCCCAGACTCCTTCTCACTCAGCCAGTAAAACTTCTTAAAGCTGTGGGGTCCTCACAGGGCTGTCCTATTCCTTGCCTGAGCCAACTCTCAAGTAAGTCAGGAATGAGCCCAGCATCAGCTGCCAGGATGTATGTGTATAAAAGTTCTAGCACTTGGTTACAAGAGCGCGAGTCTCCTGCCCGAGCTGTCACCACCGCTTCCAAATAAAATACTTTGCCTTGAAGAAACACCGGCTTCCTGCGCCTCAATATGTTGCCGAGCTGAAATCACTTATTGTTACCCGAGAAACAGCGGTAACAACCTTGACTCCAGCCAGCCGATGCCAGGTAGGGCGGGAACCAGGCCTGACACAAGGTTCATTACTAGCAATACATATAATTTTAGATGCCTGAGTGGCTTTTCTAAGGCTGGAGCAAGTGGACAGTTTTTGAGATCTGCCCACTGGTGTCTCACCAGGATCTGCCCTTGGCCTTTTTGGTCCTCTCTCCACGTGTTTTCCCAGGCGATTCCATGCCATCCTGTGGCTATTGATACCTCCTGTCATTCTGTCAGATCTCCTCTAAGGCTTTGCTTCTGCTATTGGTCTCCTCTCCTTTTGTCTTCTCTAACTTCCCATTTCAACCACTTTCTGCTTCTGGGTCATTGTTTTCCAGCTAATCTTCTCCGCCTGGAAATTAGGTAGACCTTGGCTAATTTAGCCAGGGGTTTCCTCAGCTTGAGTGTAAACTCAGATCTTTACGCATCTCTTAATCCAGGTTCTTTATTGCACAGATTTGAAACATACTGATGGATCCATGGTGTGTGCAAACAGGACAGCAGACCAAGCCAGACATGGGTCAGCCTCTCCTTGCAGCATAGTAGCTTATCAAAGTGGTGGGCTGTTGCCGTATTTTTTGCTAAGCACCACTCATGCTGAAAGGCAGAGATTGCAATCTTGACTTTTGTGGGGTGGCTGCTGTTGAACAAGTCATGCAATAGCAAGTTGCCTGATGGTTGCTGGCAGGCCTGGCCCCAGTGAGAACATTTTTGGAGGCCAACACAACCCTGAAAAATGCCTAGCCCCCTCCTACCTTCCCTTTACTGGCAGAAACTGAGGCTTGAAGGCTGGCAGTATTGTTTGATTGCTTAGCAAGAGCCATGGACAGCATTCACGTTTTACAGCTATAGATGCTGCTTTTGTTACTTTTAGGGGGAGTTAACACCCTTGTGTTGTTGTTTTCGATTTCAAATGTTTCTGCAAATTTGGGACTTTTTCAGGTTTGTAGAAAGATCTCACTTGTTTGTCTAGTCTCAAGATTTAAGTATTCATAAATTTGGCAATTTTGAGAATCAGATATATAGATAAACGGTATAAAGCATACATCATAACAAGATAAGATACATCATAACAAGATAAGATACATCATAACAAGATAAGATCCTCTGAAGATGCCAGCCACAGATGCAGGCAAAACGTCAGGAGAGAATGCTGCTAGAACACGGCCATACAGCCCGGAAACCACACAGCACCCAAGATAAGATACTTGATTCAGCATGCTAATCACAGGAAAACCACGCAGCCTAAAATGCAGAAGGCAGAATCGAAAAGCCACTTATTCAGAGGATGGGCACATTATATAGTTTTAGATCAGAGAGTCTTTGTGGCACCATGTGACATTTGGCTTTACAAACTCTAACTTTTTTCCAGCTGTCCTTGCAGAGATAGCCACTTCAGATACAATACACTGGCCTTGATTGTTCAACAGAAAGCGTGTTTTGGCAACATCGTTCCACAAATTGTTCAGCTAGCAAGTCAGGTCTCTCGGGTGAATTGTGCGATCAGCAGACACACGGAAGCGATCTGCTTGTTCAGTTCAGAGTTTTTCTGTTCATATGAGGTCTTATATGAGGTCTTATGGGAGCAGCAGTGGCGTAGTGGCTAAGAGCAGTGGCTAAGAGCAGGTGCACTCTGATCTGGAGGAACCGAGTTTGATTCCCAGCTCTGCCACTTGAGTTGTGGAGGCTTATCTGGGGAATTCAGATTAGCCTGTACACTCCCACACACGCCAGCTGAGTGACCTTGGGCTAGTCACAGCTTCTCGTGGCTCTCTCAGCCCCACCTACCTCACAGGGTGTTTGTTGTGAGGGGGTAAGGGCAAGGAGATTGTCAGCCCCTTTGAGTCTCCTGCAGGAGAGAAAGGGGGGATATAAATCCAAACTATTCCTCCTCCTCCTCCTCCTCCTCCTCCTCCTCCTCTTCTTCTTCTTCTTCTTCTTCTTCTTCTTCTTCTTCTTCTTCTTCTTCTTCTTCTTCTTCTTCTTCTTCTTCTTCTTCTTCTTCTTCTTCTTCTTCTTCTTCTTCTTCTTCTTCTTCTTCTTCTTCTTCTTCTTCTTCGATTGTCAGCTGTCAACATCCTGATAGCAGCAGTTTGAAAATAGAGTACTGCAGAGGTCCCAATGATTCTTGGACCTACACAGATTAACTTCAGTGCTGGTGCATTGTCATTATCAGTGTGTAGTGAGAACATGTTGAAAACCCTCACGGACCGTGCAGGGTTCCTGCGCCATTAAACAGCTGTTGATGTATGCGTGGCTACAAACTATTTTTATAACTACAAACTATTTCAGTTTGGGCTTTCCAGGTCTGGAAGCTACACTTTAAATGCACGTATAGATTTGAACAGTAATGTCTTCTTTATGACAGCCATGTTGATTTATTGCAGAGCAATAAGCTCCACACAAGATAATTCCCAGTATCTTCCTACAGTTCTGTTGCGCAGCCAGTTTATCTTTATAAATCTAACAGCTGATGTTTTGCCGCTTCTCCCTTCGCTGCAGAGCCGGGGAACAAGCAAGTCGGTGATAAAAGACCTTTGAATGGCCCTTTTGTCATCCTGGCTGAAGCATCTGCAATTCCCATCTCCCCAATCTACGCCCAGCGCAGGAAGCAAATGGGAGCTTTGCAGTTATAACAACACTTAATCTCTTCTCTCCCACCATCTCACCCCCCCCCCTCAATGCATCCCAGTGTAACTTCCCACTTTTCTTCTCAAATCTGCAAAACTGTAATTGCTTCAGTGTGGTCTAAGGAAAAGGCTCTCCTGCCGCTTCCACCTGAGAAATCCATTATCTGTCCTTATCTAAAAAGAGATTCATACAGCAGAAAATAAAAGCAGCAAGTTCCTTGGAACACTTTAAAAAAAAAAAGAAGACAGCTAGAGAAATGTGAAGATATTTCTGGCTCATCATGTCATTTGTAAACTTGCAAAATTACAGAGAAATCTGCCATCTTTTCAACCTGCGTGACTGAAAGAATTGAGTGCTCCGTGGCCGGTCCTTGGGAAGTTGCTTCTCTTTAACCCCCTGATTCTCACAATACATCACTGGTTACGCCCCAGGTACAACAAAATCTGCATCCTGTTCTTCTGGCATCAGCAGATTTGGGTGGAGGGGGAGCATTGATCCATTTATGTGTCCTCAACGGGCCCTCATCTTCTTGCATTCACCACATTGTCACAACTTGGCAGTTAATGTTCAGCCACTACTTGGGCTTGCTCTCGCAACTAGCATTTGTATTTTACTAGTATTATGCATGGAAAGAGGAGGAGGAGGAGGAGCAGAAGAGGAAGAGTTGGATTTATATCCCCCCTTTCTCTCCTGTAAGGAGGCTCAAAGGGGCTAACAAACTCCTTTCCCTTCCCCCCTCACAACAAACACCCTGTGAGGTAGGTGGGGCTGAGAGAGCTCCGAGAAGCTGTGACTAGCCCAAGGTCACCCAGCTGGCGTGTTCTGGAGTGCACAGGCTAATCTGAATTCCCCAGATAAGCCTCCACAGCTCAGGCAGCAGAGCAGGGAATCAAACCCGGCTCCTCCAGATCAGAGTACACCTGCTCTTAGCCACTATGCCACTGCCTTGTTCAATATGTATATACCAGGGGTCTGCAACCTGTTATGCTCAAAGAGCCGTTTGGACCCATTTTCCACGGAAAAGAAAACACATAGAGCCGCAAATACTTTTTGACATTTAAAATGAAGATAACACTGTGTATTTCGGTTTTTTACCTTTACGCTTTGTATAAAACAATTATAGTGTGTTGCTTATGAAATCCATGAAGTGCTACAGAGAAAAATATTTTTATTTATGTAAAGAACACATTTTTAACATTTTGAACTTTAAAAAGAAAATAACTAAAAATTAACAAAAAATACACCACCCCCTCCCCTCCCAAACGGTGGACGGACACCCCCCCCCCCCCCCAATAATACACAGATCCTGCAGCCAAGAAGGTTAGCACCCCGGTTGCTTTAGCGTTTGGTCTGCGCTTTTGATTTTGGTAGCGTGGCGGCTTCTGCAGATTCTCCTCTCCACATGGCAGAGCTGAGAGTTCCCCAGCTCTGCCATGGCGGGAAAGAGGCTGCAGAAGCCGCCGCTGCCCCTCGTGCGGGCCAAACGTCTCCCCGAGCAGCCGGGGGCAGGGAGACCGGCGCCCAGGCCACCCTCTCCCTTTCTCCCAAACGGCGGACGGACACCCACCGGCCGCCGCTTTTTTCTCCCCCTCTTTGCAAAGGGGGGGGGATTCCCCACACTCCTCAGGAAGGGGCCGGGAGCTGCACCACAAGCTCGAAAGAGCTGTTTGCTGCTCAAGAGCCACGGGTTTCCGACCCCCGGTATATACCAATGAAACCTTTATTGGGAAACTAAAGCCATTGCATCTTTGCTTGGCATGTTTCCACAATATTCATTGTGGGTGGGGAATGTGTTATGTGATAGGAATGGGTAATTCTAAATCTTTACCTTTTCTACCTTTGATGAGTATAGAAGTAGGGTCCAGGACAAATATGGGAAGGCTATAGATAAAAGAAAGGAGGGAAGGAAGCATTTATAGCACAATCCAGTCAGATCACAGAAGTTAAACTGAGTCAGTGCTTGTGTGGGAGACCACCAAGAAAGGCTCTGAAGAAGAAGGCTATGGCAGGCTACCTCTGCTTCTCACTTGCCTCGAAAGCCGCTTGCTGGGGTTGTCGTAAGTCCGTTGCAGCTTGTTGGCACATACGTATATACATGTGGATAGAAGGGAAGCAAAAAGGATGGCAGAGTTCGTGACAAATATCAGCTCCTGTACGCAACACAACTGGCCAAGAGGCCAGGCTGGTTTCACCGTACATTAGACGCAGGTGTATGGCAGGATGCGCAGTCAAGAGGAAGCTTTGCAAAGAAAGAGATGTTTGAAGGGGCTTGAGGATGAAACAAAGAGGCCAGAGAGCAAATGAGGCTACATGGAGCAGAGGAAACCCAAGTGTTGAAGGAGGATTCGGAGACAGAGGTAAAAGATGGGAAATAAGTGGTAACAGTCAGAGGCATTCCTCCCATTGGGCATAGTGGGCAGTTGCCCAGGGCTTTCACTCTCTTGTGGGGGGCTTTAAAAATGCAGGTTCACAGGGATGTTTTTTTGCAGCCAGTATTTTTTTCCATTTTACCCGCATGGTGCAGTTTTTAGGCTAGCGGCACCAAAATTTCAGGAATTTTTCGGGAGACTCTCCTGAAGATATCACCCAGATTTGGTGAGATTTGGTTTAGGGAGTCCAAAGTTTAGGGAGTGCATGCCACTCCAAAGTTTAGGGAGTGCATTGTTTCCAATGGGAGCTAATAGGAGATGGGGGCCACACTTTTGAGGGTCCATGACTTTGGACCCCCTGAGCCAAGCTTCTCCAAACCTGGGTGGTATCATCAGTAGGGGCTCACGAAGATACTCTGAAATTTTGGTGCTGCTATCTTAATAATTGCACCCCTGACAGCAGGCACCCCCTAAATTTCCCCAGATTCTCCTTTTAAATCCACCCCCTTCCTGCCAATGCTTGTTTTCTTTCTTTCTTTTATTCTCTCAATGCCTAATAAAGGTTGTTGTTGTTGTTGTTGTTGTTGTTGTTGTTGTTGTTGTTGTTGTTGTTGTTGTTAAATCCACCCCCTTCGGCATGGATTTAAAGGGAGAATCTGAGGTCCCCAGTTGAAACATTGAAAGTGATGCTGTTTCAGGGTGGGGGATAATCCACCCCAAAACAGCATCACTTTCATCAAAGAAGCGAACTAGGACCCCAGATTCTCCCTTTAAGGTGGATTTAAAAGGAGAATCTGGGCTCTCTAGTTTTGAAAATGATGCTGTTTGGGGGTGGATTCCAGCATCACTTGTTTAAACGAGGGAGCCCAGATTCTCTTTTTAAATCCACCTTAAAGGGAGAATCTGGGGTCCCCAGTTTAAATAAAATTGAAAATGATGCTGTTTCCCCCAATTGGGGAGGCTGGATACAATACCGTAAAATGTTTTCATAGCAGTAATAAAACATTTTGAAAGCATTTTGAAAAAAATTTTCAAAAAAATATTTTTGCTGTGTGGTATGGCCCATTGCTGTGTCCAGATTTTGAGTTGGGGCATGTTCTATAATGTGATGGTGACTTTGAGACAACCTGGTGGAAAAAATCATTGTTTGGTTACGGTGGGGGAGGGTGGCCGCCCATGGGGGGGCATCAAACTCAGGTTTTGCCCAGGGCTCCAGTTTGCCTAGGTACGCCACTGGTAACAGTACCACTTTATTCTGCATTGGTCAGACCTCACCTGGAATACTGTGTCCAGTTCTGGGTGCCGCAATTCAAGAAGGATATTGACAGGCTGCACTCTTCGGTCAAATAAGACATGACCCTGTCTTCTATTCACAGGCTCTTTACTTCCATCAGATAGTTAACATCACTCCTACAAGCTTGAGCCCCTGCATCACACCTACCAACCTCCCTCTTGTCCTGCTTCCCTTTTATCCCTCCCAGGAGGTCCCCTCCCTCCTGGGAGCCTCTTGTTCAGCCTCCTAGTGGGTGGCAAGCTGCTTGTCTTTCCCTGCCAACCTGGTACTGGCTCTTCAGCCTTCCTGGCCCTCCTCCTTGATTGCAGCCTGGCTGGGGCTGTGCCAGCCCTGTACCATTCTCGATGGCTGCAGTGGGCTGCTGATTGCAACTTGACTAAGGCTGTGCTGTCTCCACCCTTTCCCCTGTAACGGCTGAGGCTTGTTCTTGCTGCTGAGGCTCTCCTGCCATTTCTCTGCAGTTTCTCCTGGCCCTGGCTTCCTAGAGGTCCCTGTTCCTGCTGGGAAGTCCAAGGGCAGGCCTGCCGGTTGTGAGGTGCTCCAAAGTCCCCTGGTGGGCATCTATGACAACGAGAGGAACAGGCTGCTGGATGCAGGAAGGCAGCCATGTCCCTGGACAGATATAAGCAGAGAAAACCTTCAAAATCAGTGGTTTATTGAATTTGAAAAGCTCCAAATGGTGGATCAGCCATTTCCCTTGTGCTCTTACTTCCACGGCATTGCAGTTAACAAAAGACTCAGGGGGTGGGGGTGGAGTTGTCTGTAGGATGAATTATGAATGGTGGGCTAACCATTTAATACCAAGCCTCTCTGTCCTCCTGCAGTAGCAGCAGCAGGAAGTGTGTGTGTGTATGTGGAGGGGGGGAGGAAATATCAGTTCTAGGACATGATCCCCTTCTTCAGCAGAGTGTGGTCCAGGGAATTGCTTTGCCTCTTTCTTTTTGGGGAGAAGGAGTATTTGGGAAGGGGTTAAAATATCAATATAACTCCAATCGCAGGTATATCAATATAACTGCAATTTAAAGGACTTTAACAAAGCCAGCAATCTTGCAACTACTAAGCATGATGTGATCTGTGCTTTTAAGAGGGGGTTGATGGGCAGAGTTAAGAGAACCAGGAAGAGCAGAGGCCAGTTGAGGCTTCAGCAACAAACTGTGGAGCAGGCAGTGAATGCCTCCTTGTGCAAACAGACACATGCAAGGAGACCATTCTACAGCACTACTGTGCAGCTTAGAGCCCCAAGGGAAGCATTCCATGTATAATGGGCCTTTGTGTAAGGGTCTAGTACCCCAGTCAATAACAAGGCTCAAGAATGCCTTCAAGAGTTTTATTAGCACTGTGTCAGTACCCTATGGCTAGGTAGCTGAGACTGAGGTCCCAACTCCCTGGCCCCCAGTATAAACCTTGAGATTATAGTATGGTTGGAGTGGGATAGTCCCCACCTTTGCATTCCCCCAATATCAGCATGTGAAAGGACAGTTGAAGACAGTTGCGGTAGTTACATTGTTTTGGGAATGGCCTGGCTACTCCCTGAGAAAGATACGGGCTTTCCGCACTACAGAAGGGAGCTAAGGTCGACTCGGTTCCCTTCAGTGGGGGGCAATTCCAGGCTGTCTGCACAGCAACTTACTTGGCCCCCTGGAACCGAGCAAAGTGGGCGGGATCATCTTGGTGCCTGTTTCTCTCCTCGATCGTGATTGGAGCTTGTGTTACCACGGGAAATGGGAGCGTTCTTTTTTTTTTACAGTTTACACTGATACCATTACATTCACCACGACTCTCCCATTTCGCGTACATGCCAAAAAAAAGCTGCTCCTGGATTATTGAACGGATGAGGTGTCAAGCTGATGCGTCCAAGACTTCGAAGGTTCGAAGCGGTATCAACCTGTTGCCAGCAGAAAGGTGCAGTTCATAACTGCGACAGGGATGTCGCAGTTCTGAGGGGGGGGGGGAACTGAGACAAAACAACGTTGAGCTCGGTTGCGGTGCGGATACACTGAGGTGAACCTAGATAGAAACCAGTACAACTCTGTCAGTGCAGAAAGCCCTGTAGATAGGGAGAGCCGGGAAGCTCTATTTACTACGTTACAGCAAGAACAAAAGACAGGGGCCTCTGGCCTTGGGCAAGGATGATACGCTTTGGCAGGCCCGTGATGGCAGGGCCTGACATTTTGTCTCATCAGACTAGGAGGTTTTTTTGTCTGAGCTTTTCTGGGTGCATCTTGACTTCCTGCAACCCACATTTCAGCTGTCTCTTGGTACCTCTTCACTGTTTATCAGACTCTTCAACCCACCTCCTTCAAATCTGCACAAAGGTCCTCAGGAACATGACTGGTCTGGGTCAGAGGTTTTGCACAAAATAACGGTTCAAAATTGAAGCAGGCAGTTTATGCTTTGCGATCAATGGCTGAACCATTAGAAATGGAGCAGGAACAATTCCTTCTTCTGTGTTGTATGTTAGATCATGCATGTTAACTCGCATTAGAAGGTGATGTTTTTGCCCTTCAGTGCCTCTTGCTGAAAGGGCTTTGTTATTCCGTTTGCCTGATTAGGCCTTAAAGGGTATGGCTCATTGGAAAATCTAAATACCTTGGAAAGTTTAAAACTCAAAGAGGTTACAGTTTAATTTAATTTTCGCTACTGATGCCAATATATTACTTTTTCCACTTCAGTAGATTTGTAGAATTAATGTCGTCCGTCCCCCCCTGTTTTTGATGATTGTCACTATCTAGCTACAACCTCCTTGTGGCACCAGGGAGTAAAGTTAGTTTTGAAAGCATTACGGAAATACAGTTTGGGAGGGCAGGAGGGAGAGTAGAATTGAGGGGTTGGGTGCTGTGTGGTTTCCGGGCTGTATGGCCGTGTTCTAGCAGCATTCTCTCCTGACCTCCCGCCCCCACCCCTCCCCGCCACCCTCCCCCCCTCCCCCCGAAAGCCCCCCCCCCCCGCCCCACCCCCCCCCCACCCCCCCCCCCCCCCCCTCCCCCCTCCCCCCCCCCCCCCCACCCCCCACCCCTCCCCCCCCCCCCCCCCCCCCCCCCCCACCCCCCACCCCCCCCAACCTCCCCCCCCCCCAACCACACCCCCCCACCCCCCGCCCGCACCACCCGCCCCCCCCCCCCACCCCCCCCCCCCCCCACCCCCCCCCCCCCCCACCCCCCCCCCCCCCCACCCCCCCCCCCCCCCACCCCCCCCCCCCCCCACCCCCCCCCCCCCCCACCCCCCCCCCCCCCCACCCCCCCCCCCCCCCACCCCCCCCCCCCCCCACCCCCCCCCCCCCCCACCCCCCCCCCCCCCCACCCCCCCCCCCCCCCACCCCCCCCCCCCCCCACCCCCCCCCCCCCCCACCCCCCCCCCCCCCCACCCCCCCCCCCCCCCACCCCCCCCCCCCCCCACCCCCCCCCCCCCCCACCCCCCCCCCCCCCCACCCCCCCCCCCCCCCACCCCCCCCCCCCCCCACCCCCCCCCCCCCCCACCCCCCCCCCCCCCCACCCCCCCCCCCCCCCACCCCCCCCCCCCCCCACCCCCCCCCCCCCCCACCCCCCCCCCCCCCCACCCCCCCCCCCCCCCACCCCCCCCCCCCCCCACCCCCCCCCCCCCCCACCCCCCCCCCCCCCCACCCCCCCCCCCCCCCACCCCCCCCCCCCCCCACCCCCCCCCCCCCCCACCCCCCCCCCCCCCCACCCCCCCCCCCCCCCACCCCCCCCCCCCCCCACCCCCCCCCCCCCCCACCCCCCCCCCCCCCCACCCCCCCCCCCCCCCACCCCCCCCCCCCCCCACCCCCCCCCCCCCCCACCCCCCCCCCCCCCCACCCCCCCCCCCCCCCACCCCCCCCCCCCCCCACCCCCCCCCCCCCCCACCCCCCCCCCCCCCCACCCCCCCCCCCCCCCACCCCCCCCCCCCCCCACCCCCCCCCCCCCCCACCCCCCCCCCCCCCCACCCCCCCCCCCCCCCACCCCCCCCCCCCCCCACCCCCCCCCCCCCCCACCCCCCCCCCCCCCCACCCCCCCCCCCCCCCACCCCCCCCCCCCCCCACCCCCCCCCCCCCCCACCCCCCCCCCCCCCCACCCCCCCCCCCCCCCACCCCCCCCCCCCCCCACCCCCCCCCCCCCCCACCCCCCCCCCCCCCCACCCCCCCCCCCCCCCACCCCCCCCCCCCCCCACCCCCCCCCCCCCCCACCCCCCCCCCCCCCCACCCCCCCCCCCCCCCACCCCCCCCCCCCCCCACCCCCCCCCCCCCCCACCCCCCCCCCCCCCCACCCCCCCCCCCCCCCACCCCCCCCCCCCCCCACCCCCCCCCCCCCCCACCCCCCCCCCCCCCCACCCCCCCCCCCCCCCACCCCCCCCCCCCCCCACCCCCCCCCCCCCCCACCCCCCCCCCCCCCCACCCCCCCCCCCCCCCACCCCCCCCCCCCCCCACCCCCCCCCCCCCCCACCCCCCCCCCCCCCCACCCCCCCCCCCCCCCACCCCCCCCCCCCCCCACCCCCCCCCCCCCCCACCCCCCCCCCCCCCCACCCCCCCCCCCCCCCACCCCCCCCCCCCCCCACCCCCCCCCCCCCCCACCCCCCCCCCCCCCCACCCCCCCCCCCCCCCACCCCCCCCCCCCCCCACCCCCCCCCCCCCCCACCCCCCCCCCCCCCCACCCCCCCCCCCCCCCACCCCCCCCCCCCCCCACCCCCCCCCCCCCCCACCCCCCCCCCCCCCCACCCCCCCCCCCCCCCACCCCCCCCCCCCCCCACCCCCCCCCCCCCCCACCCCCCCCCCCCCCCACCCCCCCCCCCCCCCACCCCCCCCCCCCCCCACCCCCCCCCCCCCCCACCCCCCCCCCCCCCCACCCCCCCCCCCCCCCACCCCCCCCCCCCCCCACCCCCCCCCCCCCCCACCCCCCCCCCCCCCCACCCCCCCCCCCCCCCACCCCCCCCCCCCCCCACCCCCCCCCCCCCCCACCCCCCCCCCCCCCCACCCCCCCCCCCCCCCACCCCCCCCCCCCCCCACCCCCCCCCCCCCCCACCCCCCCCCCCCCCCACCCCCCCCCCCCCCCACCCCCCCCCCCCCCCACCCCCCCCCCCCCCCACCCCCCCCCCCCCCCACCCCCCCCCCCCCCCACCCCCCCCCCCCCCCACCCCCCCCCCCCCCCACCCCCCCCCCCCCCCACCCCCCCCCCCCCCCACCCCCCCCCCCCCCCACCCCCCCCCCCCCCCACCCCCCCCCCCCCCCACCCCCCCCCCCCCCCACCCCCCCCCCCCCCCACCCCCCCCCCCCCCCACCCCCCCCCCCCCCCACCCCCCCCCCCCCCCACCCCCCCCCCCCCCCACCCCCCCCCCCCCCCACCCCCCCCCCCCCCCACCCCCCCCCCCCCCCACCCCCCCCCCCCCCCACCCCCCCCCCCCCCCACCCCCCCCCCCCCCCACCCCCCCCCCCCCCCACCCCCCCCCCCCCCCACCCCCCCCCCCCCCCACCCCCCCCCCCCCCCACCCCCCCCCCCCCCCACCCCCCCCCCCCCCCACCCCCCCCCCCCCCCACCCCCCCCCCCCCCCACCCCCCCCCCCCCCCACCCCCCCCCCCCCCCACCCCCCCCCCCCCCCACCCCCCCCCCCCCCCACCCCCCCCCCCCCCCACCCCCCCCCCCCCCCACCCCCCCCCCCCCCCACCCCCCCCCCCCCCCACCCCCCCCCCCCCCCACCCCCCCCCCCCCCCACCCCCCCCCCCCCCCACCCCCCCCCCCCCCCACCCCCCCCCCCCCCCACCCCCCCCCCCCCCCACCCCCCCCCCCCCCCACCCCCCCCCCCCCCCACCCCCCCCCCCCCCCACCCCCCCCCCCCCCCACCCCCCCCCCCCCCCACCCCCCCCCCCCCCCACCCCCCCCCCCCCCCACCCCCCCCCCCCCCCACCCCCCCCCCCCCCCACCCCCCCCCCCCCCCACCCCCCCCCCCCCCCACCCCCCCCCCCCCCCACCCCCCCCCCCCCCCACCCCCCCCCCCCCCCACCCCCCCCCCCCCCCACCCCCCCCCCCCCCCACCCCCCCCCCCCCCCACCCCCCCCCCCCCCCACCCCCCCCCCCCCCCACCCCCCCCCCCCCCCACCCCCCCCCCCCCCCACCCCCCCCCCCCCCCACCCCCCCCCCCCCCCACCCCCCCCCCCCCCCACCCCCCCCCCCCCCCACCCCCCCCCCCCCCCACCCCCCCCCCCCCCCACCCCCCCCCCCCCCCACCCCCCCCCCCCCCCACCCCCCCCCCCCCCCACCCCCCCCCCCCCCCACCCCCCCCCCCCCCCACCCCCCCCCCCCCCCACCCCCCCCCCCCCCCACCCCCCCCCCCCCCCACCCCCCCCCCCCCCCACCCCCCCCCCCCCCCACCCCCCCCCCCCCCCACCCCCCCCCCCCCCCACCCCCCCCCCCCCCCACCCCCCCCCCCCCCCACCCCCCCCCCCCCCCACCCCCCCCCCCCCCCACCCCCCCCCCCCCCCACCCCCCCCCCCCCCCACCCCCCCCCCCCCCCACCCCCCCCCCCCCCCACCCCCCCCCCCCCCCACCCCCCCCCCCCCCCACCCCCCCCCCCCCCCACCCCCCCCCCCCCCCACCCCCCCCCCCCCCCACCCCCCCCCCCCCCCACCCCCCCCCCCCCCCACCCCCCCCCCCCCCCACCCCCCCCCCCCCCCACCCCCCCCCCCCCCCACCCCCCCCCCCCCCCACCCCCCCCCCCCCCCACCCCCCCCCCCCCCCACCCCCCCCCCCCCCCACCCCCCCCCCCCCCCACCCCCCCCCCCCCCCACCCCCCCCCCCCCCCACCCCCCCCCCCCCCCACCCCCCCCCCCCCCCACCCCCCCCCCCCCCCACCCCCCCCCCCCCCCACCCCCCCCCCCCCCCACCCCCCCCCCCCCCCACCCCCCCCCCCCCCCACCCCCCCCCCCCCCCACCCCCCCCCCCCCCCACCCCCCCCCCCCCCCACCCCCCCCCCCCCCCACCCCCCCCCCCCCCCACCCCCCCCCCCCCCCACCCCCCCCCCCCCCCACCCCCCCCCCCCCCCACCCCCCCCCCCCCCCACCCCCCCCCCCCCCCACCCCCCCCCCCCCCCACCCCCCCCCCCCCCCACCCCCCCCCCCCCCCACCCCCCCCCCCCCCCACCCCCCCCCCCCCCCACCCCCCCCCCCCCCCACCCCCCCCCCCCCCCACCCCCCCCCCCCCCCACCCCCCCCCCCCCCCACCCCCCCCCCCCCCCACCCCCCCCCCCCCCCACCCCCCCCCCCCCCCACCCCCCCCCCCCCCCACCCCCCCCCCCCCCCACCCCCCCCCCCCCCCACCCCCCCCCCCCCCCACCCCCCCCCCCCCCCACCCCCCCCCCCCCCCACCCCCCCCCCCCCCCACCCCCCCCCCCCCCCACCCCCCCCCCCCCCCACCCCCCCCCCCCCCCACCCCCCCCCCCCCCCACCCCCCCCCCCCCCCACCCCCCCCCCCCCCCACCCCCCCCCCCCCCCACCCCCCCCCCCCCCCACCCCCCCCCCCCCCCACCCCCCCCCCCCCCCACCCCCCCCCCCCCCCACCCCCCCCCCCCCCCACCCCCCCCCCCCCCCACCCCCCCCCCCCCCCACCCCCCCCCCCCCCCACCCCCCCCCCCCCCCACCCCCCCCCCCCCCCACCCCCCCCCCCCCCCACCCCCCCCCCCCCCCACCCCCCCCCCCCCCCACCCCCCCCCCCCCCCACCCCCCCCCCCCCCCACCCCCCCCCCCCCCCACCCCCCCCCCCCCCCACCCCCCCCCCCCCCCACCCCCCCCCCCCCCCACCCCCCCCCCCCCCCACCCCCCCCCCCCCCCACCCCCCCCCCCCCCCACCCCCCCCCCCCCCCACCCCCCCCCCCCCCCACCCCCCCCCCCCCCCACCCCCCCCCCCCCCCACCCCCCCCCCCCCCCACCCCCCCCCCCCCCCACCCCCCCCCCCCCCCACCCCCCCCCCCCCCCACCCCCCCCCCCCCCCACCCCCCCCCCCCCCCACCCCCCCCCCCCCCCACCCCCCCCCCCCCCCACCCCCCCCCCCCCCCACCCCCCCCCCCCCCCACCCCCCCCCCCCCCCACCCCCCCCCCCCCCCACCCCCCCCCCCCCCCACCCCCCCCCCCCCCCACCCCCCCCCCCCCCCACCCCCCCCCCCCCCCACCCCCCCCCCCCCCCACCCCCCCCCCCCCCCACCCCCCCCCCCCCCCACCCCCCCCCCCCCCCACCCCCCCCCCCCCCCACCCCCCCCCCCCCCCACCCCCCCCCCCCCCCACCCCCCCCCCCCCCCACCCCCCCCCCCCCCCACCCCCCCCCCCCCCCACCCCCCCCCCCCCCCACCCCCCCCCCCCCCCACCCCCCCCCCCCCCCACCCCCCCCCCCCCCCACCCCCCCCCCCCCCCACCCCCCCCCCCCCCCACCCCCCCCCCCCCCCACCCCCCCCCCCCCCCACCCCCCCCCCCCCCCACCCCCCCCCCCCCCCACCCCCCCCCCCCCCCACCCCCCCCCCCCCCCACCCCCCCCCCCCCCCACCCCCCCCCCCCCCCACCCCCCCCCCCCCCCACCCCCCCCCCCCCCCACCCCCCCCCCCCCCCACCCCCCCCCCCCCCCACCCCCCCCCCCCCCCACCCCCCCCCCCCCCCACCCCCCCCCCCCCCCACCCCCCCCCCCCCCCACCCCCCCCCCCCCCCACCCCCCCCCCCCCCCACCCCCCCCCCCCCCCACCCCCCCCCCCCCCCACCCCCCCCCCCCCCCACCCCCCCCCCCCCCCACCCCCCCCCCCCCCCACCCCCCCCCCCCCCCACCCCCCCCCCCCCCCACCCCCCCCCCCCCCCACCCCCCCCCCCCCCCACCCCCCCCCCCCCCCACCCCCCCCCCCCCCCACCCCCCCCCCCCCCCACCCCCCCCCCCCCCCACCCCCCCCCCCCCCCACCCCCCCCCCCCCCCACCCCCCCCCCCCCCCACCCCCCCCCCCCCCCACCCCCCCCCCCCCCCACCCCCCCCCCCCCCCACCCCCCCCCCCCCCCACCCCCCCCCCCCCCCACCCCCCCCCCCCCCCACCCCCCCCCCCCCCCACCCCCCCCCCCCCCCACCCCCCCCCCCCCCCACCCCCCCCCCCCCCCACCCCCCCCCCCCCCCACCCCCCCCCCCCCCCACCCCCCCCCCCCCCCACCCCCCCCCCCCCCCACCCCCCCCCCCCCCCACCCCCCCCCCCCCCCACCCCCCCCCCCCCCCACCCCCCCCCCCCCCCACCCCCCCCCCCCCCCACCCCCCCCCCCCCCCACCCCCCCCCCCCCCCACCCCCCCCCCCCCCCACCCCCCCCCCCCCCCACCCCCCCCCCCCCCCACCCCCCCCCCCCCCCACCCCCCCCCCCCCCCACCCCCCCCCCCCCCCACCCCCCCCCCCCCCCACCCCCCCCCCCCCCCACCCCCCCCCCCCCCCACCCCCCCCCCCCCCCACCCCCCCCCCCCCCCACCCCCCCCCCCCCCCACCCCCCCCCCCCCCCACCCCCCCCCCCCCCCACCCCCCCCCCCCCCCACCCCCCCCCCCCCCCACCCCCCCCCCCCCCCACCCCCCCCCCCCCCCACCCCCCCCCCCCCCCACCCCCCCCCCCCCCCACCCCCCCCCCCCCCCACCCCCCCCCCCCCCCACCCCCCCCCCCCCCCACCCCCCCCCCCCCCCACCCCCCCCCCCCCCCACCCCCCCCCCCCCCCACCCCCCCCCCCCCCCACCCCCCCCCCCCCCCACCCCCCCCCCCCCCCACCCCCCCCCCCCCCCACCCCCCCCCCCCCCCACCCCCCCCCCCCCCCACCCCCCCCCCCCCCCACCCCCCCCCCCCCCCACCCCCCCCCCCCCCCACCCCCCCCCCCCCCCACCCCCCCCCCCCCCCACCCCCCCCCCCCCCCACCCCCCCCCCCCCCCACCCCCCCCCCCCCCCACCCCCCCCCCCCCCCACCCCCCCCCCCCCCCACCCCCCCCCCCCCCCACCCCCCCCCCCCCCCACCCCCCCCCCCCCCCACCCCCCCCCCCCCCCACCCCCCCCCCCCCCCACCCCCCCCCCCCCCCACCCCCCCCCCCCCCCACCCCCCCCCCCCCCCACCCCCCCCCCCCCCCACCCCCCCCCCCCCCCACCCCCCCCCCCCCCCACCCCCCCCCCCCCCCACCCCCCCCCCCCCCCACCCCCCCCCCCCCCCACCCCCCCCCCCCCCCACCCCCCCCCCCCCCCACCCCCCCCCCCCCCCACCCCCCCCCCCCCCCACCCCCCCCCCCCCCCACCCCCCCCCCCCCCCACCCCCCCCCCCCCCCACCCCCCCCCCCCCCCACCCCCCCCCCCCCCCACCCCCCCCCCCCCCCACCCCCCCCCCCCCCCACCCCCCCCCCCCCCCACCCCCCCCCCCCCCCACCCCCCCCCCCCCCCACCCCCCCCCCCCCCCACCCCCCCCCCCCCCCACCCCCCCCCCCCCCCACCCCCCCCCCCCCCCACCCCCCCCCCCCCCCACCCCCCCCCCCCCCCACCCCCCCCCCCCCCCACCCCCCCCCCCCCCCACCCCCCCCCCCCCCCACCCCCCCCCCCCCCCACCCCCCCCCCCCCCCACCCCCCCCCCCCCCCACCCCCCCCCCCCCCCACCCCCCCCCCCCCCCACCCCCCCCCCCCCCCACCCCCCCCCCCCCCCACCCCCCCCCCCCCCCACCCCCCCCCCCCCCCACCCCCCCCCCCCCCCACCCCCCCCCCCCCCCACCCCCCCCCCCCCCCACCCCCCCCCCCCCCCACCCCCCCCCCCCCCCACCCCCCCCCCCCCCCACCCCCCCCCCCCCCCACCCCCCCCCCCCCCCACCCCCCCCCCCCCCCACCCCCCCCCCCCCCCACCCCCCCCCCCCCCCACCCCCCCCCCCCCCCACCCCCCCCCCCCCCCACCCCCCCCCCCCCCCACCCCCCCCCCCCCCCACCCCCCCCCCCCCCCACCCCCCCCCCCCCCCACCCCCCCCCCCCCCCACCCCCCCCCCCCCCCACCCCCCCCCCCCCCCACCCCCCCCCCCCCCCACCCCCCCCCCCCCCCACCCCCCCCCCCCCCCACCCCCCCCCCCCCCCACCCCCCCCCCCCCCCACCCCCCCCCCCCCCCACCCCCCCCCCCCCCCACCCCCCCCCCCCCCCACCCCCCCCCCCCCCCACCCCCCCCCCCCCCCACCCCCCCCCCCCCCCACCCCCCCCCCCCCCCACCCCCCCCCCCCCCCACCCCCCCCCCCCCCCACCCCCCCCCCCCCCCACCCCCCCCCCCCCCCACCCCCCCCCCCCCCCACCCCCCCCCCCCCCCACCCCCCCCCCCCCCCACCCCCCCCCCCCCCCACCCCCCCCCCCCCCCACCCCCCCCCCCCCCCACCCCCCCCCCCCCCCACCCCCCCCCCCCCCCACCCCCCCCCCCCCCCACCCCCCCCCCCCCCCACCCCCCCCCCCCCCCACCCCCCCCCCCCCCCACCCCCCCCCCCCCCCACCCCCCCCCCCCCCCACCCCCCCCCCCCCCCACCCCCCCCCCCCCCCACCCCCCCCCCCCCCCACCCCCCCCCCCCCCCACCCCCCCCCCCCCCCACCCCCCCCCCCCCCCACCCCCCCCCCCCCCCACCCCCCCCCCCCCCCACCCCCCCCCCCCCCCACCCCCCCCCCCCCCCACCCCCCCCCCCCCCCACCCCCCCCCCCCCCCACCCCCCCCCCCCCCCACCCCCCCCCCCCCCCACCCCCCCCCCCCCCCACCCCCCCCCCCCCCCACCCCCCCCCCCCCCCACCCCCCCCCCCCCCCACCCCCCCCCCCCCCCACCCCCCCCCCCCCCCACCCCCCCCCCCCCCCACCCCCCCCCCCCCCCACCCCCCCCCCCCCCCACCCCCCCCCCCCCCCACCCCCCCCCCCCCCCACCCCCCCCCCCCCCCACCCCCCCCCCCCCCCACCCCCCCCCCCCCCCACCCCCCCCCCCCCCCACCCCCCCCCCCCCCCACCCCCCCCCCCCCCCACCCCCCCCCCCCCCCACCCCCCCCCCCCCCCACCCCCCCCCCCCCCCACCCCCCCCCCCCCCCACCCCCCCCCCCCCCCACCCCCCCCCCCCCCCACCCCCCCCCCCCCCCACCCCCCCCCCCCCCCACCCCCCCCCCCCCCCACCCCCCCCCCCCCCCACCCCCCCCCCCCCCCACCCCCCCCCCCCCCCACCCCCCCCCCCCCCCACCCCCCCCCCCCCCCACCCCCCCCCCCCCCCACCCCCCCCCCCCCCCACCCCCCCCCCCCCCCACCCCCCCCCCCCCCCACCCCCCCCCCCCCCCACCCCCCCCCCCCCCCACCCCCCCCCCCCCCCACCCCCCCCCCCCCCCACCCCCCCCCCCCCCCACCCCCCCCCCCCCCCACCCCCCCCCCCCCCCACCCCCCCCCCCCCCCACCCCCCCCCCCCCCCACCCCCCCCCCCCCCCACCCCCCCCCCCCCCCACCCCCCCCCCCCCCCACCCCCCCCCCCCCCCACCCCCCCCCCCCCCCACCCCCCCCCCCCCCCACCCCCCCCCCCCCCCACCCCCCCCCCCCCCCACCCCCCCCCCCCCCCACCCCCCCCCCCCCCCACCCCCCCCCCCCCCCACCCCCCCCCCCCCCCACCCCCCCCCCCCCCCACCCCCCCCCCCCCCCACCCCCCCCCCCCCCCACCCCCCCCCCCCCCCACCCCCCCCCCCCCCCACCCCCCCCCCCCCCCACCCCCCCCCCCCCCCACCCCCCCCCCCCCCCACCCCCCCCCCCCCCCACCCCCCCCCCCCCCCACCCCCCCCCCCCCCCACCCCCCCCCCCCCCCACCCCCCCCCCCCCCCACCCCCCCCCCCCCCCACCCCCCCCCCCCCCCACCCCCCCCCCCCCCCACCCCCCCCCCCCCCCACCCCCCCCCCCCCCCACCCCCCCCCCCCCCCACCCCCCCCCCCCCCCACCCCCCCCCCCCCCCACCCCCCCCCCCCCCCACCCCCCCCCCCCCCCACCCCCCCCCCCCCCCACCCCCCCCCCCCCCCACCCCCCCCCCCCCCCACCCCCCCCCCCCCCCACCCCCCCCCCCCCCCACCCCCCCCCCCCCCCACCCCCCCCCCCCCCCACCCCCCCCCCCCCCCACCCCCCCCCCCCCCCACCCCCCCCCCCCCCCACCCCCCCCCCCCCCCACCCCCCCCCCCCCCCACCCCCCCCCCCCCCCACCCCCCCCCCCCCCCACCCCCCCCCCCCCCCACCCCCCCCCCCCCCCACCCCCCCCCCCCCCCACCCCCCCCCCCCCCCACCCCCCCCCCCCCCCACCCCCCCCCCCCCCCACCCCCCCCCCCCCCCACCCCCCCCCCCCCCCACCCCCCCCCCCCCCCACCCCCCCCCCCCCCCACCCCCCCCCCCCCCCACCCCCCCCCCCCCCCACCCCCCCCCCCCCCCACCCCCCCCCCCCCCCACCCCCCCCCCCCCCCACCCCCCCCCCCCCCCACCCCCCCCCCCCCCCACCCCCCCCCCCCCCCACCCCCCCCCCCCCCCACCCCCCCCCCCCCCCACCCCCCCCCCCCCCCACCCCCCCCCCCCCCCACCCCCCCCCCCCCCCACCCCCCCCCCCCCCCACCCCCCCCCCCCCCCACCCCCCCCCCCCCCCACCCCCCCCCCCCCCCACCCCCCCCCCCCCCCACCCCCCCCCCCCCCCACCCCCCCCCCCCCCCACCCCCCCCCCCCCCCACCCCCCCCCCCCCCCACCCCCCCCCCCCCCCACCCCCCCCCCCCCCCACCCCCCCCCCCCCCCACCCCCCCCCCCCCCCACCCCCCCCCCCCCCCACCCCCCCCCCCCCCCACCCCCCCCCCCCCCCACCCCCCCCCCCCCCCACCCCCCCCCCCCCCCACCCCCCCCCCCCCCCACCCCCCCCCCCCCCCACCCCCCCCCCCCCCCACCCCCCCCCCCCCCCACCCCCCCCCCCCCCCACCCCCCCCCCCCCCCACCCCCCCCCCCCCCCACCCCCCCCCCCCCCCACCCCCCCCCCCCCCCACCCCCCCCCCCCCCCACCCCCCCCCCCCCCCACCCCCCCCCCCCCCCACCCCCCCCCCCCCCCACCCCCCCCCCCCCCCACCCCCCCCCCCCCCCACCCCCCCCCCCCCCCACCCCCCCCCCCCCCCACCCCCCCCCCCCCCCACCCCCCCCCCCCCCCACCCCCCCCCCCCCCCACCCCCCCCCCCCCCCACCCCCCCCCCCCCCCACCCCCCCCCCCCCCCACCCCCCCCCCCCCCCACCCCCCCCCCCCCCCACCCCCCCCCCCCCCCACCCCCCCCCCCCCCCACCCCCCCCCCCCCCCACCCCCCCCCCCCCCCACCCCCCCCCCCCCCCACCCCCCCCCCCCCCCACCCCCCCCCCCCCCCACCCCCCCCCCCCCCCACCCCCCCCCCCCCCCACCCCCCCCCCCCCCCACCCCCCCCCCCCCCCACCCCCCCCCCCCCCCACCCCCCCCCCCCCCCACCCCCCCCCCCCCCCACCCCCCCCCCCCCCCACCCCCCCCCCCCCCCACCCCCCCCCCCCCCCACCCCCCCCCCCCCCCACCCCCCCCCCCCCCCACCCCCCCCCCCCCCCACCCCCCCCCCCCCCCACCCCCCCCCCCCCCCACCCCCCCCCCCCCCCACCCCCCCCCCCCCCCACCCCCCCCCCCCCCCACCCCCCCCCCCCCCCACCCCCCCCCCCCCCCACCCCCCCCCCCCCCCACCCCCCCCCCCCCCCACCCCCCCCCCCCCCCACCCCCCCCCCCCCCCACCCCCCCCCCCCCCCACCCCCCCCCCCCCCCACCCCCCCCCCCCCCCACCCCCCCCCCCCCCCACCCCCCCCCCCCCCCACCCCCCCCCCCCCCCACCCCCCCCCCCCCCCACCCCCCCCCCCCCCCACCCCCCCCCCCCCCCACCCCCCCCCCCCCCCACCCCCCCCCCCCCCCACCCCCCCCCCCCCCCACCCCCCCCCCCCCCCACCCCCCCCCCCCCCCACCCCCCCCCCCCCCCACCCCCCCCCCCCCCCACCCCCCCCCCCCCCCACCCCCCCCCCCCCCCACCCCCCCCCCCCCCCACCCCCCCCCCCCCCCACCCCCCCCCCCCCCCACCCCCCCCCCCCCCCACCCCCCCCCCCCCCCACCCCCCCCCCCCCCCACCCCCCCCCCCCCCCACCCCCCCCCCCCCCCACCCCCCCCCCCCCCCACCCCCCCCCCCCCCCACCCCCCCCCCCCCCCACCCCCCCCCCCCCCCACCCCCCCCCCCCCCCACCCCCCCCCCCCCCCACCCCCCCCCCCCCCCACCCCCCCCCCCCCCCACCCCCCCCCCCCCCCACCCCCCCCCCCCCCCACCCCCCCCCCCCCCCACCCCCCCCCCCCCCCACCCCCCCCCCCCCCCACCCCCCCCCCCCCCCACCCCCCCCCCCCCCCACCCCCCCCCCCCCCCACCCCCCCCCCCCCCCACCCCCCCCCCCCCCCACCCCCCCCCCCCCCCACCCCCCCCCCCCCCCACCCCCCCCCCCCCCCACCCCCCCCCCCCCCCACCCCCCCCCCCCCCCACCCCCCCCCCCCCCCACCCCCCCCCCCCCCCACCCCCCCCCCCCCCCACCCCCCCCCCCCCCCACCCCCCCCCCCCCCCACCCCCCCCCCCCCCCACCCCCCCCCCCCCCCACCCCCCCCCCCCCCCACCCCCCCCCCCCCCCACCCCCCCCCCCCCCCACCCCCCCCCCCCCCCACCCCCCCCCCCCCCCACCCCCCCCCCCCCCCACCCCCCCCCCCCCCCACCCCCCCCCCCCCCCACCCCCCCCCCCCCCCACCCCCCCCCCCCCCCACCCCCCCCCCCCCCCACCCCCCCCCCCCCCCACCCCCCCCCCCCCCCACCCCCCCCCCCCCCCACCCCCCCCCCCCCCCACCCCCCCCCCCCCCCACCCCCCCCCCCCCCCACCCCCCCCCCCCCCCACCCCCCCCCCCCCCCACCCCCCCCCCCCCCCACCCCCCCCCCCCCCCACCCCCCCCCCCCCCCACCCCCCCCCCCCCCCACCCCCCCCCCCCCCCACCCCCCCCCCCCCCCACCCCCCCCCCCCCCCACCCCCCCCCCCCCCCACCCCCCCCCCCCCCCACCCCCCCCCCCCCCCACCCCCCCCCCCCCCCACCCCCCCCCCCCCCCACCCCCCCCCCCCCCCACCCCCCCCCCCCCCCACCCCCCCCCCCCCCCACCCCCCCCCCCCCCCACCCCCCCCCCCCCCCACCCCCCCCCCCCCCCACCCCCCCCCCCCCCCACCCCCCCCCCCCCCCACCCCCCCCCCCCCCCACCCCCCCCCCCCCCCACCCCCCCCCCCCCCCACCCCCCCCCCCCCCCACCCCCCCCCCCCCCCACCCCCCCCCCCCCCCACCCCCCCCCCCCCCCACCCCCCCCCCCCCCCACCCCCCCCCCCCCCCACCCCCCCCCCCCCCCACCCCCCCCCCCCCCCACCCCCCCCCCCCCCCACCCCCCCCCCCCCCCACCCCCCCCCCCCCCCACCCCCCCCCCCCCCCACCCCCCCCCCCCCCCACCCCCCCCCCCCCCCACCCCCCCCCCCCCCCACCCCCCCCCCCCCCCACCCCCCCCCCCCCCCACCCCCCCCCCCCCCCACCCCCCCCCCCCCCCACCCCCCCCCCCCCCCACCCCCCCCCCCCCCCACCCCCCCCCCCCCCCACCCCCCCCCCCCCCCACCCCCCCCCCCCCCCACCCCCCCCCCCCCCCACCCCCCCCCCCCCCCACCCCCCCCCCCCCCCACCCCCCCCCCCCCCCACCCCCCCCCCCCCCCACCCCCCCCCCCCCCCACCCCCCCCCCCCCCCACCCCCCCCCCCCCCCACCCCCCCCCCCCCCCACCCCCCCCCCCCCCCACCCCCCCCCCCCCCCACCCCCCCCCCCCCCCACCCCCCCCCCCCCCCACCCCCCCCCCCCCCCACCCCCCCCCCCCCCCACCCCCCCCCCCCCCCACCCCCCCCCCCCCCCACCCCCCCCCCCCCCCACCCCCCCCCCCCCCCACCCCCCCCCCCCCCCACCCCCCCCCCCCCCCACCCCCCCCCCCCCCCACCCCCCCCCCCCCCCACCCCCCCCCCCCCCCACCCCCCCCCCCCCCCACCCCCCCCCCCCCCCACCCCCCCCCCCCCCCACCCCCCCCCCCCCCCACCCCCCCCCCCCCCCACCCCCCCCCCCCCCCACCCCCCCCCCCCCCCACCCCCCCCCCCCCCCACCCCCCCCCCCCCCCACCCCCCCCCCCCCCCACCCCCCCCCCCCCCCACCCCCCCCCCCCCCCACCCCCCCCCCCCCCCACCCCCCCCCCCCCCCACCCCCCCCCCCCCCCACCCCCCCCCCCCCCCACCCCCCCCCCCCCCCACCCCCCCCCCCCCCCACCCCCCCCCCCCCCCACCCCCCCCCCCCCCCACCCCCCCCCCCCCCCACCCCCCCCCCCCCCCACCCCCCCCCCCCCCCACCCCCCCCCCCCCCCACCCCCCCCCCCCCCCACCCCCCCCCCCCCCCACCCCCCCCCCCCCCCACCCCCCCCCCCCCCCACCCCCCCCCCCCCCCACCCCCCCCCCCCCCCACCCCCCCCCCCCCCCACCCCCCCCCCCCCCCACCCCCCCCCCCCCCCACCCCCCCCCCCCCCCACCCCCCCCCCCCCCCACCCCCCCCCCCCCCCACCCCCCCCCCCCCCCACCCCCCCCCCCCCCCACCCCCCCCCCCCCCCACCCCCCCCCCCCCCCACCCCCCCCCCCCCCCACCCCCCCCCCCCCCCACCCCCCCCCCCCCCCACCCCCCCCCCCCCCCACCCCCCCCCCCCCCCACCCCCCCCCCCCCCCACCCCCCCCCCCCCCCACCCCCCCCCCCCCCCACCCCCCCCCCCCCCCACCCCCCCCCCCCCCCACCCCCCCCCCCCCCCACCCCCCCCCCCCCCCACCCCCCCCCCCCCCCACCCCCCCCCCCCCCCACCCCCCCCCCCCCCCACCCCCCCCCCCCCCCACCCCCCCCCCCCCCCACCCCCCCCCCCCCCCACCCCCCCCCCCCCCCACCCCCCCCCCCCCCCACCCCCCCCCCCCCCCACCCCCCCCCCCCCCCACCCCCCCCCCCCCCCACCCCCCCCCCCCCCCACCCCCCCCCCCCCCCACCCCCCCCCCCCCCCACCCCCCCCCCCCCCCACCCCCCCCCCCCCCCACCCCCCCCCCCCCCCACCCCCCCCCCCCCCCACCCCCCCCCCCCCCCACCCCCCCCCCCCCCCACCCCCCCCCCCCCCCACCCCCCCCCCCCCCCACCCCCCCCCCCCCCCACCCCCCCCCCCCCCCACCCCCCCCCCCCCCCACCCCCCCCCCCCCCCACCCCCCCCCCCCCCCACCCCCCCCCCCCCCCACCCCCCCCCCCCCCCACCCCCCCCCCCCCCCACCCCCCCCCCCCCCCACCCCCCCCCCCCCCCACCCCCCCCCCCCCCCACCCCCCCCCCCCCCCACCCCCCCCCCCCCCCACCCCCCCCCCCCCCCACCCCCCCCCCCCCCCACCCCCCCCCCCCCCCACCCCCCCCCCCCCCCACCCCCCCCCCCCCCCACCCCCCCCCCCCCCCACCCCCCCCCCCCCCCACCCCCCCCCCCCCCCACCCCCCCCCCCCCCCACCCCCCCCCCCCCCCACCCCCCCCCCCCCCCACCCCCCCCCCCCCCCACCCCCCCCCCCCCCCACCCCCCCCCCCCCCCACCCCCCCCCCCCCCCACCCCCCCCCCCCCCCACCCCCCCCCCCCCCCACCCCCCCCCCCCCCCACCCCCCCCCCCCCCCACCCCCCCCCCCCCCCACCCCCCCCCCCCCCCACCCCCCCCCCCCCCCACCCCCCCCCCCCCCCACCCCCCCCCCCCCCCACCCCCCCCCCCCCCCACCCCCCCCCCCCCCCACCCCCCCCCCCCCCCACCCCCCCCCCCCCCCACCCCCCCCCCCCCCCACCCCCCCCCCCCCCCACCCCCCCCCCCCCCCACCCCCCCCCCCCCCCACCCCCCCCCCCCCCCACCCCCCCCCCCCCCCACCCCCCCCCCCCCCCACCCCCCCCCCCCCCCACCCCCCCCCCCCCCCACCCCCCCCCCCCCCCACCCCCCCCCCCCCCCACCCCCCCCCCCCCCCACCCCCCCCCCCCCCCACCCCCCCCCCCCCCCACCCCCCCCCCCCCCCACCCCCCCCCCCCCCCACCCCCCCCCCCCCCCACCCCCCCCCCCCCCCACCCCCCCCCCCCCCCACCCCCCCCCCCCCCCACCCCCCCCCCCCCCCACCCCCCCCCCCCCCCACCCCCCCCCCCCCCCACCCCCCCCCCCCCCCACCCCCCCCCCCCCCCACCCCCCCCCCCCCCCACCCCCCCCCCCCCCCACCCCCCCCCCCCCCCACCCCCCCCCCCCCCCACCCCCCCCCCCCCCCACCCCCCCCCCCCCCCACCCCCCCCCCCCCCCACCCCCCCCCCCCCCCACCCCCCCCCCCCCCCACCCCCCCCCCCCCCCACCCCCCCCCCCCCCCACCCCCCCCCCCCCCCACCCCCCCCCCCCCCCACCCCCCCCCCCCCCCACCCCCCCCCCCCCCCACCCCCCCCCCCCCCCACCCCCCCCCCCCCCCACCCCCCCCCCCCCCCACCCCCCCCCCCCCCCACCCCCCCCCCCCCCCACCCCCCCCCCCCCCCACCCCCCCCCCCCCCCACCCCCCCCCCCCCCCACCCCCCCCCCCCCCCACCCCCCCCCCCCCCCACCCCCCCCCCCCCCCACCCCCCCCCCCCCCCACCCCCCCCCCCCCCCACCCCCCCCCCCCCCCACCCCCCCCCCCCCCCACCCCCCCCCCCCCCCACCCCCCCCCCCCCCCACCCCCCCCCCCCCCCACCCCCCCCCCCCCCCACCCCCCCCCCCCCCCACCCCCCCCCCCCCCCACCCCCCCCCCCCCCCACCCCCCCCCCCCCCCACCCCCCCCCCCCCCCACCCCCCCCCCCCCCCACCCCCCCCCCCCCCCACCCCCCCCCCCCCCCACCCCCCCCCCCCCCCACCCCCCCCCCCCCCCACCCCCCCCCCCCCCCACCCCCCCCCCCCCCCACCCCCCCCCCCCCCCACCCCCCCCCCCCCCCACCCCCCCCCCCCCCCACCCCCCCCCCCCCCCACCCCCCCCCCCCCCCACCCCCCCCCCCCCCCACCCCCCCCCCCCCCCACCCCCCCCCCCCCCCACCCCCCCCCCCCCCCACCCCCCCCCCCCCCCACCCCCCCCCCCCCCCACCCCCCCCCCCCCCCACCCCCCCCCCCCCCCACCCCCCCCCCCCCCCACCCCCCCCCCCCCCCACCCCCCCCCCCCCCCACCCCCCCCCCCCCCCACCCCCCCCCCCCCCCACCCCCCCCCCCCCCCACCCCCCCCCCCCCCCACCCCCCCCCCCCCCCACCCCCCCCCCCCCCCACCCCCCCCCCCCCCCACCCCCCCCCCCCCCCACCCCCCCCCCCCCCCACCCCCCCCCCCCCCCACCCCCCCCCCCCCCCACCCCCCCCCCCCCCCACCCCCCCCCCCCCCCACCCCCCCCCCCCCCCACCCCCCCCCCCCCCCACCCCCCCCCCCCCCCACCCCCCCCCCCCCCCACCCCCCCCCCCCCCCACCCCCCCCCCCCCCCACCCCCCCCCCCCCCCACCCCCCCCCCCCCCCACCCCCCCCCCCCCCCACCCCCCCCCCCCCCCACCCCCCCCCCCCCCCACCCCCCCCCCCCCCCACCCCCCCCCCCCCCCACCCCCCCCCCCCCCCACCCCCCCCCCCCCCCACCCCCCCCCCCCCCCACCCCCCCCCCCCCCCACCCCCCCCCCCCCCCACCCCCCCCCCCCCCCACCCCCCCCCCCCCCCACCCCCCCCCCCCCCCACCCCCCCCCCCCCCCACCCCCCCCCCCCCCCACCCCCCCCCCCCCCCACCCCCCCCCCCCCCCACCCCCCCCCCCCCCCACCCCCCCCCCCCCCCACCCCCCCCCCCCCCCACCCCCCCCCCCCCCCACCCCCCCCCCCCCCCACCCCCCCCCCCCCCCACCCCCCCCCCCCCCCACCCCCCCCCCCCCCCACCCCCCCCCCCCCCCACCCCCCCCCCCCCCCACCCCCCCCCCCCCCCACCCCCCCCCCCCCCCACCCCCCCCCCCCCCCACCCCCCCCCCCCCCCACCCCCCCCCCCCCCCACCCCCCCCCCCCCCCACCCCCCCCCCCCCCCACCCCCCCCCCCCCCCACCCCCCCCCCCCCCCACCCCCCCCCCCCCCCACCCCCCCCCCCCCCCACCCCCCCCCCCCCCCACCCCCCCCCCCCCCCACCCCCCCCCCCCCCCACCCCCCCCCCCCCCCACCCCCCCCCCCCCCCACCCCCCCCCCCCCCCACCCCCCCCCCCCCCCACCCCCCCCCCCCCCCACCCCCCCCCCCCCCCACCCCCCCCCCCCCCCACCCCCCCCCCCCCCCACCCCCCCCCCCCCCCACCCCCCCCCCCCCCCACCCCCCCCCCCCCCCACCCCCCCCCCCCCCCACCCCCCCCCCCCCCCACCCCCCCCCCCCCCCACCCCCCCCCCCCCCCACCCCCCCCCCCCCCCACCCCCCCCCCCCCCCACCCCCCCCCCCCCCCACCCCCCCCCCCCCCCACCCCCCCCCCCCCCCACCCCCCCCCCCCCCCACCCCCCCCCCCCCCCACCCCCCCCCCCCCCCACCCCCCCCCCCCCCCACCCCCCCCCCCCCCCACCCCCCCCCCCCCCCACCCCCCCCCCCCCCCACCCCCCCCCCCCCCCACCCCCCCCCCCCCCCACCCCCCCCCCCCCCCACCCCCCCCCCCCCCCACCCCCCCCCCCCCCCACCCCCCCCCCCCCCCACCCCCCCCCCCCCCCACCCCCCCCCCCCCCCACCCCCCCCCCCCCCCACCCCCCCCCCCCCCCACCCCCCCCCCCCCCCACCCCCCCCCCCCCCCACCCCCCCCCCCCCCCACCCCCCCCCCCCCCCACCCCCCCCCCCCCCCACCCCCCCCCCCCCCCACCCCCCCCCCCCCCCACCCCCCCCCCCCCCCACCCCCCCCCCCCCCCACCCCCCCCCCCCCCCACCCCCCCCCCCCCCCACCCCCCCCCCCCCCCACCCCCCCCCCCCCCCACCCCCCCCCCCCCCCACCCCCCCCCCCCCCCACCCCCCCCCCCCCCCACCCCCCCCCCCCCCCACCCCCCCCCCCCCCCACCCCCCCCCCCCCCCACCCCCCCCCCCCCCCACCCCCCCCCCCCCCCACCCCCCCCCCCCCCCACCCCCCCCCCCCCCCACCCCCCCCCCCCCCCACCCCCCCCCCCCCCCACCCCCCCCCCCCCCCACCCCCCCCCCCCCCCACCCCCCCCCCCCCCCACCCCCCCCCCCCCCCACCCCCCCCCCCCCCCACCCCCCCCCCCCCCCACCCCCCCCCCCCCCCACCCCCCCCCCCCCCCACCCCCCCCCCCCCCCACCCCCCCCCCCCCCCACCCCCCCCCCCCCCCACCCCCCCCCCCCCCCACCCCCCCCCCCCCCCACCCCCCCCCCCCCCCACCCCCCCCCCCCCCCACCCCCCCCCCCCCCCACCCCCCCCCCCCCCCACCCCCCCCCCCCCCCACCCCCCCCCCCCCCCACCCCCCCCCCCCCCCACCCCCCCCCCCCCCCACCCCCCCCCCCCCCCACCCCCCCCCCCCCCCACCCCCCCCCCCCCCCACCCCCCCCCCCCCCCACCCCCCCCCCCCCCCACCCCCCCCCCCCCCCACCCCCCCCCCCCCCCACCCCCCCCCCCCCCCACCCCCCCCCCCCCCCACCCCCCCCCCCCCCCACCCCCCCCCCCCCCCACCCCCCCCCCCCCCCACCCCCCCCCCCCCCCACCCCCCCCCCCCCCCACCCCCCCCCCCCCCCACCCCCCCCCCCCCCCACCCCCCCCCCCCCCCACCCCCCCCCCCCCCCACCCCCCCCCCCCCCCACCCCCCCCCCCCCCCACCCCCCCCCCCCCCCACCCCCCCCCCCCCCCACCCCCCCCCCCCCCCACCCCCCCCCCCCCCCACCCCCCCCCCCCCCCACCCCCCCCCCCCCCCACCCCCCCCCCCCCCCACCCCCCCCCCCCCCCACCCCCCCCCCCCCCCACCCCCCCCCCCCCCCACCCCCCCCCCCCCCCACCCCCCCCCCCCCCCACCCCCCCCCCCCCCCACCCCCCCCCCCCCCCACCCCCCCCCCCCCCCACCCCCCCCCCCCCCCACCCCCCCCCCCCCCCACCCCCCCCCCCCCCCACCCCCCCCCCCCCCCACCCCCCCCCCCCCCCACCCCCCCCCCCCCCCACCCCCCCCCCCCCCCACCCCCCCCCCCCCCCACCCCCCCCCCCCCCCACCCCCCCCCCCCCCCACCCCCCCCCCCCCCCACCCCCCCCCCCCCCCACCCCCCCCCCCCCCCACCCCCCCCCCCCCCCACCCCCCCCCCCCCCCACCCCCCCCCCCCCCCACCCCCCCCCCCCCCCACCCCCCCCCCCCCCCACCCCCCCCCCCCCCCACCCCCCCCCCCCCCCACCCCCCCCCCCCCCCACCCCCCCCCCCCCCCACCCCCCCCCCCCCCCACCCCCCCCCCCCCCCACCCCCCCCCCCCCCCACCCCCCCCCCCCCCCACCCCCCCCCCCCCCCACCCCCCCCCCCCCCCACCCCCCCCCCCCCCCACCCCCCCCCCCCCCCACCCCCCCCCCCCCCCACCCCCCCCCCCCCCCACCCCCCCCCCCCCCCACCCCCCCCCCCCCCCACCCCCCCCCCCCCCCACCCCCCCCCCCCCCCACCCCCCCCCCCCCCCACCCCCCCCCCCCCCCACCCCCCCCCCCCCCCACCCCCCCCCCCCCCCACCCCCCCCCCCCCCCACCCCCCCCCCCCCCCACCCCCCCCCCCCCCCACCCCCCCCCCCCCCCACCCCCCCCCCCCCCCACCCCCCCCCCCCCCCACCCCCCCCCCCCCCCACCCCCCCCCCCCCCCACCCCCCCCCCCCCCCACCCCCCCCCCCCCCCACCCCCCCCCCCCCCCACCCCCCCCCCCCCCCACCCCCCCCCCCCCCCACCCCCCCCCCCCCCCACCCCCCCCCCCCCCCACCCCCCCCCCCCCCCACCCCCCCCCCCCCCCACCCCCCCCCCCCCCCACCCCCCCCCCCCCCCACCCCCCCCCCCCCCCACCCCCCCCCCCCCCCACCCCCCCCCCCCCCCACCCCCCCCCCCCCCCACCCCCCCCCCCCCCCACCCCCCCCCCCCCCCACCCCCCCCCCCCCCCACCCCCCCCCCCCCCCACCCCCCCCCCCCCCCACCCCCCCCCCCCCCCACCCCCCCCCCCCCCCACCCCCCCCCCCCCCCACCCCCCCCCCCCCCCACCCCCCCCCCCCCCCACCCCCCCCCCCCCCCACCCCCCCCCCCCCCCACCCCCCCCCCCCCCCACCCCCCCCCCCCCCCACCCCCCCCCCCCCCCACCCCCCCCCCCCCCCACCCCCCCCCCCCCCCACCCCCCCCCCCCCCCACCCCCCCCCCCCCCCACCCCCCCCCCCCCCCACCCCCCCCCCCCCCCACCCCCCCCCCCCCCCACCCCCCCCCCCCCCCACCCCCCCCCCCCCCCACCCCCCCCCCCCCCCACCCCCCCCCCCCCCCACCCCCCCCCCCCCCCACCCCCCCCCCCCCCCACCCCCCCCCCCCCCCACCCCCCCCCCCCCCCACCCCCCCCCCCCCCCACCCCCCCCCCCCCCCACCCCCCCCCCCCCCCACCCCCCCCCCCCCCCACCCCCCCCCCCCCCCACCCCCCCCCCCCCCCACCCCCCCCCCCCCCCACCCCCCCCCCCCCCCACCCCCCCCCCCCCCCACCCCCCCCCCCCCCCACCCCCCCCCCCCCCCACCCCCCCCCCCCCCCACCCCCCCCCCCCCCCACCCCCCCCCCCCCCCACCCCCCCCCCCCCCCACCCCCCCCCCCCCCCACCCCCCCCCCCCCCCACCCCCCCCCCCCCCCACCCCCCCCCCCCCCCACCCCCCCCCCCCCCCACCCCCCCCCCCCCCCACCCCCCCCCCCCCCCACCCCCCCCCCCCCCCACCCCCCCCCCCCCCCACCCCCCCCCCCCCCCACCCCCCCCCCCCCCCACCCCCCCCCCCCCCCACCCCCCCCCCCCCCCACCCCCCCCCCCCCCCACCCCCCCCCCCCCCCACCCCCCCCCCCCCCCACCCCCCCCCCCCCCCACCCCCCCCCCCCCCCACCCCCCCCCCCCCCCACCCCCCCCCCCCCCCACCCCCCCCCCCCCCCACCCCCCCCCCCCCCCACCCCCCCCCCCCCCCACCCCCCCCCCCCCCCACCCCCCCCCCCCCCCACCCCCCCCCCCCCCCACCCCCCCCCCCCCCCACCCCCCCCCCCCCCCACCCCCCCCCCCCCCCACCCCCCCCCCCCCCCACCCCCCCCCCCCCCCACCCCCCCCCCCCCCCACCCCCCCCCCCCCCCACCCCCCCCCCCCCCCACCCCCCCCCCCCCCCACCCCCCCCCCCCCCCACCCCCCCCCCCCCCCACCCCCCCCCCCCCCCACCCCCCCCCCCCCCCACCCCCCCCCCCCCCCACCCCCCCCCCCCCCCACCCCCCCCCCCCCCCACCCCCCCCCCCCCCCACCCCCCCCCCCCCCCACCCCCCCCCCCCCCCACCCCCCCCCCCCCCCACCCCCCCCCCCCCCCACCCCCCCCCCCCCCCACCCCCCCCCCCCCCCACCCCCCCCCCCCCCCACCCCCCCCCCCCCCCACCCCCCCCCCCCCCCACCCCCCCCCCCCCCCACCCCCCCCCCCCCCCACCCCCCCCCCCCCCCACCCCCCCCCCCCCCCACCCCCCCCCCCCCCCACCCCCCCCCCCCCCCACCCCCCCCCCCCCCCACCCCCCCCCCCCCCCACCCCCCCCCCCCCCCACCCCCCCCCCCCCCCACCCCCCCCCCCCCCCACCCCCCCCCCCCCCCACCCCCCCCCCCCCCCACCCCCCCCCCCCCCCACCCCCCCCCCCCCCCACCCCCCCCCCCCCCCACCCCCCCCCCCCCCCACCCCCCCCCCCCCCCACCCCCCCCCCCCCCCACCCCCCCCCCCCCCCACCCCCCCCCCCCCCCACCCCCCCCCCCCCCCACCCCCCCCCCCCCCCACCCCCCCCCCCCCCCACCCCCCCCCCCCCCCACCCCCCCCCCCCCCCACCCCCCCCCCCCCCCACCCCCCCCCCCCCCCACCCCCCCCCCCCCCCACCCCCCCCCCCCCCCACCCCCCCCCCCCCCCACCCCCCCCCCCCCCCACCCCCCCCCCCCCCCACCCCCCCCCCCCCCCACCCCCCCCCCCCCCCACCCCCCCCCCCCCCCACCCCCCCCCCCCCCCACCCCCCCCCCCCCCCACCCCCCCCCCCCCCCACCCCCCCCCCCCCCCACCCCCCCCCCCCCCCACCCCCCCCCCCCCCCACCCCCCCCCCCCCCCACCCCCCCCCCCCCCCACCCCCCCCCCCCCCCACCCCCCCCCCCCCCCACCCCCCCCCCCCCCCACCCCCCCCCCCCCCCACCCCCCCCCCCCCCCACCCCCCCCCCCCCCCACCCCCCCCCCCCCCCACCCCCCCCCCCCCCCACCCCCCCCCCCCCCCACCCCCCCCCCCCCCCACCCCCCCCCCCCCCCACCCCCCCCCCCCCCCACCCCCCCCCCCCCCCACCCCCCCCCCCCCCCACCCCCCCCCCCCCCCACCCCCCCCCCCCCCCACCCCCCCCCCCCCCCACCCCCCCCCCCCCCCACCCCCCCCCCCCCCCACCCCCCCCCCCCCCCACCCCCCCCCCCCCCCACCCCCCCCCCCCCCCACCCCCCCCCCCCCCCACCCCCCCCCCCCCCCACCCCCCCCCCCCCCCACCCCCCCCCCCCCCCACCCCCCCCCCCCCCCACCCCCCCCCCCCCCCACCCCCCCCCCCCCCCACCCCCCCCCCCCCCCACCCCCCCCCCCCCCCACCCCCCCCCCCCCCCACCCCCCCCCCCCCCCACCCCCCCCCCCCCCCACCCCCCCCCCCCCCCACCCCCCCCCCCCCCCACCCCCCCCCCCCCCCACCCCCCCCCCCCCCCACCCCCCCCCCCCCCCACCCCCCCCCCCCCCCACCCCCCCCCCCCCCCACCCCCCCCCCCCCCCACCCCCCCCCCCCCCCACCCCCCCCCCCCCCCACCCCCCCCCCCCCCCACCCCCCCCCCCCCCCACCCCCCCCCCCCCCCACCCCCCCCCCCCCCCACCCCCCCCCCCCCCCACCCCCCCCCCCCCCCACCCCCCCCCCCCCCCACCCCCCCCCCCCCCCACCCCCCCCCCCCCCCACCCCCCCCCCCCCCCACCCCCCCCCCCCCCCACCCCCCCCCCCCCCCACCCCCCCCCCCCCCCACCCCCCCCCCCCCCCACCCCCCCCCCCCCCCACCCCCCCCCCCCCCCACCCCCCCCCCCCCCCACCCCCCCCCCCCCCCACCCCCCCCCCCCCCCACCCCCCCCCCCCCCCACCCCCCCCCCCCCCCACCCCCCCCCCCCCCCACCCCCCCCCCCCCCCACCCCCCCCCCCCCCCACCCCCCCCCCCCCCCACCCCCCCCCCCCCCCACCCCCCCCCCCCCCCACCCCCCCCCCCCCCCACCCCCCCCCCCCCCCACCCCCCCCCCCCCCCACCCCCCCCCCCCCCCACCCCCCCCCCCCCCCACCCCCCCCCCCCCCCACCCCCCCCCCCCCCCACCCCCCACCCCCCCCACCCCCCCCCCCCCCCACCCCCCCCCCCCCACACCCCCCCCCCACAACCCCCCACCCCCCCACCCCCCCACCCCCAACCCCCCCCGCACACCTCCCCCCCCCCCCCCCCCCCCCCCCCCCCACCCCCCCACCCCCCCGCCCCCCCCCCCCCCCACCCCCCCCCCCCCCCACCCCATCCCATCAGCCCCTGCCAGCATGGCCAATTGGGAATTGTAGTCCATAACATCTGGAGTGCCAAAGGTTCGCCACCACTGGCATAAGATGTCATAAACATTGTCCATAAGGCAAGAAACCTGTAACATTCATATTGCGTTCCAATAAATTGAAAGAGTCAGTATCACCAATATTCAATGAGTAAAAAAATATTAAGACAAATTGTGGTAGTAGACAGCAGCCACTCCAGCATGTGGATGAAGGCACCACGGCGACAGCAGCCACATTCGCAGAACGCGTTGCGCGCTAGTCCACGTTTTCAACAGAAATTTCTTCAGTGCGTTCAGGTAAATATAGTAGAAATAGAGATTGAATTCTCTTCTTGTGTGTTTAGCTTAGTAAAGCAGCATACAGCGTCAATATTCAGTGAATCAGCAAGTTGCAAAGTCTGACTGGTAACAAACAGGTTATTTGCCTCAGGTTCAGTGCTGTTGGGAAGCCATCTTTTCCCCGTCTTCCTCACACCAAAATGCCTGGCCTATAGCTGTATCCCCGTATAGTTGCCCAGCCTCCCCTTCAAACATTTTCTCCTCCCCTCCTCGTTCGTTTTCTTTTTTGTGAACCTCCGGGGGTTTACTCAGCTTTTTCTCTCATCTTTCCCAAAATGGCTTCGCTGAGAGAGATCCCAGTAAAGTGTGGATGGTTATTATGTGGGCAGGAAAGTTTGGATTTTCCTGGTTCCCTCCCATGGCAGCTATTCTCCCCACCTCTGTCCCCACCAAGGCCAAACCCCTCCCTGAGGGGGTGCTTGCTTTTTTTTTTAACTGGCAATCGATCCCCTCTTCAACCCACCACCAAAACCCAGCATATGGCTTCCTTCCTTCCTTCCTTCCTTCCTTCCTTCCTTCCTTCCTTCCTTCCTTCCTTCCTTCCTTCCTTCCTTCCTTCCTTCCTTCCTTCCTTCCTTCCTTCCTTCCTTCCTCCCTCCCTCCCTCCCTCCCTCCCTCCCTCCCTCCCTCCCTCCCTCCCTCCTTCCCTCCCTCTCAGAGCAGCAGTGGCGTAGGAGGTTAAGAGCTCGTGTATCTAATCTGGA